>NC_091991.1:151752426-152059719 GCF_044704955.1 Pristiophorus japonicus
GCCATTGTGGTCCATATCTGGACCAATGACATAGGTAGAAAGAGGGATGAGGTCCTGTAGGCAGAATTTAGGGAGCTAGGGGAAAAATTAAAGGGTAGGACCTCAAAGGTAGTAAGCTCCGGGTTACTACTGGTGCCACATGCTAATGAGTACAAGAATAGAAGGACAGAGAGGATGAACACGTGACTGGAGAGTTGGTGTAGAAGGGAGGGCTTTAAATTCCTGAGGCATTGGGACCGCTTCTGGGGGAGATGTGACCTGTACAAACTGGATGGGTTGCACCTCAACAGTGCTGGGACCAATATCCTCACGGGGAGTTTTGCTAGTGCTGTTGGAGAGAATTTCAACTAGTTTGGCAGGGGATGGGAACCGGAGAACAAATTCATTAGGTAAGGAAGTAAAGCTGAAATTTGAAAGCAAGAACGTAGAAAGTGAATCTGTAAGACAGAGGAAACAAGGGTTAGTAAGTAGTAATCAAGGAGGTCTTCCTGTGCTAATGGTATATACTTCAATGTAAGGAGTATAGCGAATAAGGCCGATGAGCAGAGAGCACAGGTAGACACTTGGGAGTATGACATTATAGTCATTACAGACATGACTGAAGGAGGGGCAGGTTTGGCAGCTCAATATTCCTGGTTACAGGATTTTTAGACAAGACGGGGGGGGGGGGGGTGGTAAAAAGGGGAGTGGTCGCAGTATTGATTAAAGAAAGTATTACAGCTATGAGGAGGGAATGATATGTTAGAGGGATCATCAAATGAGACCATATGGGTCGAACTGAAAAATAAAAAAGGGGTGACCACACTGTTGGGCATGTTTTATTGACCACCAAACAGTGGGAGGGAGATAGAAGAGCAAATATGTAGGCAAATTTCTGCGATGTTCAAAAACCATTGGACAGTAATAGTAGGGGATTTCAACTTTCCTAATATTGATTGGGACTAATATAGTGTGAAGGGTATAGAGGGTGCAAAATTCCTAAAATGCATTTGAGAACTTTTTTAGTCAGTTTGTAACAAGCCCAACATGGGAGGGGGCGGTTTTGGATTTAGTTTTGGGGAATGAAGCTGGGCAGGTGGAAGGGGTATCAGTGGGAGAGCACTTGGGTGCCAGTGACCATAATTCAGTCAGATTCAAGGTAATTATGGATAAGGACAGGGATAGACCAGGAATAAAAGTCCCAAATTGAGGAAAAGCTAAGTTGAGAAGTGATTAGGCCACAGTGGGCTAGAAACAGCTACTTGAAGGTAAATCAGTGTTGGAACAGTGGGAGGCATTTAAGGAGGAGATCCGGAGGGCTCAGGCCAAACATGTGCCTTTAAAGAAAAAGGGTGGGAATAACAATTCTAGAGCCCACTGGATGTCTAGGGACTTACAGGGGAGGATAAAGAAAGAAAAGGGAAGCTAATGTCGTATACCGATGGCTAAATACTGTAGAATCTCTGGAGGAATATAGAAAGTTCAGAGGTAAAATTAAAAAGGATATTAGGAATGCTAAGTGAGCCATGAAAAATTCTTGGCAAGTAAAATCAAGGAAAACCCAAAGATGTTCTATAAATATATTAAGAGCAAGAGGATAACTTAAAAAAAAGGGTAAAGCCTATTAGAGACCACGAGGGTAATTTGTGTGGAGGCGAACGATGTTGGTATAGTTCTTAATGAATAGTTTGCATCTGTTTTCACAAAGGAAAGGGGCAATGCAGATACTGATATCGAGGAGGAGTATGACATTCTGGATGAATTAAACATAATGGGAGCGGAGGTATTAAAGGGTTTAGCAGCTTTGAAAATGGATAAGTCCCCAGGCCCGGATGAAATATTTCCCAGGCTGTTGAGCGAAACAAAAGAGGAAATAGCAGAGCCCGTTGAACATCACTTTCCAGTCCTCTTTGGATTCGAGCATGGTGCCGGAGGACTGGAGGACTGCTAATTGTGGTATCCTTGTTTAAGAAGGGAGAAAGGGAAAGGCCGAGTAATTACAGGCCTGTCAGCCTTACCTCGGTGGTGGGAAAATTATTGGAAAAAATCCTGAAGGACAGGATGAATCTACATTTAGAAAGGCAAAGATTAATCAGGGACAGTCAGCATATATTTGTTATCACCATCATCATAGGCAGTCCCTCGGGATCAAGGAAGACTTGCTTCCACTCCTGAAATGAGTTCTTTGGTGGCTGAACAGTCCAATACGAGAGCCACAGACTCTGTCACAGGTGGGACAGATAGTTATAGAGGGGAGGGGTGGGTGGGACTGGTTTGCCACACGATCTTTCCGCTGCGCTTGATTTCTGCATGCTCTCGGCGTTGAGACTCGAGGTGCTCAGCGCCCTCTGGGATGCACTTCCTCCACTTAGGGCGATCTTTGGCCAGGGACTCCCAGGTGTCAGTGGGGATGTCGCACTTTATCAGGGAGGCTTTGCGAGTGTCCTTGTAGCGTTTCCACTGCCCACCTTTGGCTCATTTGCCATGAAGGAGCTCCGGGTGGAGCACTTGCTTTGGGAGTCTCGTGTCTGGCATGCGGACTATGTGACCTGCCCAACAGAGCTGATCGAGTGTGGTCAGTGCTTCAATGCTGGGGATGTTAGCCTGAATGAGGACGCTGATGTTGGTGCGCCTGTCCTCCCAGGGGATTTGTAGGATCTTGCGGAGACATTGTTGATGATATTTTTCCAGCAACTTGAGGTGTCTACTGTACATGGTCCATGGGAAGATCGTGTTTGACTAACCTAATTGAATTTTTCGAGGAAGTAACCAAGAGGGTCGATAAGGGTAGTGCATATGATGTAGTGTATATGGAATTTAGCAAAGCTTTTGATAAGGTCCCACGTGGCAGACTGGTCATGAAGGTTTTTGCCAGGGCAAAGTGGAAAGTTGGATTCAAAATTGGCTTACAAGTAGGAAGCAAAGGGTAATGGTTTTTGTGACTAGAAGGATGTTTCCAGTGAGGTTCGGCAGGGCTCAGTACCAGGTCCCTTGCTTTTTGTGGTGTACATCAATGATCTAGATTTGAACATAAGGGGTATGATTAAGAAGTTTACAAATGACATTAAAATTGGCTGTATGGTTGATACTGAAGAGGAAAGTCATGGACTGCAAGAGGATATCAATCTACTGGTCGGGTGGGCAGAACAGTGGCAAATGGAATTTAATTCGGAGAAGTGTGAGGTAATGCACTTGGGGAGAGCTAATAAGGAACGGGTAGACACATTAACCAGTAGACCACTTAATAATCCCTGAAAGTAGCAGGCTAGGTGGATAAGGTGGTTAAGATGGCATACGGAATGCTTGCCTTTATCGGCCGAGGCATAGAACACAAAAGCAGGGAGGTTATGCTTAAATTATATAATACACTGGTTAGGCCATGGCTGGAATACTGCATGCAGTTCTGGTCACCGTATTATAGGAAGGACATGATTGCACTGGAGAGGGTGCAGAGGAGATTTACGAGAATGCTGCCTGGAATGGAGAATCTTAGCTATTAAGACAGATTGGATAGGTTGGGTTTGTTCTCCTTGGAACAGAGGTGGCTGAGAGGAGATGTAATTGGGAGGCCTGGATATAGTGGAACGCAAAGGCCTAGTTCCCTTGGTGGAAGGATCAATTACGAGGGGACTTAGGTATAAGGTGGTTGGTGGAAGGTTTAGAGGGGATTTGAGGGGAAGCTTCTTCATGCAGAGGGTGTGGGGGTTTGGGACTCACTACCTGGAAAGGTGGTAGAGGCAGAAATCCTCATCACATTTAAAAGGTGCTTGGATGGGCAGGGTTACGGATCTCGAACTGGTAAGTGGGATTAGACTGGATAACCTCTTGTTGGCTGGCAGATACTTCAGGGTATCTAATACAGCCAGAGTGATCTCCTCGACTAGTTTCAATTGCCTGGATGGGTCGGAGAGGAATTATCCCACATTTCTTTTCACCAATTGGCCTGGATTTTTATTTTTTTTTGCCTCTCCCAGGAGATCGTATGGCTTCGGGTGGGGTAGAGTGTAAAATTTTGTGATATATGGAGTATCGCAGTTGTGGGGAGCGGACTGGTTGGGCCGGATGCCATTTCTCTGTCTGCCATTGTTCATAGAGTATAAAAGCAGAGAAGGCCTGCTGTACAGAGTATTGGTGAGGCCACACCTGGAGTACTGCATACAGTTTTTGTAAAGTCCTTACTCTACAGTATGAAACCACAGGAGGCACATTCTGGGGATAAGGTCACTCTGTGACCTGAACTCTTTATTCACAGGACTCCCAAGCGTGTGACCCTGCGTGGGACCTCCCTTTTTATACCTGAGTGATCAGGTAAGGAGTGTCTCCCACAGGTTCACCCCTTGTGGTCAAGGTGTGCATCTAGGTTGAGTTTATACAGTAATACAGTGGTGTTACATTGTGGTTACATACATGACAGTTTTGGTCTCTGTATTTAAGGAAGGATATACTTGCATTGTATGCTGTTCAAACAAGGTTCACTAGGTTGATTCCGGAGATCAGGGTGTTGACTTATGAGAATAGGTTGAGTAGGTTGGGCCTATACACATTGGAGTTCAGAAGAATGAGAGGTGATCTTATTGAAACATATAAGATAATGGGCCCAAATTTCTTCCGAGTTGCTCCGTTTTTTTGGAGTAAGTAACTTTTTTTGGAGTAACTTAAAAATCGCAAATTTCCCCATTTAACTTGCTCCAATGTAAGTCAGTCAGTTAGTCAGGTTTTTTCTAGTTTCATTGTTCTCTCCAAAAGGGGGCATGACAAGCCACTTACACCTCTTCTGGCCATAGAAGTAAATTTGGCCAGCTGAAAGTTACTCCAAACTAACTTAGGCCAGTGTATGTGGCCACTTTTGTAGGCACAGAAAAACCTTGCCTTCATTTAAGAAATCAGCGCAGGTAGCCAGAGATGGGGGGAGGGCAGGGGAAGGTGAGTTAGAGGATTCCAAAGCACTAAAGACCTTCCTGACATCCATTACCACATCTTCAGCACAACAGCTGCACAACATCATCACAAATAAATGAAAGATAAATCAGCTACTGAAAATAGAGCAGTCCTACCTTGCCGACTGCAGAATGCACCGGCTAGCCCTGCCGCCAGGACTAGGGGCGGCAAGCAAGCATGACTGTAGGGGTCAGGGATTTTTACATTTTACAGTTGACCCTAAATGTTGCGTGGTCCTAATGGAGGATGATTCAGTTTTGATGCAAAATATCTTTTATTGTAAATTTTACAGTGCACTTCAACAACACCAACAACAACAACAACAACAACAGGAAAGAAAGTTTGCAGCCATCCCTCACCCACATCTCGGGGAAAGTGCACTTCCTCATGATGGTGGTGGGGGCAGGGGTTGAGGGTCGGCTTGGATCTGAACGGTGACTGGTGCGTGGAGTGAAGTGGGAGTGACATTTGAGTCTCCAGCCTTTGTGCCCTTATTGCAGAAGCCAGCTCAGTCATGACATCTGCCATCATTTGCATACCCTCTGAAATGCCTGCCCTCACTTCCTGTCTTAGTGCAGAGATTTCACCCGACAGTTTCGCGATCTCATCATGCACCCCACTGACGGCCGCCACGAGTGATCTTGTGAGGGTATTTGTCTCCTCACCCAATGAAACAACCTGATTAACCTCTGCTGAGGACTGCCTCTCAGGAGAGACTGGTCAGCTTTTCCTTCCCCTCGTCGTGGGTCTGCCGAGTGGCATCCCTCCGGTGCGAGGTGCAGGCTGGGACGGTAGGGGACTGAGTGTCCCAAGATGCATTTCCCGACCGCCACTCGGACCCATGACCTCTGAAGGTGTGAACCCATGGAATGTTGCCGAGGAGCTCATGGAGGGTTCTGGCAGTGTGATGCCCTGTGCTATGTCCTGATCCATATTGCGGTCAGCAATCTCCTGAGCACACATTTCCATGGACCCCTCTTCCCCCCACCACCCTTGGTCTGGAGTGCACGCATCTGGATCCTCAGGATCTTGAGGAGTGTCATCTTCTTCTGCAAAAGACAATAGAACAGTCAAATGGTTAGCAGCACAGGAGGGGGCAGGATGGGGTGGTGTTATGTATGGAGAAAGAGTCAGACTGAACACTGTGAGCTCAAACTAAGTGTGTCCTTAGTCTTTTATTGCAGGTCTCCAGAGTGCCTCTCCAACCTGTGAGGCCTCCTAAAATACCTGTGCTCCCAAGGGATTATTGGGATCCCTTGGGACTCCAGGGGATGAGCCTTCTGGTGGCTGTACAGAGTAAATACAAGTTTACATATATAACAACACTCTCTCTCCCCCCCCAAAAGTCAATAGTGTAACTATTTACAATGTGAGTCGATCTGGGGCCCTTGCCCTAGTTAATCATCTCGGTGTGAAAGCTGATATTGTTGAATCATTTGTTGGGCCCTCGCTGGGCTGCTGTGCAGCTGGCCTTGCTGGGCTACCTGGTGTGTTGGGTCCTGCTGGGCTGCTGTGGATGATGGGTTCTGCTTCGTAGTCAGCCGTGGTGCCGGTTGCCACTTGTGTATGTTGGGGGATCAAAAAAGGTAGAGTCAAAGGTGGGTTGCTCAGGATAGTCTGTAAACTGAGTTTGGTTTGGTCCAAGTGTTTCCGGTGAATGAGTCCATTTGAAAGTTTTACCCGAAACACCGTGCTCCCCTCTTTGGCCTCGACCGTGCCGGGAAGCCACTTGGGACCTTGTCCATAATTCAATACAAATCCAAGATCGTTGATTTCAATCTCTCGTGACATATTTGCGCTATCATGGTATGCACTTTGTTGAAGCCGCCTGCTCTCTACCTGTTCATGAAGATCAGGGTGAACTAACGAGAGCCTTGTCTTAAGTGCTCTTTTCATGAGCAATTCAGCGGGTGGGATCCCAGTGACCTAGTGGGGTCTCGTGCGGGTCATGAATTCTTTGAACTCAGCACTGGTAAAACATGGCCTGTTGTCGCACACCAGGACATTGGGTAAGCCGTGAGTGGCAAATGTGGCCCGCAGGCTTTCAGTGGTGGCAGCGGATGTGCTAGCCGACATTATCTCACATTCAATCCACTTGGAATACGCGTCTACAACCACAAGGAACATTTTACCCAAGAACGGGCCTGCATATTCGACATGTAGCCTAGACCACGGTTTGGAGGGCCAAGACCATAAACTTAGTGGCGCCTCCCTGGGTACATTGCTTAACTGCGAGCATGTATTACATCCGTGAACACAGGACTCTATAAGTCCGCATTGATACCGGGCCACTACACGTGGGATCTGGCTATTGCTTTCATCATCACGATGCCTGGGTGGATACTGTGGAGGTCATTGGTGAAAGTGTCTCTGCCCTTGGAAATAGTGGATGCGTTGACAGTCATTTTCCAACATTCCATTGACTCTGGATCAGTTCCTATGGAGTGGAGGGTAGCCAATGTAACCCCACTTTTTAAAAAAGGAGGGAGAGAGAAAACAGGGAATTATAGACCGGTCAGCCTGACATCGGGTAGTGGGTAGTGGGTAAAATGATGGAATCAATTATTAAGGATGTCATAGCAGTGCATTTGGAAAGAGGTGACATGATAGGTCCAAGTCAGCATGGATTTGTGAAAGGGAAATCATGCTTGACAAATCTTCTGGAATTTTTTGAGGATGTTTCCAGTAGAGTGGATAAGGGAGAACCAGTTGATGTGGTATATTTGGACTTTCAGAAGGCGTTCGACAAGGTCCCACACAAGAGATTGATGTGCAAAGTTAGAGCACATGGGATTGGGGATAGTGTGCTGACATGGATTGAGAACTGGTTGTCAGACAGGAAGCAAAGAGTAGGAGTAAATGGGTACTTTTCAGAATGGCAGGCAGTGACTAGTGGGGTACCGCAAGGTTCTGTGCTGGGGCCCCAGCTGTTTACACTGTACATTAATGATTTAGATGAAGGGATTAAATGTAGTATCTCCAAATTTGCGGATGACACTAAGTTGGGTGGCAGTGTGAGCTGCGAGGAGGATGCTGTGAGGCTGCAGAGCGACTTGGATAGGTTAGGTGAGTGGGCAAATGCATGGCAGATGAAGTATAATGTGGATAAATGTGAGGTTATCCACTTTGGTGGTAAAAACAGAGAGACAGACTATTATCTGAATGGTGACAGATTAGGAAAAGGGGAGGTGCAAAGAGACCTGGGTGTCATGGTACATCAGTCATTGAAGGTTGGCATGCAGGTGCAGCAGGCGGTTAAGAAAGCAAATGGCATGTTGGCCTTCATAGCAAGGGGATTTGAGTACAGGGGCAGGGAGGTGTTGCTACAGTTGTACAGGGCATTGGTGAGGCCACACCTGGAGTATTGTGTACAGTTTTGGTCTCCTAACCTGAGGAAGGACATTCTTGCTATTGAGGGAGTGCAGCGAAGGTTCACCAGACTGATTCCCGGGATGGCGGGACTGACCTATCAAGAAAGACTGGATCAACTGGGCTTGTATTCACTAGAGTTCAGAAGAATGAGAGGGGACCTCACAGAAACATTTAAAATTCTGACGGGGTTAGACAGGTTAGATGCAGGAAGAATGTTCCCAATGTTGGGGAAGTCCAGAACCAGAGGTCACAGTCTAAGGATAAGGGGTAAGCCATTTAGGACCGAGATGCGGAGGAACTTCTTCACCCAGAGAGTGGTGAACCTGTGGAATTCTCTACCACAGAAAGTTGTTGAGGCCAATTCACTAAATATATTCAAAAAGGAGTTAGATGAGGCCCTTACTACTAGGGGGATCAAGGGGTATGGCGAGAAAGCAGGAATGGGGTACTGAAGTTGAATGTTCAGCCATGAACTCATTGAATGGCGGTGCAGGCTAGAAGGGCCGAATGGCCTACTCCTGCACCTATTTTCTATGTTTCTATGTTTCTTGGGGACCACTACTCGATTGCTCCACAGAAGGCAGTGTGCTTGTATAGACATTTCATCTTTGCACTATCTCTTCCTGCATTTCCACTGGGACACTGGACCAGCTCCCGTGAAGCACACAGCTTTTGACTAGAGATAATAAGGGGTCCTGGCTTGCCCATGTTTTGATCTGCCGGGCAGTGACTAGTGATTTCTCACTCTCAAATGCTTCCATAACCATGGCTAGATCTGCAGGCTGCGCCATTTCCACGCCCGTGGTGGGCAATGGCAGCCTACTGAGAGCATCGCTGCAGTTTTCTGTGCCTGGCCTGGGGCGGATGGCGTAATTGTATGCGGACAACGTGAGCGCCCATCTCTAGATACAGGCTGATGCGTTGGTATTTATCCCTTTACTCTCGAAAAACAGGGATATTATTGGCTTATGGTCGGTTTCCAAATCGAATTTTAGCCCAAACAGGTATTGATGCATTTTCTTTTCCCCATAGACACACACTAACGCTTCTTTCTCAATCATGCTGTAGGCTCTCTCAGCCTTAGCCAGACTCCTGGATGCATAAGCAACCGATTGCAGTTTCCCAAAATCATTCGCTTGTTGCAATACACACCCGACGCCATATGACGACGCATCTCATGCTAGTACCAAACGCTTACATGGATCATACAACACAAGCAATTTGTTTGAGCATAACAATTTTCTTGCTTTTACAAAGGCAATTTCTTGGCTTTTGCCCCAAACCCATTCGTCACCTTTCCGTAGTAAGACATGCAGTGGTTCTAACAGTGTGCTAAGGCCTGATAAGAAGTTACCAAAATAGTTCAGGAGTTCCAGAAACGACCGCAGCTCCATCACGTTCTGTGGCCTCGGTGCGTTCTCGATTGCCTCCGTCTTCACATTGGTGGGCCTGATGCCGTCCTCCGCAATCCTCCTTCCCAAGAACTCCACTTCAGGATGCCAGGAAAATGCACTGCGAGCGTTTTAACCTGAGCCCCACACGGTTGAGTCGACTAAGAACCTCCTCCAGGTGCTGCAGGTGCTCGACTGTGTTCCGACCTGTGACCAAGATGTTGTCCTGGAAGACCACGGTGTGCGGGACCGACTTCAGTAAGCTTTCCATGTTTCTCTGGAATATCGCCACCGCTGATCGGATTCCAAACGGGTATCTGTTATAAACAAAAAAACCTTTGTGCGTGTTGATGTAGTTGAGGACTTTCGATGATTCTGCGTCATGTAGGTTGAAGTCAGATCCAGCTTCGTGAATGTCTTTCCTCCCGCCAACGTTGCAAAGAGGTCGTCGGCCTTTGGTAGTTGGTATTGGTCCTGCAGGGAGAAACGATTGATAGTTACCTTGTAATCGCCACAGATTCTGATGGTGCCGTCTCCCTTGAGGACTGGGATGATAGGACTGGCCCACTCGTTGAACTCGATCGGTGAAATGATGCCCTCTCTTTGCAGCCGGTCTAGCTCGATCTCTACCCTTTCTCTCATCATGGACGGAACTGCTCTCGCCTTGTGATGGATGGGTCACGCCCCCGGAATTAGGTGGATCTGCACTTTTGCTCCTTGGAATTTCCTGATGCCTGGTTCGAACAGCGAATGAAATTTGTTTAAGACCTGGGCACACGATGTGTCGTCAGCGGGCGATAGTGCTCGGACATCGTTCCAGTTCCAGCGTATCTTTCCTAGCCAGCTCCTGCCGAGCAGTGTGGGACCATCACCTGGTACCACCCAGAGTGGTAGCTTGTGCACCGCTCCATCGTAGGATACCTTTACAGTAGCACTGCTGATTACAGGAATCAGTTCTTTTGTGTAAGTTATTAGTTTTGTGCGAACTGGAGTTAAGACTGGTCTTGCAGCCTTGTTGCACCACAGTCTTTCGAAAGTCTTTTTGCCTATGATGGACTGGCTCACGCCTGTGTCTAGCTCCATTGACACCGGGAGTCCATTTAGTTCAACATTCAGCATTATCGGGGGACAATTTGTGGTTCATGTGTGCACCCCATGTACCTCGGCATCCTCGGTCTGAGGCTCTGGTTTGTTGTGATCCTCCTTGCATCTGTCCTCCTCTGCAACATGGTGGTTTGCAAGTTTAACAGGATTTTCAGCTCGCCTGCACACTCGTTGGAGGTGTCCCGTTGTTCCATAGCCCTTGCCAATGTAACCTTTGAATCGGCATGAATGGAAACGATGATCACCCCGCAGCACCAACAAGGTCTTAATGGCCTTGCATTCATCTCCCTTGATGGTATTCATCTCCCTTGATGGTGGACTCTGAGACCTCTGCGGATGTGCAGCTGCAGGTATGTATAACCTGCTCTGTACATTACGATTCGAAAACAACATCACTTTGTTCACAGTACTTGTAACAGCACTTGTGTGCTGAGAGATTTGCTTCATATTGTCACTGGTGGCAATGAACGCCTGGGCTATCGCTATGGCCTTACTCAAGGTTGGGGTCTCTACAGTCAAAAGTTTGCGAAGTATGGTTTCATGGCCAATGCCAAGTATGAAAAAGTCTCTGAGCATGTGCTCCAAATGTCCTTCAAATTTGCAATGTCCTGCAAGGCATCTTAGTTCAGCGACATAACTCGCCACTTCCTGGTCTTCAGACATTTTTATAGGTGTAGAACCGGTACCTCGCCATCAGAACGCTTTCCTTCGGGTTCAAATGCTCTTGGACCAGTGTGCACAAATCATCGTATGATTTCTCCGTGGGTTTCGCTGGAGTGAGCAGATTCTTCATGAGGCCATACATTGGTGCCCCACAGACGGTGAGGAGGATCGCCCTTCGTTTGGCATCGTTCTCTTCCCCGTGTAACTCATTGGCTACGATGTATTGGTTGAGTCGCTCCACAAACGTTTCCCAATCATCTCCCTCCGAGAATTTCTCCAAGATGCCCACTGTTATCTTCATCTTTGGGTTCGCTATCTGTATCTCGTCGCCAGTTGTTATGTATGGAGAAAGAGTCAGACTGAACACTGTGAGCTCAAATAAAGTGTGGCCTTAGTCTTTTATTGCAGGTCTCCAGAGTGCCTCTCCAACCTGTGAGGCCTCCTTAAATATCTGAGCTCCCAAGGGATTATGGGATCCCTTGGGACTCCAGGGGATGAGCTCTCTGGTGGTTGTAAAAGAGTAAGTACAAATTTACATATATAACAGGTAGCATGATTAGTCTCACATGTAGCAGGCCAGTCAGCAGGTTGATTTGAAGGGTGACTATGCATTTTAATGACTCATCTTCACCCTCGCGTGTGGGTCCAGCTTGTGCAGAGCTGATTCTTTTTCTGTCGATGCGAGTCAGCAAGGCAGCAACCCTCTGTTCCACGCATGTCAGCTGGTGAAGATTTAGCGGACGTCCTCCTATTCTAGTTCTCCCTCTTGTGGGCCAATTTCTTCTGCAAAGATGAAAATATTAATTGTCAGACATGGTGCGCTTCTGATGGGTGGGACACATACAGATGCTCACATTTTCCACTGCAATTCAATTTAAAGATGAAGATATTACTTACACTCACTACTTGACCAATGTCTTGCCATTTTTTCTTGTACTGGCTTCCAGATCTTGCAGTGTTGACCCCAGCGGGGAATTCTTCTACAACGAGGTTCCATCTTTTTCTCATTTCCTTAGGTGAGACTTTTGATGGACCACTCTTGCTGATATCCAGCTCCAGCCATTTCTCATCAATTACAGTCACTAATTTCTCCATTTCCTCATAGAGGAAATTCTTGGTTCATCTTGCACGCTCTTGCGCCATTCGTCTGTTGGACTCAAACGCAGGTAATGTTCAAAGATCACACTTACGCCTCTCTTACACCTATCCAGCACTCCTTTCCATTCCCTCAGCCACACACAAATCAATATTCAGACGTCACCTTTATATATGCTTTATAACCAATGACTCTGAGGATGCTCTAACTTTAATTGGCCGATTGCCAAGCTTCCTGTTGCACTGCACATGCACGCAAACTGAACCGCCCATTGCGCATGCACGCATGCTCAAACCGTCATGTGTGCCCTTGCCGACACTACACAAAATGCTGGGCCCAAGCCCCGACCCTTGCCAAGCTTCCCCCGCCCCCTAAGCTCTGCAGCGCCACGTCGATGGATCTGGACGACGAGGGAACGGCCAAATTCAAAGGTAAATTTTTGGCGTTTTTTTCCCCCCAGGATGTTGGCGCACCACATCTAACTACGCCATTCTTAAGCGGCTGAGGAAATTTGGGGCCATCGACAAGGTGGATGCAGAGAGAATATTTCCACTCATAGGGGAAACTAAAACTAGGGGACATAGTCTTAGAATAAGGAGCCGCCCATTCAAAGCTGAGATGAGGAGTAATTTCTTTTCTCAGAAGATTGTAAATCTGTGGAATTCTCTGCCCCAGAGAGCTGTGGAGGCTGGGTCATTGAATATATTTAAGGTGGAAATAGACAGATTTTTGAGTGATAAGGGAGTAAAAGGTTATGGGGAGCGGGCAGGGAAGTGGAGTTGAGTCCATGATCGGATCAGCCATAATCTTATTGAATGGCGGAGCAGGCTTTAGAGGCCAAATGTCCTACTCCTGCTCCTATTTCTTATGTTCTTATTGTTCGTAGGTTTGTATGTCAGGGACCATGTGGCTCTTTGTCGGCCGGCACGGACACGATGGGCTGAAATGGCCTCCTTCTGCGCTGTAAATTTCTATGTTTCTATGAATGATTAAAAGAAAATGTTGTATAAAGGACAGTTAGTTCCCAGACTGCCAGGTGTCCTTAATTAACCGGAACAAAGAACAACTGAAAGAACATTCCCGATTGTAGGGCAATTTTGTTAGTAAAACCTGAACATATATATTTTAAATGGTCAACACTGGACTTTATGTTCGCACGGAAACCTATAAGGCTGTGGGCTACACCCAGAGGAACAGTGACCATCAGTTGGACAATTCACCGTATTGACTCTCAGAGCATGAAAATGGTTAACATTAGTTTTGGAACTCTTTGTGTCACTAATGCAGAAGAATTTTAACCTTGTATGAAGAGAGTGTTGAGTTACATGCTTGTCTGTCTAATGAATTACCAGCGTAGAATAATGCAATCCTTGTGTGTTCCTACGAACCACTCAGTTGTACTTTAATTCCAATTTACATGTCCTTCCATAAATGGTTTTAATTTTTAATTAATTATGGACTAGAAGTCTTGAATGTGGCAACATATTAAAAGTGTAATTAAAATTGATGAGCAGCTTTAACCCAGTTCTTTTCTGAGTGAATTATATCCCCCCCCACCCCCCCACCGCACCCCACCAAAGCTCAGAGACCTTTCATCACATGTTCAAATATTGCTTCAAGTCTGGTGCTACTGTGTCAGCTCAGTTTTTCTGTTATGTTTTTGAGAGCTGATGATTACACGTGACAGATCTGCAAGAGCTCCGTACACTTTCATCTGATGTTGCACAGGCCATATTTTGGAATGTTCCTACTGGAGCAAAGGATACTGTACACCCATCACCACCCCCTCCCCCCCACCTGCCCCCTCACCGTCCTCCCACCCCCACACCCCCATCAAGTACCTAGCGATTGTTAGCTTCCCACTGGGTGGCTAACGTGCCTGAATGACTGAATTTTCTTGTCATCAGATACTTAGCGAGTTTTGCTACCCTCTGGCTGACTGTTTTGACGGCTGGGATTGCTTCCTATGGGACTATGCCTTGAACTGATTAGTTTCAGTGCAAACAATTTTGGAGATGAATGTAAATTGTAATCTCTGGGACTTATAGGACTCATATTCTTCCATGCGAGATACCTTTTCCCCCAATTTTCTCTTTATTTCTCTCTCCTCTGGTACTGTCCCCCGCTCCCTCAAATCTGCCGTCATCACCCCTCAAAAAACCAACCCTCAACCCCTCTGTCGTTGCAAGCTGCCGCCCCATCTCCAACCTCCCTATTCTTTACAAAGTCCTTGAACATATCGCCTCCCAAATCCGTGCCCATTTTTTCCACAATTCCATGTTTGAATCCCTCCAATCTGGTTTCCGTGCCTGCCACAGTACCGAAACGGCTCTCATCAAAGTCACAAATGACATCCTTTGTGACTGTGACAAAGGCAAACTATCCCTCCTCATCCTTCTTGACTTGTCTGCAGCCTTCAACATGGTTGATCACTCTATCCTTCTCCAATGCCTCTCCACTATCAACCAGCTGGGTGGGATTGCACTCGCCTGCTTCCATTCTTACCTATCAAATCGTAGCCAGAAAATTACCTGCAATGCCTCCTCTTCCCACTCCCACATCATTACCTCTTGTGTCCCCCAAGGATCTATCCTTGGCTCCCTCTATTTCTCATCTACATGTTGCTCCTTGGTGACATCATCTGAAAATATAGTGTCAGTTTCCATATCTATACTGATGACACCCAGTTCTACCTCACTACCACTTCTCTCGACCCCTCCACGCTCTCTAAATTGTCAGACTGCTTGTCCGATATCCACTTTTGGATGAGCAGAAATTTTCTCCAATTGAATATTGGAAAGACCAAAGCCATTGTTTTTGGTCACTGCCACAAACTCCGTTCCCTAACCACTGACTCCATCCCGCTCCCCAACTTCTGTCTGAGACTGCATCACACAGTTCACGACCTATTTCACCCTGAAATGAGCTTTCGACCACATATCTGAGCATACACCTATTTCCACCTCCGTAACATCACCTGTCTCCACCCTTGCCTCAGCTCATCCGCTGCTGAAGCACTCATCTATGTCTTTGTTACTGTTATATATGTGGACCTGTATTTACTCTGTACAGCCACCAGAGGGCTCATCCCCTGAAGTCCCAAGGGATCCCATAATCCTTTGGGAGCACAGGTATTTAAGGAGGCTTCACAGGTTAGAGAGACACTCTGGAGACCTGCAATAAAAGACTAAGGTCACACTTTACTTTGAGCTCACAGTGTTCAGTCTGACTCTTTCGCCATACACAACAGTTACCTCTAGACTTGACTATTCCAACGTACTCCTGGCTGGCCTCCCACATTCTACCCTATGTAAACTTGAGATGATCCAAAACTCGACTGCCCGTGTCCTCACTTGTACCAAGTCTCGCTCACCCATCACTCCTGTGCTCGCTGAACTACATTGGCTCCTGGTTAAACAACGTCTCGATTTCAAAATTCTCTTCCTTATTTTCAAATCCCTCCATGGCCTCACCCCTACCTATCTCTGTAATCTCCTTTAGCCCCACAACGCCCCCCCCCCCCCCGAGATGTCTGTGCTCCTCTAATTCTGCCCTCTTGAGCATCATTGATTATAATCGCTCGACCATTGGTGACCGTGCCTTAGCTGCCTAGGCCCTAAGTTCTGGAATTCTCTGCCTAAACCGCTCCTCCTCTCTTTCCTCCTTCAAGATGCTCCTTAAAACCTACCTCTTTGACCAAGCTTTTGGTCACCTGCCCTAATTTCTCCTTATGCAGCTCGATGTCGAATGTTTTTAATCTCATGTGAAGTGCCTTGGGACTTTTCACTACGTTAAAGGCGCTTTTTAAATACAAGTTGTTTTTATTTATTTTTCCCTATTTTTCTGACTTACATTGGGGTGCAGTTGATGGCCTCCATCTCATTTGAGTGAGTGTTGGTACCCTATTCATCCAGCCACAAAGACCATCTGGAAGGCTCACTTGGTAACCCTCTTTCCTCTGAGTGAGAAGGTCATGGGCTCAAATCCCACTCCAGAGACATGGGCACAAAATCCAGGCTGGCAGTTCCAACGCAATACTGAGGGAGTGCTACTCTGTTGGAGGTACTGTTTTTTGGATGAGACGTTAAACCGAGACCCCATCTGCCCTCTAAAGTGGACATAAAAGATTCCACGGCACTATTTCAGAGAAGAACAAGCGAGTTCTACCAAATGAGTCCTGGTTTATCCCTCAACTAACATCACTAAAAAAAAAACAGATTATCTGGTCATTATCACCTTGCTGTTTGTAGGACCTTGCTGTGCACAAATTGAATGCAGTGTTCCTAAATTACAAAATTACTTCTTTGGCTGTAAAATACATTGAAAGTCCTGAGGCCATGAAAGGCGCTATATAAATGTGATTTATTTTTCTTTTTACCAGTAAATACAAAGTTATCTTACTTTGTAACCCTGAGGATAGATGATTAGTAAGTTGTTCACTGACCTTCAGGATAAACACAGCACTGAAAACATAAAGGACCGAAAGCAGCAATGACTCGAGGGACACATTTGAATGTCTTATTGGTGGAAATTGTCACCACATGAAGTAGTTGAGGCAAATCGCAAAGATGCATTTAAGGGGAAGCTAGATAAAGATACAAGGGAGAAAGGAAGAGAAGGTTGTGCTGATAGGGTTAGATGAAGTGTATTGGGAAGAGAGTCATATGGAGCATAAACACCAGCATAGACCAGTTGGGCCAAATGGCCTGTTTCTGTGCTGTACATTCTGTGTAATGTCCTCCACTTCATTTGAATATTGACAGGTGGTTGGTTGTTTGCTTGGTGACCTTCAATTTTGATTGGACAGCTGGACTGATTATGGTTACTAATGGGATTGTGATATGAAACTGGAGTTAACTACAAATAGAAAGGCGAGTGGTGGAGAGGAGGACGCGGTTTCTAAATAAATAGCACAATAAGTGTTCTCCTGACGGTTCAGTTTCTAAGTCCAATGTGCTGAGGAGACCATGAAGGGCCTGGTTTTAGCTTGGTTAGCATTAGAATTGAGCTCAGTGCCTCTGGTCTAGACAGGAAAAACTCTTGTGGTGTATCATGGCTGAGCTTAATCCTATTCTAACCTGACATCCAGACACTAGAAACAATGGTCCCAAGTTTCCACACGTGGCGAAAAAGGCGCCCCCTCAGAGCTGGGCGTCTGTTTTTCGCGCCGAAAATGGCGCCTGAAAAAAAACGCGGTATTCTCGAGTTCCTTGGAGCTCGATGTCTGCTTGGCGCGGCAGGGGGCGGAGCCTACCACTCGCGCCGATTTTGTAAGTAGGAAGGGGCGGGTACAATTTAAATGAGGCTTCTTGGTGCCGGCAACCCTGCATGTGCGCGTTGGAGCGTTCGCGCACGCGCAGTCTGAAGTAAACATTGGCACTCGGCCATTTTTAAAAGTGCTGCAGAAAAAGTGAAGATTTGTTTCTTGGACCCCTGCAAAGGCTTGTATTTTAATTTTCTTGATATTTCTGTGTGTGAGGGAGTGCTTTTAGCAGCACTGCTGAATAAATCACCTGCTGAAATCAGAGAGTTCAGCTTTTCACTGCTAAACTTGCAGAACCGGTGCCTGCAAATTAAGGACTGTGTGTTTGGAGAAATAAAAGTGACAATTCAAATTTGCAATGGATCAACTTCCACCAAGAACAAAGAATTTCTTGCATGAGGAAGCAAACCATTGCATAATATGTGGTGCACCCATTCTGCAAATTTAAATATAAAGATGTCGATGTGGCTGCCTCTCCCTGTCCAAATGGCCTCAGTCAGTCGCCCTCACAGCTCGAAGGCTGCTGCTGCTCCCGACCAGCCACTGACGCCGCTGCAATCCCATGGCCGAATGGCCTCAAGTCCGTCCGGGTGCTGCATCTTCGCGGGGAATGAAGGCCTGCCTCAAGCACCAAGGCTGCTTGCTGCCTGCCCCTGCCGTCGAGACCGACTCCACACCGCTGCCTCAAGCACTGAAGCTCAGCACCAAGGCTGCTTGCTGCCTGCCCCCGAGACCGACGCCACACCGCTGCCTGAAAGGCCTGCCTGAAGCACTTTCACACAGGTAGGAACATGGTTTATTTAATCTTTTCTTTGCTTATAAATTTTTATTCAGGTTGGATTTATTTGTATAATATTCGTATAAGTATAACTAAGGATTGATTGTAGAATTTAATGACTTCCCTTCCCCCCCTCCCCCACCCCCCACCTCGTTCCCGACGCCTAATTTGTAACCTGCGCCTGATTTTTTAAAGTGTAGACAAGGTTTTTTCAAGCGTACAAAAATCTTCACTTGCTCCATTCTAAGTTAGTTTGGAGTACGTTTTCACTGTGGAAACTTTCAAATCAGGTGTCAGTGCCGGACACGCCCCCTTTTGAAAAAAAAATTCAGTTCCAAAGTGAAACTGTTCTACCTGACTAGAACTGCAGAAAACTAAATGTGGAGAATTCCGATTTCTAAGATACTCCGTTCTACACCAGTTGCTCCTAAAAATCAGGAGCAAATCATGTGGAAACTTGGGGCCATTAAACTGGGACAATAGATAACAATGAGGAACATGAAGTCTCACTGATGTTTTTTTCCTCCACTTCCCCATGCATTTCCAACTCTGGACGTATTCCTGGAAGTTTAATACACGATCTCCTGCCTTCAAATGCCCCACCAAATCAAACAGACCTTATGCAGCTTCTCCAATATTTCTTCAACTAATAAACAAAGGCGTTCAAAGATAATGGGGAAAAAAATAGAATTTTGTTTAAAGCTCCTATGATTTTTCTCTCGGATTGCTTGCAGTGTTCAGGACATGCATCTTTAATTCCTGGAGACTCTAAAAACAATCCGGGAGGGTTGGCGACCCTACCCTCCCCCTTCACCCCTGCCCCTGCCCCCCCCCCCGTCTCTATCAAAGGGGCACTGAGGCCAATTGTAACACCCATAATGGAGCAAAGGAGCAGGAGGTGGCCATTCGGCCCCTTGAGCCTGTTCCACCATTCAGTGAGATCATGGCTGATCTGTACCTCAACTCCATTTACTCAGTCAGGGTAATGCCACCCTGACTGAGATCAGCTAATTTAACACAGACTGGGGGATCAAACTTGAGATGGTCCTGCACTGGATAAACTCACTTTGTTATCAGAGGAACTAGCCGTCAAAAATTCTAGTCGCTGTTTGCAATTACACCAACATATCCAAAAAGATTGATGCTGACCTCTAGCTTGCATTTCTACTCCCACAGGGAGATCAGGGCCCAGGTGACCTTGTATACGGTTTGTAATTGAAGAGGGAGAGATCAGCTTTCTCAACCCTGCAATTTAGGGCTTTCCTGCTGCTTTCCAAAGCCGGCCAAGTGCCAGTCATTCAGATCGACAAATATTCCTGTTTGGTTGAAAAACGTAGCCCTCTTCTCGTGTATGTCACTTAATTTAAATGCAGCTCATCATCGCTAAAAAGGATTTTTGCAATCTGTGTCATCCTTTGCAAATCATAAATGGCATCCTTAAAATATGGCAGTACTGATGACTATGTTATGGACCATTACACACTCTGGGGGTTTCCTGTATCAACCCCAGTAACAGTACCCTTCACGTTCGACCCCCAAAAATTGCACGCACACACGTACAACATTTCCTGTCTGTCCCTCAGTCTTTCTGACTCTATAACTATTGGGGGTCAGGGAGGAATTTTCCAGAGCTTTAGTTTCCCTGATTGGCCATGTGTTTTTTCCTGTTTATTTTGCGTCTCCGAGGAGATTACATAGCAATGAGGAGGTAAAAAGTGTCTAGTCATCATCTCCAGGTATCATGGGTGTAGGGCAGGCTTGATGGGCTAGTTGGTCTTTTCCTGCCCATCATTTGCGTAGATATACTTGTATCATAGATCTGTTTATTTTTAACGGGGGTTGGGAAGAGAGGAAAGAAGGTAGGTATAATTTTGTAGAGTTGATTAAAAATGGCAAATGAGCTGGTTGAATGGCACATAAGTTAGCAGACTGTCCTTAAATGTTTGGAACCTGGGTTCAAATCTATCCCAGATCAATGGGGCGGCACCTCTGTATGTGATATGTATGGTACTTGCATATTGTGAACTGAACACTAGATGGCCCCTTGATGGGAGTAAGCACATTGTAACTTTACACTTCTCTTGCATTACTTTGTTATTCAGTGACAGAATGTTCCAGAGGGCCTAGAAATAAAAGTAGTTCATTATTACCACATCAATTTGAGCGTTTGCTTGGACATAATAAGAACATAAGAAATAGGAACAGGAGTAGGCCACTTGGCCCCTCGAGCCTGCTCCGCCATTTAATAAGATCATAACTGACCTGATCATAGCTCCACTTCCCTGCCCACTCCCCATAACCCTTATCGCTCAAAAATCTGTCTATCTCTGCCTTAAATATATTCAATGACCCAGCCTCCATAGCTCTTTGGGGCAGAGAATTCCATAGATTTACAACCCTCAGAAGAAATTTCTCCTCATCTCAGTTTTAAATGGGTGGCCCCTTATTCTGAGACTGTCCCCTACTTTTAGTTTCCCCTGAGTGGAAATATCCTCTCTGCATCCACCTTGTGCCTGCTCATTATCTTATATGTTTTGATAAGATCACCTCTCATTCTTCTGAACTCCAATGTGTACAGGCCCAACCTACTCAACCTATCTTCATGTCAAATCCCTCATCTCCGGAATCAACCTAATGAATCTTCGCTGAACAGCCTCCAAAGCAAGTATATCCTTCCTTAAATACAGAGACCAAAACTGTATGCAGTACTCTAGGTGTGGCCTCACCAATACCCTGTACAGTTGTAGCAGGACTTCTCTCCTTTTATACTGCAATAAAGGTCAACATTCAATTTGCCTTCCGGATTACTTGCTGTACCTGCATACTAACTTTTTGTGTTTCATGTACAAGGACCCCCAGGTCCCTCTGTACTGCAGCACTTTGCAATTTTTCTCCATTTAAATTATAATTTGCTTTTCTATTTTTTCTGCCAAAGTGGATAACCTCACATTTTCCCACATTATACTCCATCTGCCAAATTTTGCCAACTCACTTAGCCTGTCTATATCCCTTTGCAGACCTTTTGTGTTGTCCTCACAATTTGCTTTCCGACCCAGCTTTGTATCATTAGCAAACTTGGCTACATTACACTCGGTCCCTTCATCCAAGTCATTAATATAGATTGTAAATAGTTGAGGACCCAGCACTAATCCCTGTGGCATTGTTTGCCAACCGGAAAATAACCTATTTATACCGACTCTCTGTTTACTATTAGTTAGCCAATCCTCTATCAATGCTAATATATTACCCCCAACCCCGTGAACTTTTATCTTGTGCAGTAACCTTTTATGTGGCACCTTATCGAATGCCTTCTGGAAATCCAAATACACCACATCCACTGGTTCCCCCTTATCCACCCTGCTCATTACATCCTCAAAGAACTCCAGCAAATTTGCCAAACATGATTTCCCTTTCATAAAACCATGCTGACTTTGGTTGATTGAATTATGCTTTTCCAAATGTCCCGCTACTGCTTCCTTAATAATGGACTCCAGCATTTTCCCAACAATAGATGTTAGGCTAACTGATAGTTTCCTGCATTTTGACTGCCTCCTTTTTTAAATAGTTAAGAACTCAGTTCTCATTGGACATGAGACCAATGGATGGAACTACCCAAATATCAACACTTGGCACTAAATCAGTAGTGTTCACAGAGATCCTGATCATGGTGCAGGAAACAGAATTGTCACAAGACGGCAATAGGGATGCTTTTAAGGTTCAGGTACAGGATAACAGTAACTGAAACTTTATTCTGAATCTGGTGTTCCTGATACTTAACCTGAAAGTGTTTTTTTTATGACCCGGCTGACAAAAATACAATGGTGTTCAAATCCCAGTATTGACACCTTGCAAACCAAATTTTCCAGGTATATGACATGCAAAAATTTACATCAACATGATCTCTCTTACAGAACGTAAAGCACACAGATAGGTTCAGGCTCGTTTTAATGACGTTTCTAGAGACAGTTTTAAACTGATGGGGGGATTGTCCGAAAGTATCTAAAATAGAAACTGAACGAAGAAAGTCTATTTAAAACAAAATCTGTTTTTCCACTTCTTTGCCTCGTGATGTGGAGACAGTACTTTGTAAACTGTACAGTAAATGAATTCTTTCAGCCCCAGAAAGAATTCTATTGATATTGGTAGAACACCCACTGCAACTCAAGCTTGCCAACTTGTGTCCTTCCACACGGTGTAGTTTATAGAGCAGGCCATTCAGAAACTGACCCTGTGGAAACGCTCCCTGATAGAGCCGCACTGTCCTTTTAAGCCCTTGAGAGTTTCATGTAGCTCCTTCTGTGCAGTATAAATGAACAACCCGAAATGTTTCTACAAATCTGCTGAAAGTTGATCAGTGCTTATGTAACTAAAACTTCATGCCTGCTGTCACAATAGTGGCAGCATGTGTTAGTGCACTGGTAGAGTAGTTGGGAATCTTGTGGCACTCTGCTTTAGAAGCCTGGATTGTGTGTGTGCGCGTGTGTGTGTATTTAATTCAGCAGTGAACAGCAAGTTCCTTCTTCGCTTGTCCAGCAGGTTTTGCAAATGTGGCACATTTTATCATTCATAAAACAGGAAGGCCTGTCTGTATCTGGGAGAGGCACATTCATATATCGAGCAAATCCTAGATGTGGGATTTTCATCCTGAGCTGTTTCTGTGTGACACCATCTCAGGCGGTGTTGCCACCGCTTTGGTCTGGTTTTGGTTTGGTTTGGTCTGCCGGACTTAGGGCGGATTGTCCGAAAACTTCTGAAATGTAAATTGGAGACCGAGCATCTGTTTTTAATACAGAAGGAGGGACATTTCTTTGTTCTTGCTGTTGTTGTGAAGTCTGGTCCATGGTACGGTGATTTTAAGTGGCTAGTTTCAGCAGAATGGTAAAGAAAAAAAGACTAGCATTTATACAAGGCCTTTCATGACCTTGGAATATCCCAAAGCACTTCACAGCCACTGAAGTACTTTTGAAGTGTAGTCACCATAGTAATGTAGGCACCATAGCACAACAAGCTCCCACAATGTGATAATGACCAGATAATCTATTTTTCGTAGTGTTGGGTGAGCAATAACTATTGGTCAGGACTCTGTGCTTTTCTTCAAGTAATTCCATGGAATATTTTACATCCACATCAGAAGGCAGTTGGGGCCTATCTGAAAGACGGCATCTCCGACAGTGTAGTGCCTCCTCAGTACTGCACAACAACAACTTGTATTTATATCAGGTTGAACCTCCCTTATCGGGAACCCTCTGGACCTGGCCTATACTGGATAACGGATTTTTCCGGACGAGGGGGTGATCACGTTAAATTGGATGGTACAGGTAAAGGGATATTGGGGCGGGCTGGAATTGCGGCAGAGAGATCATGTGGGGGCGGTGGATCCGCAGGGTCAGGCCAGCGAATGCGAGGAAGGACTTCAATTTGTTGATGATGGAGTTCTGTGCATGCGCCACTCGGTGGCTGGGAATGGTTCCGGACAAGGGATGGTTCCGGATAAGTAAGTTCTGTATAAGGGAGGTACTGCCTTTAATGTAGTAAAATTTCCCAATTCACAGGAGTATTCTAAGACAAAAAAATGTGAGGCCGAGCCACATAAGGTGATGAGGGCAGATCACCAAAAGCTTGGTCATAGAGGTAGGTTTTAAGGAGCGTCTTAAAGGCGGAAAGGGAAGTAGAGAGGTGGAGAGGTTTAGAGAGGGAATTCCAGAGCTAAGGGCCTTGGAAACAGAAGGCATGGCCACCAATGATTGCGTGATTATAATCAGGGATGCTCAAGAGGGTAGAATTAGAGGAACGCAGATATCTCGGTGGAGTTGTGGGGCTGGAGGAGATTACACAGATAGGGAGGGATGAGGCTATGGAGGGATTTGAAAATCAAGATGAGAATTTTGAAGTCGAGGTGTTACTTAATCGGGAGCCAATGTAAGTCAGTGAGCACAGGGGTGATGGGTGAACGAGACTTGGTGCGAGTTAGGACATGAGCAGCTGAGTTTTGGAGCATCTCAAGTTGACATTGGGTAGAACGTGGGAGGCCAGCCAGGAGTGCATTGGAATAATCAAGTCTAGAGGTAATAAAGGCATAGATAAGGGTTTCAGCAACGGATGAAGTGGAATCTGTATGGAGGGAGTTGCGGAATACCAAGGGGCAGAAAACGCTAGTGGGAGTTGTGTACCGACCACCAAACAGTAGTAGTGAGGCTGGGAACAGCATCAAACAAGAAATTAGGGAGGCGTGCAATAAAGGTTGTCATGGGCGACTTTAATCTACATATAGATTGGGCTAACCAAACTGGTAGCAATACGGTGGAGGAGGATTTCTTGGAGTGTATTAGGGATGGTTTTCTAGATCAATATGTCGAGGAACCAACTGGAGGCTGGCCATCCTAGACTGGGTGATGTGTAATGAGAAAGGACTAATTAGCAATCTTGTTGTGCGAGGCCTCTTGGGGAAGAGTGACCATAATGTGGTAGAATTCTTTATTAAGATGGAGAGTGACACAGTTAATTCAGAGATTAGGGTCCTGTACTTAAGGAAAGGTAATTTCGATGGTATGAGTCGTGAATTGGCTAGAATAGACTGGCAAATGATACTTAAAGGGTTGACGGTGGATAGGCAATGGCAAACATTTAAAGATCACAAGGATGAGCTTCAACAATTGTACATCCCTGTTTGGAGTAAAAATAAAACGGGTAAGGTGGCTCAACCGTGGCGAACAAGGGAAATTAAGGATAGTGTTAAATCCAAGGAAGAGGCATATAAATTGGCCAGAAAAAGCAGCAAATCTGAGGACTGGGAAAAATTTTGAAATCAGCAGTGGAGGACAAAGGGTTTAATTAGGAGGGGGAGCTTGCCGGCGACATAAAAACTGAATGCAAAAGCTTCTATAGATATGTGAAGAGAAAAAGATTAGTGAAGACAAACGTAGGTCTCTTGCAGTCAGATTCAGGTGAATTTATAATGGGGAACAAAGAAATGGCTGACCAGTTTAACAAATACTTTGGTTCTGTCTTCACGAAGGAAGACACAAATAGTCTTCCGAAAGTACTAGAGGGTCTAGTGAGAAGGAAGAACTGAAGAATATCCTTAGGCGGGAAATTGTGTTAGGGAAATTAATGAGATTGAAGGCTGATAAATCCCCGGGGCCTGATAGTCTGCATCCCAGAGTACTTAAGGAAGTGGCCCTAGAAATAGTGGATGCATTGGTGATCATTTTCCAACAGTCGATTGGCTCTGGATCAGTCCCTATGGACTGGAGGGTAGCTAATGTAACACCACTTTTTAAAAAAGGAGGGAGAGAGAAAACAGATAATTATAGACCGGTTAGCCTGACATCAGTAGCGGGGAAAATGTTGGAATCAATTATTAAAGATGAAATAGCAGCACATTTGGAAAGCAGTGACAGGATCCAAGTCAGCATGGATTTATGAAAGGGAAATCATGCTTGACAAATCTTCTGGAGTCTTTTGAGGATGTAACTAGTAGAGTGGACAAGGGAGAACTAGTGGATGTGGTGTATTTGGACTTTCAAAAGGCTTTTGACAAGGTCCCACACAAGAGATTGGTGTGCAAAATTAAAGCACATGGTATTGGGGGTAATGTACCGACGTGGATAAAGAACTGGTTGGCAGACAGGAAGCAGAGAGTTGAGATAAACGGGTTCTTTTCAGAATGGCAGGCAGTGACTAGTGAGGTGCCGCAGGGTTCAGCTCTTTACAATTTACATTAACGATTTAGATGAAGGAATTGAGTGTAATATCTCCAAGTTTGCAGATGACACGAAACTGGGTGGCGGTGTGAGCTGTGAGGAGGGATGCTAAGAGGCTGCAGGGTGACTTGGATAGGTTAGGTGAGTGGGCAAATGCATGGCAGATGCAGTATAATGTGGATAAATGTTAGGTTATCCACTTTGGGGCAAAAATACGAAGGCAGAATATTATCTGAATGGCAGCAGATTAGGAAAAGGGGAGGTGCAACGAGACCTGGGTGTCATGGTACATCAGTCATTGAAAGTTAGCATACAGGTACAGCAGGCGGTGAAAAAGGCAAATGGTATGTTGGCCTTCATAGCTCGGAGATTTGAGTATAGGAGTAGGGAGGTCGTACTGCAGTTGTACAGGGCCTTGGTGAGGCCTCACCTGGAATACTATATTCAGTTTTGGTCTCCTAATCTGAGGAAGGATGTTCTTGCTATTGAGGGAGTGCAGCGAAGGTTCACCAGACTGATTCCCGGGATGGCTGGACTGACATATGAGGAGAGACTTGATCAACTGGGCTTGTGTTCACTGGAGTTTAAAAGGATGAGAGGGGATCTCACAGAAACATATAAAATTCTGACGGGACTGGACAGGTTAGATGCAGAAAGAATGTTTCCGATGTTGGAGAAGTCCAGAATCAGGAGACACAGTCTAAGGATAAGGGGTAAGCCATTTAGGACTGAGATAAGGAGAAACTTCTTCACTCAGAGAGTTGTTAACCTGTGGAATTCCCTACCACAGAGAGTTGTTGATGCCAGTTCATTGGACATATTTAAAAGCGAGTTAGATATGGCCCTTACGGCTAAAGGGATCAAGGGATATGGAGAGAAAGCAGGAAAGAGGTACAGAGGTGAATGATCAGCCATGACCTTATTGAATGGTGGTGCAGGCTCGAAGGGCCGATTGGCCTACTCCTGCACCTATTTTCTATGTTTCTATGTTTCTATAAGCTAAGTATCAAATTAAATTAAACTAAAGTATCAAATTAAAAACCAATGCGTATCAGGTGGCCAAGGTTAGTGGGAAACTAGAAGATTGGGAAAATTTTAAACGACAGCAAAGAATGACTAAGAAAGCAATAAAGAAAGGAAAGATAGATTACGAAAGTAAACTTGCGCAAAACATAAAAACAGATAGTAAAAGCTTTTACCGATATATAAAACGGAAAAGATTGACTAAATTAGAAGATGAGAAGGGGGATTTAATAATGGGAAATGTGGAAATGGCTGAGACCTTAAACAATTATTTTGCTTCGGTCTTCACAGTAGAAGACACAAAAACCATGCCAAAAATTGCTGGTCACGAGAATGTGGGAAGGGAGGACCTTGAGATAATCACTATCACTAGGGGTGTAGTGCTGGACAGACTAATGGGACTCAAGGTAGACAAGTCCCCTGGTCCTGATGAAATGCATCCCAGGGTATTAAAAGAGATGGCGGAAGTTATAACAGATGCATTGGTTATAATCTACCAAAATTCTCTGGACTCTGGGGAGGTACCATCGGATTGGAAAGCAGCTAATGTAACGCCTCTGTTTAAAAAAGGGGCAGACCAAAGGCAGGTAACTATAGGCCGGTTAGTTTAACATCTGTAGTGGGGAAAATGCTTGAAGCTATCATTAAGGAAGAAATAGCGGGACATCTAGATAGAAATTGTGCAATCAAGCAGACGCAACATGGATTCATGAAGGGGAAATCATGTTTAACTAATTTACTGGAATTCTTTGAGGATATAACGAGCATGGTGGATAGAGGTGTACCGATGGATGTGGTGTATTTAGATTTCCAAAAGGCATTCGATAAGGTGCCACACAAACGGTTACTGCAGAAGATAAAGGTACATGGAGTCAGAGGAAATGTATTAGCATGGATCGAGAATTGGCTGGCTAACAGAAAGCAGAGAGTTGGGATAAATGGGTCCTTTTTGGGTTGGAAATCGGTGGTTAGTGGTGTGCCACAGGTATCGGTGCTGGGACCACAACTGTTTACAATATACATAGATGACCTGGAAGAGGGGACAGAGTGTAGTGTAACAAAATTTGCAGATGACACAAAGATTAGTGGGAAAGCGGATTGTGTAGAGGACACAGAGAGGCTGCAAAGAGATTTAGATAGGTAAAGTGAATGGGCTAAGGTTTGGCTGATGGAATACAATGTCGGAAAATGTGAGGTCATCCACCTTGGAAAAAAAAACAGTAAAAGGGAATATTATTTGAATGGGTAGAAATTACAACATGCTGCGGTGCAGAGGGACCTGGGGGTCCTTGTGCATGAATCCCAAAAAGTTAGTTTGCAGGTGCAGCAGGTAATCAGGAAGGCGAATGGAATGTTGGCCTTCATTGTGAGAGGGATGGAGTACAAAAGCAGGGAGGTCCTGCTGCAACTGTACAGGGTATTGGTGAGGCCACACCTGGAGTACTGCGTGCAGTTTTGGTCACCTTACTTAAGGAAGGATATACTAGCTTTGGAGTGGGTACAGAGACGATTCACGAGGCTGATTCCGGAGATGAGGGGGTTACCTTATGATGATAGATTGAGTAGACTGGGTCTTTTCTCGTTGGAGTTCAGAAGGATGAGGGGTGATCTTAAAGAAACATTTAAAATAATGAAAGGGATAGACAAGATAGAGGCAGAGAGGTTGTTTCCACTGGTCGGGGAGACTAGAACTAGGGGGCACAGCCTCAAAATACGGGGGAGCCAATTTAAAACCGAGTTGAGAAGGAATTTCTTCTCCCAGAGGATTGTGAATCTGTGGAATTCTCTGCCCAAGGAAACAGTTGAGGCTAGCTCATTGAATGTATTCAAATCACAAATAGATAGATTTTTAACCATTAAGGGTTACGGGGATAGGGCGGGTAAGTGGAGCTGAGTCCACGGCCAGATCAGCCATGATCTTTTTGAATGGCGGAGCAGGCTCGAGGGGCTAGATGGCCTACTCCTGTTCCTAATTCTTATGATCTTATGTTTTTATGTATGGCATGGATGGAGACCGGCGATGTTAAATGTATGGAAATAGGTGGTCTTAGTTGTGCCGCGGATATGTGGTTGGAAGCTCATTTCAAGTCAAATATGACACCAAGGTTGCGACTTTTTGAATATTAAGGGAATCAAAGGATCAGGGGATGGTGCAGGAAAGTGGAATTGATGTCGAAGATCAACCATGATCTTATTGAATGGTAGAGCAGGCTCGAGGGGACAAATGGCCTACTCTTGCTTCTAATTCTTATGTTCTTATGTAACAGTGTGGTTCAGCCTCAGACAGATGTGAGGGAGAGGGATGAAGTTGGTGGGTATGGAACGAAGTTTGTGGCAGGGAACAGAAACAATGGCTTCGGTCTTCCCAATATTTAATTGGAGAAAATTTCTGCTCATTCAGAACTGGATGTCGGACAAGCATTTTGGAGATTTTATAGACCGTGGAGGGATCGAGAGAAGTGATGGTGAGGTAGAGCTGGGTGCCGCCAGCATACATGTGGAAACAGATGATTTTGCCTCGATGCAGCATGTAGATGAGAAATAAGAGGAGGCCAAAGCTAGATTCTTGGGGGACAGCAGAGGTAACAATGCGGGAGTAGGAAGAAAAACCATTGCCAGTGATTCTCTGGATCAACTTAGAGAGATAAGAATGGAACCAGGTGAGTGCAGTCCCGCCCAGCTGGACAACGGTGGAGAGGCGTTGGAGGAGGATAGAGTGGTCAACCGTTTCAAAGGCTGCAGACCAGTCAAGAAGGACAAGGAGGGATAGTTTACCTTTGTCACAGTCAGAAAGGATGTTATTTGTGACTTTGATGAGAGCCGTTTTGGTACTGTGGCAGGGGCGGAAACCGGATTGGAGGGATTCAAACATGGAGTTCCGGGAAAGATGGGCATTGATTTGGGAGGTAACAACATGTTCAAGGGTTGCGGTATTGGTTTTTTGAGAGGGATGATGACAGCAGATTTGAGGAAGAGGGAGACAGTACCTGAGGAGAGGGAACTGTTAACAATGTCAGCTAACATGGGAGCCAGAAAAGGAAGTTGGGTGGTCAGTAGTTTGATGGGAATAGGGTCAAGGGAGCAGGAAGTGTGTCTCATGGACAAGATGAGCTCGGGGAGGTCATGAGGAGAGATCGGAGAGAATCTAGAGAAAGATGTGAGGTCAGAGCTAGGGCAGGGGGGATCCTTCGAGGAAGTTTGGCCCAGTGGGTTGGGGAAAGGAAGGGAGGTGGCAGAGGCAGCTGAATAGATGGTCTCAATCTTAGAGACAAAGTCCATGAGCTCCTCACATTTGTTGTCGGAATTGAGGGTGGAGGAGACCGGGGAAAGGGGTTTCAGAAGATAGTTAGCAATAGAGAATAGAAGCCGGAGTTTATCTTTGTATTCCAGAATGATTCTGGGATAGTGAACAGTTTTGGCAGATGAGAGCAGGACCTATTAATGCTTTATGTGGTCCAACCAGATCTGCCGGTGAATGGTTAAACCAGTTGTCTGCCATATCCGTTCAAGTCTGCGTCCCTTGGACGTATGGGAGTGAAGTTGGAATGGCCAAGGTGAGAAAGAGTAACTGTTTTACCAGGGGCTAGGGCATTAAAAGTGGTGGTGAGGCTGTGGTTGAGCCGATCAGTTGCTGTGGAATTATTGTGGTGAATGGAGGACCAAAGTTGGACAGTTGGGATTTCGTAAGTGCAGTTGTGGGAGAGTTGGGAGAGAGTTATTGCAGGAGTGGACACGGAAGGAAGTACGATTGGGGAGAAAGGGGTTGTGGATGGAGAGCGATATGAGGAACTGGTCAGAGATGGCTTTTTCCACAATTAATACGATAGGATTAGTGAGGCCATGAGAGGTGGCAAGGTCAAAGGGAGTGTCCTGGGAGTATCAGTCTTGATTATGTGCTCAAGTCTCTGGAGTGGGACTTGAACCCACGACCTTCTGACTCAGGCGAGAGTGCTACCAACTGAGCCACGGTTGATAGTGCAGCCTCCTGCTTTACTGCATTTTACATGCTCAGCCGCAATCATTCCCCATCAGACACCGAGGCAGGGGATGTTCAATCTTACGGTGGCTCACAAGGCACAAAAAGCACTTAGGTCTCCATTGTCGCCGGGACAGGCAAGTTAGGCAGTTTGTATCTCCAGCTGCGGCTGACAGCAAGAGAGTAATACGCTGCTAAACTCTGCTGCCCGTATCCTAACCCGCACCAAGTCCCGTTCACCCATCACCGATGTTCCTTTTAAGCTGTGTGGCCATGCAGCTCTCTGGACCTCCAGTGCAGTTGGCTCACCAATTTTTCAATGAGAAAAACCGCACATGCGCAGTATATTGATTGGGCCTCGCAACCCCTTAAAGGGGTCACACACCCAAAAAACAATTATTGGGAACATCGCCCATCACCCCAATGCTCGTTGACCTGCATTTGCTATTAATCTGCAATACCTCAATTTTCAAATTCTCATCCTTGTTTTCAAATCCCTTTATGGTCTCGCTCCTCCCTATCTCTGTAACCTCCTCTTGTCCTACCACCCTCTAAGATTTCTGTTCTCCTCCAATTCTGGCCTCTTGGGCATTCCCGATTTTTATCGCTCCTTCTTCGGTGACTGTGCCTTCAGCTGCCTAGGCCCCAAGTGCTGGAACTCCCATCCTACACCTCTCCACCCCGCTACCCCTCTCTCCTCGTTTATGGTTCTCCTTAAAACTTACCTCTTTGACCAATATCTCCTTATGTGGCTTGCTGTCAAATTTTGTCTGATTATGCTTCTGTGAAGCGAATACTATTTTAAAGGCATTTTTAAATGCATGCTTTTGTTGTTGCTGATGGCTGCAAGTGGTTGTAACGCACCAGAACCTTACAGCAACCACAGCAGATGCACAGTGTCTAAAACTGTATTGGAATCTAAAACAGCTAATCACTCATTACTGTTGCAACTTTGCAGCTGAAATGAACTGAAGTGCTAATCACTGTAAATATTGTGTAAACAAGACACATTCCACCTCAACTTCCTCCTTTCTTTTCTTTCCTATTTTCCTTCCTTCTTGCTTTCTTGCTGTTTGTACCTTGTGCAGTGTGGCACCATATCAATCTTCGAGGATGTAATGAACAGGGTGGATAAAGGGGAACCAGTGGATGTGGTGTATTTGGACTTCTAGAAGGCATTTGACAAGGTGCCACATAAAAGATTGCTGCACAAGATAAAAGTTCACAGGGTTGGGAGTAATATATTAGCATGGATAGAGGATTGGCTAACTAACAGAAAACAGTGAGTCGGGATAAATGGTTCATTCTCTGGTTGGCAACCAGTAATTGTGGGGTGCCACAGGGATCAGTGCTGGATCCCAACTATTTACAATCTATATTAACAACTTGGTAGAAGGGACTGAGTGTAACATAACCAAGTTTGCTGATGATACAAAGATGGGAGGAAAAGCAATGTGTGAGGCGGACACAAAAAATCTGCAAAAGGACATATACAGGCTAAGTGAGCGGACAAAGATTTGGCAGATGGAGTATAATTTTGGAAAGTGTGAGGTCATGCACTTTGGCAGAAAAAAATCAAAGAGCAAGTTATTATTTCAATGGAGAAAGATTGCAAACTGACGCAGTACAGCGGGACCTGGGGGGACTTGTGCATGAAACGCAAAATGATAGTATGCAGGTACAGCAAGTGATCAGGAAGGCCAATGGTATCTTGGCCTTTATTGCAAAGGGGATGGGGTATAAAAACAGGGAAGTCTTGCTACAGCTATATAAGGTATTGGTGAGGCCACACCTGGAATACTGCGTGCAGTTTTGGTTTCCATATTTACAAAAGGATATACTTGCTTTGGAGGTAGTTCAGAGAAGGTTCACTAGGTTGAATCCAGGGATGAGGGGGTTGACTTATGAGGAAAGGTTAAGTAGGTTGGGCCTCTACTCATTGGAATTCAGAAGAATGAGAGGTGATCTTATCGAAATGTATAAGATTATGAGGGGGCTTGACAAGGTGGATGCAGAGAGGATAGAAACATAGAAACATAGAAAATAGGTGCAGGAGTAGGCCATTCGGCCTTTTGAGCCTGCACCGCCATTCAATGAGTTCATGGCTGAACATGCAACTTCAGTACCCCATTCCTGCTTTCTCGCCATACTCCTTGATCCCCCTAGTAGTAAGGACTACATCTAACTCCTACTTGAATATATTTAGTGAATTGGCCTCAACAACTTCCTGTGGTAGAGAATTCCACAGGTTCCCCACTCTCTGGGTGAAGAAGTTTCTCCTCATCTCGGTCCTAAATGGCTTACCCCTTACCCTTAGACTGTGACCCCTGGTTCTGGACTTCCCCAACATTGGCAACGTTCTTCCTGCATCTACCCTGTCTAAACCCGTCAGAATTTTAAACGTTTCTATGAGATCCCCTCTCATTCGTCTGAACTCCAGTGAATACAAGCCCAGTTGATCCAGTCTTTCTTGATATGTCAGTCCCGCCATCCCGGGAAGCAGTCTGGTGAACCTTCGCTGCACTCCCTAATAGCAAGACTATCCTTCCTCAAGTTAGGAGATCAAAACTGTGCACAATACTCCAGGTGTGGCCTCACCAAGGCCCTGTACAACTGTAGTAATACCTCCCTGCCCCTGTACTCAAATCCCCTCGCTATTAAGGCCAACATGCAATTGCTTTCTTAATCGCCTGCTGTACCTGCATGCCAACCTACCCAGGTCTCGTTGCACCTCCCCTTTTCCTAATCTGTCACCATTCAGATAATAGTCTGTCTCTCTGTTTTTACCACCAAAGTGGATAACCTCACATTTATCCACATTATACTTCATCTGCCATGCATTTGCCCACTCACCTAACCTATCCAAGTCACTCTGCAGCCTTATAAGAACATAAGAACATAAGAATTAGGAACAGGAGTAGGCCATCTAGCCCCTCGAGCCTGCTCCGCCATTCAAAAAGATCATGGCTGATCTGGCCGTGGACTCAGCTCCACTTACCCGCCCGCTCCCCATAACCCTTAATTCGCTTATTGGTTAAAAATCTATCTATCTGTGATTTGAATACATTCAATGAGCTAGCCTCAACTGCTTCCTTGGGCAGAGAATTCCACAGATTCACAACCCTCTGGGAGAAGAAATTCCTTCTCAACTCGGTTTTAAATTGGCTCCCCCGTATTTTGAGGCTGTGCCCCCTAGTTCTAGTCTCCCCGACCAGTGGAAACAACCTCTCTGCCTCTATCTTGTCTATCCCTTTCATTATTTTAAATGTTTCTATAAGATCACCCCTCATCCTCCTGAACTCCAATGAGTAAAGACCCATCTACTCAATCTATCATCATAAGGTAACCTCATCTCCGGAATCAGCCTAGTGAATCGTCTCTGTACCCCCTCCAAAGCTAGTATATCCTTCCTTAAGTAAGGTGACCAAAACTGTACGCAGTACTCGAGGTGCGGTGTCACCAATACCCTATACAGTTGTAGCAGGACCTCCCTGCTTTTGTACTCCATCCGTCTCGCAATGAAGGCCAACATTTCATTTGCCTTCCTGATTATCTGCTGCACCTGCAAACTAACCTTTTGGGATTCATGCACAAGGACCCCCAGGTCCCTCTGCACTGCAGCATGTTGTAATTTCTCCCCATTCAAATAATATTCCCTTTTACTGTTTTTTTTCCCGAGGTGGATGACCTCACATTTTCCGACATTGTATTCCATCTGCCAAACCTTAGCCCATTCGCTTAACCTATCTAAATCTCTTTGCAGCCTCTCTGTGTCCTCTACACAACCCGCTTTCCCACTAATCTTTGTGTCATCTGCAAATTTTGTTACACTACACTCTGTCCCCTCTTCCAGGTCATCTATGTATATTGTAAACAGTTGTGGTCCCAGCACCGATCCCTGTGGCACACTGCTAACCACTGATTTCCAACCCAAAAAGGACCCATTTATCCCGACTCTCTGCTTTCTGTTAGCCAGCCAATTCTCGATCCATGCTAATACATTTCCTCTGACTCCGCGTACCTTTATCTTCTGCAGTAACCTTTTGTGTGGCACCTTATCGTATGCCTTTTGGAAATCTAAATACACCACATCCATCGGTACACCTCTATCCACCATGCTCATTATATCCTCAAAGAATTCCAGTAAATTAGTTGAACATGATTTTCCCTTCATGAATCCATGTTGCATCTGCTTGATTGCACTATTCCTATCTAGATGTCCCGCTATTTCTTCCTTAATGATAGCTTCAAGCATTTTCCCCACTACAGATGTTAAACTAACCGGCCTATAGTTACCTGGCTTTTGTCTGCCCCTTTTTTTAAACAGAGGCGTCACATTAGCTGCTTTCCAATCCGCTGGTACCTCCCCAGAGTCCAGAGAATTTTGGTAGTTTATAACGAATGCATCTGCTATAACTTCCGCCATCTCTTTTAATACCCTGGGATGCATTTCATCAGGACCAGGGGACTTGTCCACCTTGAGTCCCATTAGCCTGTCCAACACTACCCCCCTAGTGATAGTGATTGTCTCATAGTATCCTCCTCACAGCTCACACTGCCACCCAACTTAGTGTCATCTGCAAATTTGGAGATACGACATTTAATCCCTTCATCTAGATCATTAATGTACAATGTAAACAGCTGGGGCCCCAGCACAGAACCTTGCGGTACCCCACTAGTCACTCCCTGCCATTCTGAAAAGTACCCATTTAGTCCTACTCTTTGCTTCCTGTGTGCCAACCAGTTCTCCATCCACGTCAGCACACTACCCCCAATCCCATGTGCTTTAACTTTGCACGTTTCCACTGATGGGGGATACTAGAACTAGAGGGCATGATCTTAGAATAAGGGACCGCCCATTTAAGACAGAGATGAGGAGAAATTTCTTCTCTGAGGGTTGTAAATCTGTGGAATTCGCTGCCTCAGAGAGCTGTGGAAGCTGGGACATTGAATAAATTTAAGACAGAGTAAGGCAGTTTCTTAAACGATAAGGGGATAAGGGGTTATGGGGAGTGGGCGGGGAAGTGGAGCTGAGTCCATGATCAGATCAGCCATTCTTATTGAATGGCGGAGTAGGCTCGAGCAGCCGTTATGACCTACTCCTGTTCCTATTTCTTATGTTCTTATGTTCTTATGTTCTTAAACTTCTATTTAAATGATGTGTAGATTTTACATATCGGGATGTGTCATGGGGATGTGGGCGATGCTGGCAAGGCCAGCATTTATTGCCTATCCCCTCGATGCCCTCGAGAAGATGGTGGTGGACCACCTTCTTGAACCGCTGCAGTCGCATTTGGTGAAGGTACTCCTACAGTGCTGCTCAGGAGGGAGTTCCCAGGATTCTGAGCCAGCGACGTTGAAGGAACGGCTAAGTGTTGAAGGTCGCACAACACCCACCGATCTATACGGAAAGATAACAACACAAACCCTGTGCAAAAGCGGAGACTACTGGAAACCCTCAGTAGGTTGGTCAGCATCTGTGGAGAGAACTGGCCAAGTTAACACTTGAGGTATAGAACCTAACTTCAGTTGGCGAGAATGGCAAATAGATAGAAATGATTTCGTCAAGTCCCAGTATCCCGCAAACAGCAATGAAATAATGACCAGATAATCTGTTTGTTGACTGAGAGATAAGTATTGGCCAGGACACTGGGGAGTGCTACCCTGCTCTTCTTCAAAATCGTGCCATGGGATCTTTTACATCTACCTGAGAGGGCAGACAGTGCCTCGGTTTAACGTCTCATCTGAAAGATGGCACCTCCGTCAGTACTGGGAATGTTAGCCTAGATCATGGGCTCAATTCTCTGGAGTGGGGCTTGAACCCACGACCTTCTGACTTAGAGGCGAGCTTGCTCCCCGCCGAGGCACGGCCAACAAATCCAGTTGATCAGATTTTGTTGCTCCGCACACACTGTCGCAGTTGATCTGCTGTTTTATTTCACCGTGCAGACATCTGTCGTGCAGGCATCTGATCGGTGTGGTGTAATGTCTATCGATTTAATGTGTGTGTGGTCTTTGCTTCGGATTGCATTTCTGAACAAATACTGAGATGGACTGGAGTAATAAACATTTGCAAATTGGCAATTTTGCCTTGGACAGAATTTCTGATCCAACTTGAATTCCACTCCAAGCATGATCATCTTTGACAAACCAGTTATGAAATTTCTCAGGCTGCACAGTAATACAATTTCACCCACAGTAAGCAGGAGAGCACATCTTGCCCACATAGGAAGATGTTCTGTGAAATTTACGTCAATCAGAACTGGGCGCAATTGTAAACTTTGAAATGCACCGCTATAATTTGATTGTTATTGACACCTACTGGTGCAAGCCTCTTTAGTATTCATCTCCAAACATGCACTGATTTGTAACTAACAATCAGATAAACCAGGGTAGGGTGGGAGGTCTTCTTCACTTACTGTACCGGCCCATTCCGATCACACCATGGAAAAATGGACCTTATCTCCTGATTCCTGCCACAGGTACAGTCTGGATACAGGACTAGACCATCTCAGCTCACAGTATTAGATAATGATCACCTCCACTTAGATCCCACAAACAGCAATGTGTGTGATGTGTAATACTCTCCACTTGTCTGAATGATGCAGCTCCAACAACACTCAAGCAGCTTGACACCATCAAGAACAAAGCAGCCCGCTTGATTGGCACCCCATCCACCATCTTAAATATTCACTCCCTCCACCACTGGTGCACCATGGCTGCAGTGTGTACCATCTACAAATGCACTGCAGCAACTCGCCAAGGCTTCTTTGACAGTATCTCCTAAACACCGACCTCTACCACCTAGAAGGACAAAGGTAGCAGGCGCATGGGAACACCATCGCCTGCAAGTTCCCCTCCAAGCCACACACCATCTCGACTTGGAAATATATTGCTGTTCCTTCATCATCGCTGCATCAAAATGCTGGAACTCCCTCCCTAACAACACTGTGGGAGTATCTTCACTACACGGACTGCAATGGTTCAAGGAGAAAGACTACCACCCCCTGCTCAAGGGCAATTAGGGATGGGCAATAAATGCTGGCCTTGCCAGCGACGCCCACATTGCATGAATATTAAAAAAAATTCAAGAGTGTACCGAACTACAGCTAATAATGAGGAATTTTTGTTTTTGGAGAATTTAACTGGGAATTTCCTTTTTTTAGGAGAAGAATATTTTTATTACAACTTAACTGTTAAACCAATGCTTCTATTTTCAATGAGGAGTCAGCTCAAAACAATACCAGTTCAATTTTATTTTGAGTAAAATGGTGCAGGTTTAGCTTTTTTCAATCTCCAAGCCACTCTTTAAAAAAAAATCATGTATGGAGTAGTATCATCTTCACGATAGTTTAGCCATTCAACTTTGCCCTTAGGGTCCATACTCTCAAATGTGTGAGATTAATGGGTTAGAACTTTTTGTTCTTAATGGCTGTTAACATTCCCTGTTCCCTCCTCAGCTATGTCATACTTCCCACTCCCTAATCTGAAGGTAAGCAAGGTGACACACATTCCTCATCCCGCTCCCAGTGAGAGACCTATTAGTTTGAAGCCTCGAGTCTGCCTCCATGCCTCTTGTGATAAGGAGAGTGGGAGTGATTTTAAAATAAGAGAGAATGGCAAAATGAAAGGGAGAAAAAATATGAGAGGTATATAGAGTACTAGACATATTGGGCCCAAGTTTCGGGCCACACCTAGAACGGCGCAGCCCCGACCTGGACACCCGTTTTTCGCGCCACAAAGTGCGCCGAAAAAATACTTACCTATTCTCCGGCTCCCTGCAGGTCCTCTGGAGCTGGGCGCGGCGCAGCATGAACTGTGGGGGGGCAGAGCCAGGTCCCTGCGCTGAAAACAGTGCCGGGACCTCTGCACATGCGCGCTACAGTGGGCGCGCATGTGCAGTAGCTCCAGGTTCCCAAAACTGTGTGGGAGGGGCCCGAAGCACGTAGCCTCTAGCCCTGGCTGAATGGCCTCACTGGTTGCCTCCCACGCCCAGCTCCTGCTTCCTCCCGACCGGACCCGACCCGACTCGACTCCCGCTCCCTCCGTCCCCCCCCGGACCAGACCCGACTCCTGCTCCCCCTCCCCCCCCCCGCCCCCGCACCGGACGCAACCCCCGATCCCCCACACCGCACTGGACCCGACCCCCACTCTCCCCGCCCCCACCCCCCCCCCACCCCCCACCCCCCGGCCCCCAGACCGGACCCAACCCCGGACCCGACCTCATCCCCGGACCGGGCCTGACCACTTCCCCCCCCCACCCCCCGGACCAGACCCGACACCAACCCGACGCGACCCGCGCTCCCCCAACCCCCGGACCCTGGACACGACCCGACGCCACCTACCTGTAAATCCGGTGCCAGGGGCCGGGCCCGGCCCATTCAGTCTCCCTCTCCTTTCTCCCCTCTCTCCCTTCCTCCCTCCCTTCTCCCCTTCTCCCCTCCCCTCCCTTCTCTCCTCCCTGCCTTCTCTCCCCCCACTCCCTTCTCTTCCGCCCCTCCCTCCCTCCCTCCCTTCTCTTTCCTCCCTTCTCTCCCTCCCTCCCTTCTCTCCCGCCCTCCCTTTTCTCCCTTCTCTCCCTCCTTTCTCTCCCTCCCCTCCCTCCCTTCTCTCCCTCCCCTCCCTCCCTTCTCTCCCTCCCTTCTCTCCTTTCTCTCCCTTCTCTCCTTTCTCTCCCTCCCTCCCTTCTCTCCCTTCTCTCCCTCCCTCCCTCCCTTCTCTCCCTCCCTCCCTTCTCTCCCTTTCTCCCCTCTCCCCCTCCCCTCTCCCCTTCCCCTCAACCCCCCTCTCCCCCCTCTCCCTCCTCTCCTCCCCTCTCCCTCCCCTCCCTTCTCCCCCCCCCGCCCCCCCTCTACCCCCTCCCCCCCCTCCACCCCACTCCTCCCCCTCCCCTCGCTGTCAGAAACACAGACACTGACAGACAGAGAGTGAGAGACACACACACAGACAGACAGAGAGATAGAAACACTGACAGAAACACACTGGGGGGGCCGTCCCAGCATGCTGTTGGAGGGCTCCTGGTGCTGCAGTCGGTCAGTAGAAAATGTTTTGTTTTATTGATTTTTTATTTTTTTTTATTTTTTATTAATTTTTTTTGATTGATTTATTGGTTGATTTATTGATGTATTTATCATTTATTATTAATGGTGGCTCTTTATTTGTAAAACTGAAGGGTTTAATGTTTGTGTTTAATGTCCCTTAGAAGATGAGAAGGGGGATTTAATAATGGGAAATGTGGAAATGGCTGAGACCTTAAACAATTATTTTGCTTCGGTCTTCACAGTGGAAGACACAAAAACCATGCCAAAAATTGCTGGTCACGGGAATGTGGGAAGGGAGGATCTTGAGACAATCACTATCACTAGGGGGATAGTGCTGGACAGGCTAATGGGACTCAAGGTAGACAAGTCCCCTGGTCCTGATGAAATGCATCCCAGGATATTAAAAGAGATGGCGGAAGTTATAGCAGATGCATTCGTTATAATCTACCAAAATTCTCTGGACTCTGGGGAGGTACCAGCGGATTGGAAAGCAGCTAATGTAACGCCTCTGTTTAAAAATGAGGGCAGGCAAAAGGCAGGTAACTATAGGCCGGTTAGTTTAACATCTGTAGTGGGGAAAATGTTTGAAGCTATCATTAAGGAAGAAATAGCAGGACATCTAGATAGGAATAGTGCAATCAAGCAGACGCAACATGGATTCATGAAGGGGAAATCATGATTAACTAATTTACTGGAATTCTTTGAGGATATAACGAGCATGGTGGATAGATGGATGTGGTGTATTTAGATTTCCAAAAGGCATTCGATAAGGTGCCACACAAAAGGTTACTGCAGAAGATAAAGGTACGCGGAATCAGTGGAAATGTATTAGCATGGATCGAGTATTGGCTGGCTAACAAAAAGCAGAGAGTCGGGATAAATGGGTTCTTTTTGGGTTGGAAATTGGTGGGGTGTGCCACAGGGATCGGTGCTGGGAACACAACTGTTTACAATATACATAGATGAAGAGGGGACAGAGTGTAGTGTAACAAAATTTGCAGATGACACAAAGATTAGTGGGAAAGCGGGTTGTGTAGAGGACACAGAGAGGCTGCAAAGAGATTTAGATAGGTTAAGCGAATGGGCAAAGATTTGGCAGATGGAATACAATGTCGGAAAATGTGAGGTCATCCACCTTGGGGAAAAAAAACAGTAAAATGGAATATTATTTGAATGGAGAGAAATTACAACATGCTGCGGTGCAAAGGGACCTGGGGGTCCTTGTGCATGAATCCCAAAAAGTTAGTTTGCAGGTGCAGCAGGTAATCAGGAAGGTGAATGGAATGTTGGCCTTCATTGTGAGAGGGATGGAGTACAAAAGCAGGGAGGTCCTGCTGCAACTGTATAGGGTATTGGTGAGGCCGCACCTGGAGTACTGCGTGCAGTTTTGGTCACCTTACTTAAGGAAGGATATACTAGATTTGGAGGGGGTACAGAGACAATTCACTCGGCTGATTCCGGAGATGAGGGGGTTACCTTATGATGATAGATTGAGTAGACTGGGTCTTTACTCGTTGGAGTTCAGAAGGATGAGGGGTGATCTTATAGAAACATTTAAAATAATGAAAGGGATAGACAAGATAGAGGCAGAGAGGTTGTTTCCACTGGTCGGGGAGACTAGAACTAGGGGGCACAGCCTCAAAATACGGGGGAGCCAATTTAAAACCGAGTTGAGAAGGAATTTCTTCTCCCAGAGGGTTGTGAATCTGTGGAATTCTCTGCCCAAGGAAGCAGTTGAGGCTAGCTCATTGAATGTATTCAAATCACAGACTATAGATTTTTAACCAATAAGGGAATTAAGGGTTATGGGGAGCGGGCGGGTAAGTGGAGCTGAGTCCACGGCCAGATCAGCCATGATCTTTTTGAATGGCGGAGCAGGCTCGAGTGGCTAGATGACCTACTCCTGTTTCTAATTCTTATGTTCTTATGTTCCCTTTAAACCCCCCCCCCCCACCATTCCCTACGCCTGATTTGTAACCTACGCCTGATTTTCTAAGTGTATGCAAGGTTTTTCTGAGCGTACAAAAATCTATATTTACTCTATTCTATGATAGTTTGAGTATGTTTTCACTGCCTAAACTTTCAAAACGGGCGTAAGTGGCCGGACACGCCCCCTTTTGAAAAAAAAATCTGTTCCAAACTGAAACTGTTCTAACTGACTAGAACTGGAGCAAACTAAATGCCGAGAATTGCAATTTCTAAGATACTCCATTCTAAACCAGTTGCTCCAAAAAAGCAGGAGCAACTCAGGCCGAAACTTGGTCCCATCGAAAGACAGATAGATAGAGTCACATACAGAGAAAGATTTTGTGACAAAGACGCGTACAGAGAGATTATGAGACATACTGAATAAGACAATGAGATATTTATACAGAGAATTCGCAAGTGACAAATTCACAGCTTCAAAGATAGCAAGGGAAAGTGTGAGACCCTTTGAGAGAGAAAGATAAATGGAAATTACAGAATGAGAGACATTTATGCATAAAAGCAAAATACTGCAGATGCTGGAAATCTGAATTAAAAACAGAAAATGCTGGAAAAACTCAGCGGGTCAGGCAGTATCTGTGGAGAGAGAAGCACAGTTAACGTTTCAGGTCAATGACCTTTAGTCAGAGCTGGAAAAAGTTAAAGAAGTAACAGATTTTAAGCAGGTGCAGGGCCAGGGAAAGTGGGGAGCGGAGGAAAGAACAAAAGGGAAGGTCTGTGATAGGGTGGAAGGCAGGAGTGATTAAAAGACAAAAGGAGATGGTAATGGGACAAGTAAAGAAACAAAAGATGAGTCTAGAGGAGGTATAAATGGGAATGGCAGAATCATCAACAACTGCCATGTGAAAAAATAGGAGCAGAGTTTATGTTCTGAAATTGTTGACCTCGATGTTGAATCCAGAAGGCTATAAAGTGCTGAGTCGAAAGATGAGGTGCTGTTCCTTGAGCTTACGTTGAGTTTCGTTGGAATAGTGCAAGAAGCCGAGGAGAGAGTGGGAGAGGAGTAAAGAATTAAAGTGACAGGTGACCAGAAGCTCGAGGTCATGATTACGGACTGAACGGAGGTGTCCGCAAACCGGTCACCCAATCTGCATTTGGTCTCCCCAGTGTAGAGGAGACTGCATTGTGAGCAGTAAATAAAGTTTACTAAAATGCAAGAAGTACAAGTAAATCTCCGTTTCAGCTGGAAGGAATGTTTAGGGCCCTGGACAGTGGAAGGGAGGAGATAAAAGAGCAGGTGTTGTATCTACTGCACTTACACGGGAAGGTGCCGTGGGAAGGGGAGGGATGCTGAGGGTGATTGAGGAATGGACCAGGGTGTCACGGAGGGAGGATCCCTTCGGAATGCTGAAAGGGGAGGGAAGGGGAGGAGAAGATATGTTTTTTGGTGGGATCACGCTGGAGATGGCAGAAATGGCGGCAGATGATCCATTGAATGCGGAGGCTGATGGAGTGAAAGGTGAGGACAAAGAGAACCCTATTGTGGTTCTAGAAGGGAAATGAAGGGGTGAGAGCAGAAGTCCGGGAAATAGTATGGATACGGTCGAAAGACATGCCAACCACAGTATAGGAGAATCCTCGGTTGAGAAAAAAGGAAGCACTAGTATGAAAGGTGGCATCATCAGAGCAATTGAGATGGAGAAATTGGGAGAATGGAATAGATTCCTTACAGGAAGCAGGGTGGGAGGAAGAGTAGTCTAGATAGCTGTGAGAGTCAGTGGGCTTATAGTGGATGTTTGCCGATAGCCTATCCCCAGAAATGGAGACCGAGAAGTTGAGGAAAGGAAGGGAAGAGTCAGAGATGGACCATGTGAAGGTGAGGGAAGGCTGGAAATTGGAAGCAAAGTGAATGACATTTTCTAGTTCAGGGTGAGAGCAGGAAATGGCACTGATATAGTCATCATTGTACCGGAAAAAGAGATGAGGGAGGGGACATCAGTAGGACTGGAACAAAGAATGTTCCACATATCCCATGAAAAGGCAGGCAAAGTTAGGCCCCATGCGGATTCTCATAACAGCACCTTTACTTTGGAGGAAGTGAGTGCAGTCAAAGGAGAAATTGTTCAATGTGAAATCAAGTTCAGCCAAGCGGAAGAGGGTGGTAGTGGATGGGGACTGATTGGGCCTCTGTTTAAGGAAGAAGTGGAGCTCCCCCAGGCCATCCTGGTAGGGGATGAAGGTGTAGAGAGATTGGACGTCCATAGTGAAAAGATGTTTGGGGCCAGGAAACTAGAAACTGTTAAAGTCGGGGAGGGCGTCGGAAGAGTCACGGAAGTAGATGGGAAGAGACTGGACAAGGGGAGAAAAAATAGAATCGAGATAGGAAGAAATCAGTTCCGTAGGGCAAGAATAGGCTGAAACATTTATGTAATTGTTGTCCATGAGCAACAGTACAAGTGATCAGCTGGTAACCTTTATAATTAATATCCCCTCATCATAAAACACTGAGGTGGAAAATGCATCTCAGTGTTAAAATGAGATTTGTGGCATTGAGTTTATGTTTTATAAATTTCTGTATAGTACCTTATCTGTCCTCATTGTGTTTCAAACAATATTGTTTTGCTGGGAATTTTAATGTTCACAGAGAGAAACTGAAATTTGATGCAAGTGTTTTGACAAATGGATAACACCTAGTAGCAAACAAAAAGGGATTATCCAGTGTGTTGGATTCTAATTGTTACCACAGTGACAGCCTGACTACAAAGGCTTGTAAGAATGGGAAATGGAATGAAATACTGGTGCAGTAGGGCTGTTCTCCTCGTTAGGCCTGAGGCATGTTGCCAAGGTGACAGAGGGGGAGCCTGCACTGCATGAAGCAGCACGGTTTACTTCACAGTATTTCACACTGTCACTAATTGTGAAGCAGAGAAATACACTACTCCCTGAACACTGTCACCTGTTCTTCTGTCAGACTTACACAAAACAAAAACACACAAAATTTTCATCCTTATTTTCAAATCCCTTCATGTCTGCGCCCCTCTCTATCTCTAACCTCCTCCAGCCCTACAACCCTCCGAGATCTCTGCACTTCACCACTTCTGGCCTCTTGTGCATTCCCGATTTTCATCGCTCCACCATTAGCGGCCATGCCTTCAGCTGCCTAGGCCCTAGGCTCTAGAATTCCCTCCCTAAACCTTGCCACCTCTCTCGCCTCCTTTAAGTCACTCCTTAAAACTTACCTCTTTGACCAAGCATTTGGTCACCTGACCTACTATCTCCTTTGGCTTGGTGCCAATTTCTGGCTGCTTACACTCCTGTGAAGCACCTTGGGATGTTTTCCTACATTAAGACCCTATATAAATGCAAGTTGCTGTTGTTGGTGTATGTAAAAAAAAAAATTGTTCTCTGTATACATTTTGGTTTGACTGAAATGCAGTGACTTGCTCAATATTGTGGTGCTTTGAATGAAGAAAATCAAAAATCATAAGTGGAAACTTGCATGTGTGTTGCAGCAGATGTGAGAAAAATGGGCACAAAATGATCATTTATTCCAGATTCCAGTCCCAGGGACATTGCACATAACCTCTATCAAAGGCAACCCTTCCAGTTGTAACAATACGATGGGAATGTTCGAAAGGGTTGCCGCCATGTCTTTCTCTGTCGGTTTGCGTTTGCCCGGCACCTGATACTAAATCCATTGCCCTTGATCCACTGCATTGAATGAGTCTCCTGTCAGAATTTGTGGCCCCAGCTCAGAGCATTAGTGTATTTATACGTTTCTCCAACACAGTTGCTCTCTTCCTCGGTAATACATTGGACTTTGTTAAAAGTGGGGTATCGGAAGTTGGATTTTAATCATGAGGTTTCCAAGAGGACACATGCTTGGACAATTACCCCTGGGCATATGGTGGAATACACAGTGGATGACATTGGCTTGATGGATGAATGTGACCCTGAGTGAAATGCATGGGTCTTTGTTCTGCGCTGGCGGATTCTTGTCATTGGTTCTCTTTATTGAGCATTGGTTCATCATGGTCTCATCCTAAACTAGGCAAGATGGCAATTTTAATGGCAAATGTTTAGAAACCTGCCATTAATTATACATTAGGTCCTGAAACAGTGAACTAATATTGCGCACATATGAACAATGACGGACAGGAAAAGATGCTCTGGTCCATCCAGCCTGTCTCACAAAATTTGTGATGCCTTGTGTATTAACCATTTATGAATTTATGATTATTTTGTGAGGGAAGAAAGGAAAGATTCTTACCGCTAAACCTAAAGATAAAAGATTCATTGCTCCTTGTCCCTGCCCGATCTTGCAGTGTACGCTTATCACTGACCTTTCTCGCTGTTCATCGATTTTACCCGGCTCTTGTCTCTGCACCAAAGGATTTATTGATAGGTGTTTCTTTATCAGCTGCAAGAGATCTCTGCGGCACCACAGATCCCCCCAATCACGAGCTTCAATTAATCAACACTTTATGTAGATTTATTTTTGGTTCCACAAGGACACTAAGCTGAGGTATAAGATGGGACAGGAGTATCGCATTGAGACCATCATAAAGCATAAACCCATTGGATTCTTGAGACCTCATTATCAAGAAGGAAAGAATAGTGCCTTTCACCACCAACAGCGCCTTTCACATCTCAAAGCGTTTACAGCCAAAGATATATTTTTGAAGCGTGGTCACTGTTGTAATGTAGAAAATGCTGCGGTCAGGTATAGTGGATCATCTGACATCAAGAGACATTTTAGTCAGAATTAATACTCAGTTTTAGAGTGGTGGGGCACTACTGAACATGTTATGGTACTTCCATCCCCGTAACGTCACCTGCCTAAGCCCATCTGCCGCTGAAACCCTCATCCATGTCACCTACAGATTTGACTATTCCAATATTTTTTAAAAAGGAGGGAGAGAGAAAACAGGGAATTATAGACTGGTCAGCCTGACATATGGTAGTGGGCAAAATGATGGAATCAATTATTAAGGATGTCATAGCAGCACATTTGGAAAGAGGTGACATGATAGGTCCAAGTCAGCATGGATTTGTGAAAGGGAAATCATGCTTGACAAATCTTCTGGAATTTTTTGAGGATGTTTCCAGTAGAGTGGACAAGGGAGAACCAGTTGATGTGGTGTATTTGGACTTTCAGAAGGCTTTCGACAAGGTCCCACACAAGAGATTAATGTGCAAAGTTAAAGCACATGGGATTGAGGGTAGTGTGCTGACATGGATTGAGAACTGGTTGTCAGACAGGAAGCAAAGAGTAGGAGTAAATGGGGACTTTTCAGAATGGCAGGCAGTGACTAGTGGGGTACCGCAAGGTTCTGTGCTGGGGCCCCAGCTGTTTACATTGTACATTAATGATTTAGACGAGGGGATTAAACATAGTATCTCCAAATTTGCGAATGACACCAAGTTGGATGGCAGTGTGAGCTGCGAGGAGGATGCCTTCGATGGGGCTGCAGAGTGACTTGGATAGGTTAGGTGAGTGGGCAAATGCATGGCAGATGAAGTATAATGTGGATAAATGTGAGGTTATCCACTTTGGTGGTAAAAACAGAGAGACAGACTATTATCTGAATGGTGACAGATTAGGAAAAGGGGAGGTGCAACGAGACCTGGGTGTCATGGTACATCAGTCATTGAAGGTTGGCATGCAGATACAGCAGGCGGTTAAGAAAGCAAATGGCATGTTGGCCTTCATAGCGAGGGGATTTGAGTACAGGGGTAGGGAGGTGTTACTACAGTTGTACAGGGCCTTGGTGAGGCCACATCTGGAGTATTGTGTACAGTTTTGGTCTCCTAACTTGAGGAAGGACATTCTTGCTATTGAGGGAGTGCAGTGAAGGTTCACCAGACTGATTCCTGGGATGGCAGGACTGACATATCAAGAAAGACTGGATCAACTGGGCTTGTATTCACTGGAGTTCAGAAGAATGAGAGAGGATCTCATAGAAATGTTTAAAATTCTGACGGGTTTAGACAGGTTAGGTGCAGGAAGAATGTTCACAATGTTGGGGAAGTCCAGAACCAGGGGTCACAGTCTAAGAACAAGGGGTAAGCCATTTAGGACCGAGATGAGGAGAAACTTCTTCACCCAGAGAGTGGTGAACCTGTGGAATTCTCTACCACAGGAAGTTGTTGAGGCCAATTCACTAAATATATTCAAAAAGGAATTAGATGTAGTTCTTACTACTAGCGGGATCAAGGGATATGGCAAGAAAGCCCTTAGGGATGTACGTCAATTTATAACTACTTGTGCCTCCTAGCAGTTCTGAATGGTACTGAAGTTGCATGTTCAGCCATGAACTCATTGAATGGTGGTGCAGGCTCGAAGGGCCGAATGGCCTACTCCTGCACCTATTTTTTATGTTTCTATGTTTCTAATACTCTCATGGCTGGACTCCCATCCTCTGCAATCTTCAGCTCATCCAAAACTCTGCTGCCCTATCCTGCATCAGGTCCCTCTCCCCCAGCATCCTTGCTGACTTGCATTGGTTCCCAATCTCACAAATTTAAATTCTCATCCTTGTATTAAAATCATTTAATGGCCTTGTCCCTCTCTACTAGCTCTGACACAACTGACCAACACCTCCCCCCCCCCCCAACCCGGTGACTAAGGTCACACCTGACCCAGACCCGACCCCCTCAGTGACAGGTCAAACCTGTCCCCGACCCGATTTCCCTCAGTGACTAAGGTCACACCTGTCCTTGACACCCCCCCCCCCCCCGCGACTGAGGTCACACCTGTTTCCCCCCACCCCCGCGACTGAGGTCACACCTGTTTCCCCCACCCCCACACCCCCCCGCGACTGAGGTCACACCTGTTTCCCCCACCCCCCCCGCGACTGAGGTCACACCTGTTTCCCCCCCCGTGACTGAGGTCACACCTGTTTCTCCCCCCAGCCCCCCGCGACTGAGGTCACACCTGTCCCCCAACACCCCCACACACCTTGTCTAGGATTAATGTACTCACCAACCAGTTCTCCGACCATAAATATTACGCAGATGACCAAAGCTATCCACAGTCTCCTTTAGCTTGCTGTTGCTCTATTTGCTTCTGTCCGCGAGTCTTTTTATTGTAATGGCAATGGAAAACCCCACTAGATTCGCTAACCATCTTGGATGGAAGGTTTATCTCCAGTCCAGATTTGGTTGTTGAATAAATGAGCTGTGGTTGATATTGGATCAGGGCAGCTTATTTCTAGCACTCGAGCTCTGGGGGTCAACACAGGGATCGGAAACCAACTGCGCGAACTCGCTGGCTCTACTGGGGCCGATTGTGCATGCTGTGCTGATCGGATAGGCGGCGGACCCTCGGGATAGCGTGAGGCGAAAGCGGCCGAGTGTCCGATCCTGTGCTGTGGGAGATCAATGATTGGAGGGGAGAGCCTCGGAGCCGCAAATGGAAAGCTAGGCCAGATGGGGTACATTCGCTGCCCAAGGGTACACTGCTGGGGCAAGTCTTGTGAACCGGGGATTCTTCCAGGGACATTGCCTGCCTGGGGACGCAGTCCCGAATCCGGCGACTGTCCTCAGTAAACGGGGATATATGGTCAGCCTACTTTAGAGGCTTTGAAGCACTCCCAAATCATTTGTTTGTTATGATCCAATATCAGTTGATTATTGATGATGATGATTGAATGAGATGCTCTGAAATGCAGGCTGGGTTGTGGACTAAACGACTGCGTGCAACAAGGGCAATCTACTGTTTGCTCGAGGTCGCAAAAAATGACATCTCAATTAATCTTTTTCTTTGAATAGCATGTCTTATTTAACATTTAGACTGGCAGTATTTCTCATATATATATATAATGACCCTGTCGACTCGACCATTTTGATATGAAATCATAATTTTATTAAATTATGTGTAATTGAATGATCATTCATCATGTTGTAATAAATCAAACACACCATCAAAATGAAGGTCGTGAACTACACTTGATACACAAATAGACCAGAATACTCTCATCCTCAAGCTAAAAACAGAACTTCATTATGAGTTCAACTGCAGTGAAGGCATTTGTGTTTATTTCCATTTTAGAAAAGATCTTATTGCCATTTAAGAACATCTAGACTTGTCAGGGATGAGAAAGACCCTTACAGCCCCTTGAAGCTCATCCCTCTTGGACATGAACTGTTCAATCGGGAGATGTGATTGCATTTTGAATTATCTGCACTGTTTTTGCCTCTATTGCTTTCCTCGCTGGATGATTCCCAAACATCCTTTCGTAAAGAAGCTTTGTTTTTCTTGGTATCTGTTCTGAATGCAATTGCCACTGATTTTCCTTTGAGGCCTTTGATGTCAATTTTCTCCAGAAACAGATTGAAATATAGTTACAAACCTGCTGCTGATAGCTGGGGATGGGTAGAGAGAAGAGCGAAATACATTGTTTTCTGCAGACACACACAGTGTAGTGGAATTCTGGAACTCTCTCCCTAACAGGCTGAGTCAATTGAAATTTTCAAGACTGATATTGATATTTATTTGTTAGGTAAGGGTATTAAGAGATATGGCTAAAATTTCCTATGGCTTACCGCCCGGTTTCTGGGCAGTATTGGTCATTATGGGCGGTAATCAGGTGAGCGAAAATGTCCTTACCTGAGTTATGCCGGCGGTTTCAAGGTACCACTGGGGAGCGGACCGCCGGCCTGCACCGTCTTGCGATCGCCCTGGCGCGATATTTGGCTGAGCGGTGACCCGTAGGTACGTTTTTCTTTAAAAACGCCAACAAGGATCAGCGGAGCTGGGCAGTAGGTGAGTAGCTCTTCAAGAAAAAGGTTAGTAATTGTTTTTTTACTAATTATTTTAAAAATGTGTTGTGGTGATTTAGTTTTAAAGTGTCTTGGGAATGTTTTTTTGATTTTTTTTTTAGTTGATGTTTTAAAAAAAATTATTTTTATTGTTTTTCTGGTGTTAGGCCCAACCTGCAGCCTCGGGGTAAATTTTTGTTGATTTAAAAAACTTTTTCGTCCATTTTATTTACGAACCACCTGAATTGCACTTTTCTGTCCAGAATGGGGGTGCAAGGCCCATGTTTTTCGCTCGGCAGATTTTTTTATTTTTTGGGGGAGAAGTTTTCACCGGCGATAATTGTTCCAGTCTTAGCGATCTTTAGGGCAGCGATCGGGCGCTGGCGGGCTGATAGGAAACTCTAGCCCATGAAATAAAGGTGGCTAGCAAAAGATTTATCAATCTCCGATTTTAAATTATTATTTGAGGTAGAATCTCGTAAATCAGTTCTCTAGGTGTAATTATTTTATATTGGTTATTATGACTAAGGTGAGGAGGTAAGGCAAAAACATTTGTTGACCTCCGATGGTCTCATTTGCAGCCATGGCTCAGTGGGTAGCACTCACTGTCCTTTATGGGTTCAAGTCCCACTTTTGAGATTTGAGCACAGAAATCTAGGTTGACACTCCAGTGCAGTACTGAGGGAGCGCTGCACTGTCAGAGATGCCGTCTTTCGGCTGAGATGTTAAACCGAAGCCCCATCTGCCCTTTCAGGTGGATGTGAAAGAACTCATGGCACTTTTAGAAGAAGAGTTTCTCCCTGGTATCCTGGGTCAACATTTATTCCTCAGCCAACACCTACAACTGATGATCTAGTCATTTACTTCTTTGCTACCTGTGGGAGCTTGCTGGGTGCTAATTGGCTACCATGTTTCCTACGTTACGACAGTAACTACACTTCAAAAAATACTTAATTGGTTGTAAAACGCTTTGGGACATCCTGCGGTCATGAAAGGTGCAATATAAATGCGAGTCTTTATTTCAATAGGCTTGTTATTACCGACAGTGATGGAAGTATAGTGAAGTATTTTGACTTTAACTATGGGCCTGACACCATTGAAACATCCTCTGAACTTAGCTACAATGGAGTAATTGGACCTCGATGAAAATGGCCAGCCATTTGGCATTCGCTCAGCCCATATCCCTTGTGACATGAAGCAATGCATTGTGGAACTTTTCCTCAGCTGCCTTGTTCAAGCCGTGAGGGAATTTAACTTAATTGGACAATGTTGGACATGGTGAATCACCTGGAACAGGCTGAGGGGGAAAAACTGTAAACTTAGCAGATATTGTATGATCTGTGCCAAGGCCAAAGGAAAATTGGTAGGAAGGCACATACCTCAGTTGCTAAAGATATTATAGTAAATATTACATGTGGAGCGTTAGGCAGGTAATGGGAAAGGGAACTGCAGCTTGAATCACATAGTAAATTTTAAAAAAATATTTTGGGAATCTAAAGTGAAAGGCTACGGCCCATAGTGCAGGGCAGCATCAAGGTCGATATGAGTAAAAGAGATTAATTGGCTCTTGGATCAAAACAAATTAAGAAATGGGTACTGGAAACAGACTTAGTATACAATAGCATCATAGAATGATACAGATGACTACCATTCGGCCCATCGTGCCTGTGCTGGCTCTTTGAAAGAGGTATTCAATTAGTTCCATTCTCCTACCCTTTCTCTGTAGCCCTGCAAATGATCCCTTTCAAGTATTTATCCAATTTCCTCTTGAAAGCTATTGTTAAATCTGCTTCCTTCGCCTTTTAAGCAGTGCATTCCAGATCATAACAAATTGCTGTGTTAAAAAAAAATCTCCTCACCTCTCCTCTGGTTCTTTTGTCAATTAACTTAAATCTATGTCCTCTGCTATGGGTTTTCTGAAAAAAGAAATTTTAAATTGCAACTACATAGTGCCTTTGAAATTGACCACTGGACCTTGAGTACTTACCCTCCGCTACCAGACTGCTGAAACTGGGATGCACCTTGACAATGAGTGTGCCAATGATTAAAGAAGAAAGACTTGCATTTATATAGCACCTTTCACAATCTCAGAACAGCCAATGAAGTACTTTTGAAGTGGAGTCACTCATGTAATGTATGAATTGTGATAGCCAATTTGCACACAGCAAGGTCCCACAAACATCAATGTGATAATGACCAGATAGACAGTTTTAGTGATATTGATTGAAGGAAAAACATTGGCCAACACAACAGTGAGTATATTTCAAATTTACTTCATTCGCTGAAAAGCGCTTTGGGATGTCCTGAGGTCATGAAAGGCATTGTATAAGTGCAAAACTTTATTTTATTGCTTTATGTAAAATATAATTTCTATTCTTCAAAGGTGAATGGCTTGGGATGTTTTACTGCCTTAAAGACGCTATATAAATGCAAGTTGTTGTTAATCCACGGCCGTCAGGGTACTCAGTACAAAAAGGGCACCATCTTTTTGTCTTTTGTTTGGGTGGTATGTTGAGTGAACAAGGTAGTAGGAGAAGAAAATTGTAATTACTGGGAGATTGGTGTATTTGCATTAATCATTGTGACGGCGCGTCTTTGGCCTAGCATGTTTTGCAATGATAGCATTAGGTGCAACTCCTGGTTTATAAGCTCTGCTTTTACTTAACATCTCAAAGGAGAATTCATAGCATTGAGCAATTGAATATTTAAATTCATCTGTCAAATATTAGCAATTAGTCACAGTGATGTAACTGTTTTTAAAGCTCTCTCTGATTTTATTGTGGGTGATAATAACTCGAAGAGTATCCTGTTTATACTGTGTTGGGATTGTGCTTGGAACTGAGCCAGTGAATTACAGATGTTTGGTTTAATTGAATCACTGTTTGCACTGGATTATTGCTGGAGCGAATCCAGCTGCTTATTTCAATAATCTAATAGTCTGTGGTGGCCTTTCGGCTAGTGTGCCAATGCGTTGGTGGTAAATTAAATCATGCCCTCAGATCCTTGGTCAGGAACGCCCCAATCACAACCAAACCATAAAGAGGAAGCAGCGAGAAAAAGAGCAGCACTTTCACCTGAGACCAAGTTAATGTCGATTGTCCTTGCATACCTGCAAGCACCTGGTTACAATGGAACTTAAGTAGAAGTCTGGAAGCAATGTTACCCATCAATATTCTCAAGCACAAATTAGTTTATAACATGTGGATGGATCTTCAGAAGGAATAAATTATTTAAATTGAGTGGGTGAGTAAACAAATGGTTAATCATTGATTTATGATCTACAAATCTGTCAAATTGGAAAATTGTAGTTAAATTAATAAACCCAGCACAAACAGTGATTCAATTAAACCCTACATCTGTAATTCACTGGCCTAGTTTCAAGTACAGTTCCAACACAATATAAACAGGATACTGCTCAAGTTATTATCTTCCTTAATAAAGACATCCCAAAGTAATTTACAACCAGTGAAGTATTTTTGAAGTGTAGTCAGTGTTGTAATGTAGGAACAACAATGTTGTAGTGCACAGAAAGCTCCCACAATCAACAATGTGATAATGACCAGATATTCTATTTTAGTGATGTTAGATGATGGATAAATATTGACCAGGACACTGGGAGAACTCCCCTGCTCTTCTTCAGATAATGCTCTGGGATCTTTTACGTCCACCTGAGAGGGCAGACAGAGGTTTAACGGCTCATCCGAAAGATGGCACCCCCGACAATGCAGCACTCCCTCAGCACTGCACTGGAGTTGCAGCCCAGATTTTGTGCTCTAGTCTCTAGAGTGAGACTTGAACCCACAACCTTCTGATTCAGAGGCATGCCCTTATGGTGTTTCCTTAGACTTACTGTTGAAACCTCTCAATATTAAGTCATAGATATGGACATGGCCCAGGCTTAGCAAAAAAACTCTGAAGGTTTCCCACGGGCAGGAAAATAAAATGAAGGACTTTTCCCTCTAAAACTTTTGTGATCAGGCGCCAAAAAATCTTGCATAGATTCAGGAATGGGCTACAGACCCGAACATATGATCTCCAGTGCTGTCTGAAATGAATACAGTATTCATTGATCAATTCTGCAGGTTAGACATGGGGGGTCATGAAATATTTTTATGATCATGGCCTGTGCTCAACTGAATTACGAAATATTGAATTTTAATTTCTTTCCTTGTGCATTATTTTACTTTAATTGCAAAGTGAATTTGAGTCTCCCCATTCCCTGAGCGTTAAGTATGCAGTTCTGAAGAAGTTCAAGGAACTTATGCCATTCAAAAGTGCTCCCAATCAATATCTGTGAATGAAAATGGATTCTGAAGTGAAATCTCATTTCCTAGCAGAACACTGTTATATCCAAGTGCACAATTGATTGCTATTTGCAGAGTGTGACATTGGGCCTATAATGTTCTCGACAGAATTGTTGGTTGTTTTTTCACCGATGGATCTATCACAACTCTGAAAGCTCCTCCGTTAGTTCTTCTCTCCATTGCTCCTTCTGGAGAGTCTTCACCCCTCAGTCTGTTCTCAGAAAAATCTTCATTAACCTTCCCTTTGTTTTTTACTGGTTAGACTAGCTATAGAAAAGTGATCATAAGCCCCACCAATTAAAGATTTATTTCTATTGCACCCCTCCAATAATAATTCATTTATCTACTTTGTGTTAATATGTGCAGTCATAGCTACTTGAAGATCTTCAGCACAACTGGAAATGGCAGCATGCTTGTACCCCTTCAGACAACAACAACTGGCATTTATATAGCTCCTTTTAATATAGTCAAACATCCCAAGGTACTTCACGAGCGTTACCAAACAAAATTTGACACAGAGCTACATAAGGAACTATAAGGACAGGTGACCAAAAATGGTCCAAGAGGCAGGTTTTAAGGAGCATCTTAAAGGAGGAGAGAGAGGCGAAGAGTTTTAGGAAGGGAATTCCAAATCTAGGTAACTGAAGGCACAGCCGCCAATGGTGGAGCAATTAAAACCGGGGATGCTCAAGCCAGAATTGATGGAGCACAGCGATCTCGGAGGGTTGTAGGGCTGGAGGAGGTTACAGAGATGGGGAGGGGAAAGGATTAAATGATAAAGCGGATGATGGTGCAAGGCAAAAAAGGGTGGTAATGGGACAAGTACAGGAATAAAAGATGGGTCCAGGGGAGGTACAAATGATTACAGCAGAACCATTACCGGCACTTTTATAGTTTAGCCGAGAACAACCTGTTGTGTTTCCTGTGCAGAATCAGCCCCAGGAATAGTCTTAGACCACATTATTGGTCCAGTGGATCCGATTGTATCATCGACCAACTAACGTGGCCAAGAGTGCTTCTCATTGAACCCGGTGTGAGACTCTCACAGGAACACCACAATACGATTAGTGTTATTGCTGTATATTGCCTGCTGAATGTTTAATGGGTGTTTTAATCTATTGATCAATGGATGTATCATGGCTGCACTTGAACTCTCCTTGTTTACATGCTCTGTGGAAAAAGTGGGGGCAAGGACTCCAGTTTTGTACATTTGTGAATCCTTCGGCTTCATAATTTCATTGTTGGAGCTTCAGTCTTGATTCCAGAAAGAAGAATGTTTCATAACTATAAATGTAAGATAGTCATTAATAAATCCAACAGGGAATTCTGGAGAAACTTCTTTGCCCAGAGAATGGTTAGAATGTGGAACACACTACCACAAGGAGTAGTTGAGGCGAATAGCATAGATGCATTTAAGGGGAAGCTAGATAAGTACATGAGGGAGAAAAGAATAGAAGGTTATGCTGATTGGGTTAGATGAAGAGGGTTGGGGGAAGGCTCATGTGGAGCATAAACACCAGCATGGACCAGTTGGGCCAAATGGTCTGTTTCTGTGCTACACATTCTATGTAATAAATACTGACTTCAGAAGGTGATGGGTTATCACATATATTTATGGTGCTTTACTTCTTTTGTGACAAGTAACAATAGCTGAGCCAACTTAAACCTTCAAGGAGTGACATAGATAATGGTTTAGTCACATTGTATTGCTGGTCACCAGCCCTGGGCGCATCAGAGCTAAAACCCAGTGGGCAAGGCTGAGTAACAACAGCACATTTGAAGAGATCAAATTCCCCGTTCCTGTTCTACTGTCACACATTGGAGGCAAATCTGCTCGTTTTCCTGACTCTGGACTTGTCAGGAAGTTCAAAAGTGCCGTGATAGTATGAGATAAATAGACTGACCCTTATCTGGCAGAAATGAGGCCCAGTTTGTTTGGTGAGCATGTAAAATTGTTCATTTGCAGAGTGCAGTCACATGGTAAAGAAATTACATAGGTTGCTTTTAGAACATTTGAATATTTAATTGTATAGTGTTGCTTAACATCCTGAAGCATCCTGCTGACCATACTGTACATTGTATCGTCGCTGAGAGCATGCAGAAATCAAGCGCAGGCAGTGGAAGGAGCGCGCGGCAAAGCATGCTCCCCACCCACCCTTCCCCTCAACCATTGTCTGTCTCATCTGTGACAGAGACTGTGGCTCTCGTATTGGACTGTACAGCCACCTAAGAACTCATGCTAAGAGTGGAAGCAAGTCTTCCTCGATTCCGAGGGACTGCCTATGATGATGACATTGTGACTACTGTTCCACGTGTTTCTGTTAAAAGTGGTTGCAGTAATATATAACCAATGTTCTTTGACATTATTTATAAGGAATAGGCACTTTAAACTCCTTTTTAACATTATACATCATGCCCCCTCACATACCCAGTTTCGCCCTGTTGAATATGATCATTGTTTGCAAGGGGAAGCCCAGTGATAAATTGTATAGACTCATTTAGACGCTAAATTTAGCAAACATGTAAAATTGTGGGTGAAATTCCTCCTGTTGATAATTCTACTGAAAATGTAATTGTAAGGACAAACTGGATTTATTTTGTATCACATGACATTTTCACGAAAGTTATTGACATAGGGAATTCCCCTATGTTGGGATAGACAGGTACTGACCAAACCCCAATGGTTAATTATTTCACATTTCATTGTGTACAATGTGGAAAAAAAGGAGAGTTTCTTACCTGGAATACCTTCCATTGTGTGAGTGCAGCTTTATTCACCCCTACATTACAACAGTGACTACACTTTAAAAAATCCTTTATGGATGTAAAGCACTTTTGGACATCCTGAGGTCATGAAAGGCGATATATAAATGCATGTTCTTTTATTAATGGTCAAAATGGAGACCCGGTTGTTAACTGGATGTGTAAATGATAGTGTGAAAAATGTCGGTACTACTGCAATCCAAAGTTTCTGTAGCACGGTCCCAGATTGGGCCTACATAGATGCTTACACCCTGTCACAACAAGCTGTTTGTGCTGTGCTAATTATTCAGAAAAGAGCTAGATAAGAATCTGGTTGGAAATGGTTAATGACCAGTTCATACTATAAAACGGCAACTGATGGTTACATGGGGAAGTGTCGATCAGGGAACACAATGGTTCCCTGTGCACCTGGACGGGGGGAATGTTGCAGGTCAGATCGGCAGGAGGTGGATAGATGTTCTGGTGTTTTTTGCCAGATTACCTTTCAGGATCAGGGAAGCATTTATGCAGAATGTTGCACGAAAGATAGGGTAATTGTGTGTGGTAGGCTGATCACATGGCCCCGACAGAGCTATGTTGGGGGCACCACTCATCAGGGGCTGGCCTTGCATCATACTGTAAGGTTGGCTCATTTAACTATTGCTATTATATGACAATAACTTGCATTCATATATCACCTTTAACAAAGTAAAATGCTTCATTGGAGTGTTATCAAACAAAATTTGACACCGAACCACATTTGGACAGGTGACCTAAAGCTTGGTCAAAGAGGTAAGTCTTAAAGGAAGAGAGAGAGGTAGAGAGGTGGAATGGTTTAGGGAGGGAATTCCAGAGCTTAGGGCCTAGGCAGCTGAAGGAATTGCCGCCAATGGTGAGAGAAGGAAATTGGGGATGCTAAAGAGCTCAGAATTAGAGAAGTGCAGAGTTCTTGGAGGGTTGTAGGGCTGGAAGAGTTTATAGAGATAGGGAGGGGCGAGGCCATGAAGGGATTTGAAAACAAGGATGAGAATTTTAAATTCAAGACATTGTTGGACCAGGAGATAATGATGATCATGATGTATCAGTAGTTCCTGAAGCAGTTGGATAAATCCTATGGCATGAAGCCACCATGTCTTTCTAATGCAGATGAAGTGGCTTTAGAGTAACTGACTATACCTCTTTTAGTATCATTTAATTATGAATCAGCTATTTTAAAAATTATTTTCAGTTTATTATGTAATATTTATTTATCTTCCTCTTCCCCACCCCCATCCCCCAACAAAAAAGGCATTGACTTCCTTGTTGGAATACAGTCTATGGGCAATGGACACCCGCTGATATCTCACTACAATGATCATTATTTACATGTGAGCATTGCCGGTGAGCCTCAACAGACTATTCAACCAATGAGGACATCTGCATGTATACGCTTCCAGCAAGGTTTTCTGAACAATGACCAGGAGCGAGAACCCCTCCCTAGCCTAGCAGTGTTGAGGCCATTTGTAGATCCCTAGCTGAGATCAATCAACTCAGATGACCAAAAAAAATCAAACTAGTTTATGTCATCATGGGAAGAACTCTCCGAGCAATTGGGTGCAGTGAGCAAGTTTTGGTTGCCAAACTATTATGTTTAAAAACCATAGCCAGTCGACTGTAATTTGTTTCCCATTCATTGTTGGGGTATGGGCATCATTAGCAAGGCCGGCATTTATTGCCCATCCCTAGATGCCCCTGGAGAAGGTAGTGGTGAGCCGCCGCCTTGATCCACTGCAGTCTGTATGGTGCAGGTGCTTCCACAGTGCTGTTAAGTAGGGTGCTTCAGGATTTTGACCCAGCAACGATGAAGTAACGGCCGATATATGCCCAAATTAGGATAGTATGTGGCTTGTAGGGGAACTTGGGAGGTGATGGTGTTCCCATGTGCCTGTGGCCCTTTGTCTTTCTAGGTGGTGGAGGTCATAGGTTTGGGAGGTGTTGCCGAAGAAGGCTTGGCGAGTTGCTGCAGTACACACTGCAGCCACAGTGCGCCAGTGATAAGGGAATGGGCATTTAAGGTGGTGGATGGCCAAGATTAACTTCATGAACTGCTGAGCATATCATTGCATAAATCAGAGTAGTACACTTTGTCAGTTGTCTTGCGAGACTCGTTTACAACGACGGCAGTAGCCTAATAAAATACATTTTACTGCCACATGCTGCCCACTGTGTAATCAAATATTGTTCAGTTGTTGCACTTTCCCTTTGGTCTATGATTACTGAGATTGTAGTTCAGCTGCAATGATGTAGTATTTTGTACTCTGCTTAAGTCCAGTTTGTCACTGGTTGTCATTTTTTTTGCTTGCCTCAGGCATCATTAGCATATTGTTATCAAAAGCAAATTTAAGCAGACATCTTGACCTTGACTCCAGACATCAATTCATTGTGAAGTTTTATAGACCCAAAAGTTCAATTATTGACTGTATATCAAACAATCTGCATAATCTCTAGACATCAATCAATAGCTTGTGTCTATTATACGTACAATTGTTAGATTAGTTCCTATGGGCCCAAATTTGCCCAGGAGTTGCTCCGTTTTTCTTTGGAGCAACTTGATTTTTCTGGAGTATCTTAAAAATCCCCATTCTGCACATTTAATTTGTGCCAGTGTAAGTGAGTTAGTTAGGATTTTCTTTAGTTTTGTTTTTTTTTCAAAGGAGGGGGGGCGTTACCAGTCGTTTTGGCCATTTAAACCAGTTTGGACAGCTAATAGTTGCTCCAAACTAACTTAGGCCAGCGTATGTGGTCACTTGTGGCCGCACAGAAAACCCTTGCAGAGAGTTAAGAAATCAGCGCAGGTAGCCAGAGATGGTGGTGGGGAGTGGGGGGGGGGGGGGGGGCACAGAGGACCTTGAAAAGCACTAAACACTTTCACAACAACTAATACAGATCTTGTACTGTAACTTTTCGCAGGGCTATGAACGATGGGCACTTGTGCAACGTACCTGAGGGTGCCCATGCAGTTACTCCCCAATAAGGCACCCGTGGGTGCTGATGGAATGTTTCCAACAGGGTTTCTACGGGCATCCATGCAGTTGTTCACTAAGAATTGGTGGGATTTAAAAAAAATTGACCTAAGCCATGATTACTACCAAAACAAAAGCCATGACCAGATATTTTCTGGTACTGAGACCAAACCTAAGGAAAGTTTTCTCTGGTCATTCTCACCTCTTAACAGCCAGTTGCATTGTGCCATTGACAGAGACTTTTTCTAAATCATTTAAAGAAACTCTCCTCCTTCCCCCACTCCCCCGATCAAAACTCTTCTCCCCCTTCCCCCCTGATCAAAAGTCTCCCCGCACCAACCTGTTTCTTGTAGCCCTCAGCGCAGGAAGGTAGCGGCCGGCCTGAGTGGCAGGCCACTCGGCCAGGGATAGGGGCGGCGAACATCGGATCATCCCTTCGGCCAGGGACAGGGGCGGCAAGCATCAGGTCCCGCTCACAGCCTGCAGGACACGCTAGGAGGGCGAGGAGTTACTGGGCATGCGCGCAGACTCCACCAGGCATGCGGACAGCTGCCAGCACTGTTTTCAGCGCAGAGCTGTAGCTCCGCCCCCCCACTGCACTATATACGCTGCGCCAGGACCTGGGACACACAGCAGAGCGGCCAGAATCGTGAGTAAGATTTTTAGCACCATTTTGAGCGCACAAAGTCGGCGCATCTCGGGTTAGTGCGCCGGAAAAAGGGGTTGGGGAAATTTGGGCCCATTATTACAACAGTGACTGCACTTCAAAAAGTACTTCATTGGTTGTAAAGCGCTTTGAGAAGTCTGGTGGTCGTGAAAGGTGCTATATAAATGCAAGTCTCTTTTTTTTCTTTTATCTTCTGCTTATAAACAGAAGGAATTGACTAAATCCTCTGCACATAAATACATGGTTTTCCGATCTGTGATGTTCCATTACTATTTTTTAAAGACATTTTTCTGATTGTTTTATGGACTGTACATACAATTTATGAATCAGGCAACTCGTATGATGGATGCAAAAATCACAGCCTGGTCCTAAACTCCCCAAGTACATTGAGGTCACAGGGAGGTGTGCCAAAAGTAGGAGACAACTAGCAATTTCCTTTAATGATACAAGGTAATGGTATTAGCTACACAATGAACCTGGGTATCCGAGAATAAGGCCAGGTTGGGGGAAAATGTGTAATGGATTATTTTCCAAATGTTGGCTCGGATATTACATGAAAATTCATCACTCCTAACACAGCAATAAACAATAATGGTGGGAAAGAGTCAAAAGATGCTTGGAAAATGAATCAGAAGGATGAAGGCCATCATTCTAAATGCTGGAGCTACATGATGGACAGCGGATCTGAGACAAATCACTTGAGATGATAGCATGTCAGTGATGGAATTGCAGACAGGTCATGAGCAATTTAGCAGTGCAGGTTTCACTATGTCGCACTGTCATGACACTGTTTTGTCATTAAGAGAAGAAATTTCAAAGATTGAAGTTTGTAGTTCAAGAAATCTGCTCGAACTTGCTTGTAATCTTGTACAGTAAAAAATATCTGCTCTGTTATTTCTCTACACTAGCAGTAGATGACACAATTTTCTTGTACTCTGGTTTTGGACAAATTGCACCGTCAACATACGAATGCAGTTTTTCACAATGTTGAGTTCATCTGCTCACTTTGGCTTCACAGACTAAATTGTCATCTCCTCATAATGAACGTAGAAACAGCCAGGAAGCGTTTTCACTCCCAAGCAGTTAAATTAAAAATCGTCCAATTCGAGATCTCAAGCTGAGTCACCTAGCCCTATTGTCGGCTCACGCCCGAGGCTAGCTGCAGTTATCAGTAGCCTTTTTTTTTCAAATTTCTGTTTCTAGTTTTCTTTCCTTTATGTTTTCTTAATTCAGAACTACATGACTTATACCAACACACACAGAATTTTACAGCACAGATGTTTACACTCCATACGAGCCACCTTCCACCTTATTTCATCTAACCCTATCAGCATTTCTTTCTATTCCTTTCTCCCTCATGTGTTTATCTATATTCCCCTTAAATGCATCCATACTGTTCACCTCAACCACTTCATGTGATAGCGAGTTCCATTGTTTCACCACTCCGAGTAAAGAAGTTTCTCCCGAATTCCTTATACGATTTATTAGTGCCTATGTTATATTTATGGTCCCTAGTTTTGGACTCCCCCACAAGTGGAAATATCTTCTCTACATCTACCATATCAAACCTCTTCAGAATTTTAAAGACCATTATCAGGTCAGCCCTCCACCGTCTCTTTTTCTAGAAAGAAGAATCCCAGCCAGTTCAATCTTTCCTAATAGTTGTACTCTTTTAGTTCTGGTATCATTCTTGTAAATCTTTGTTGCACCTTCTCCAGTGCTTGTAAACGCCTTTTGTAATATGGAGACCAGAACTGCGCACAATACATGGCCTGGACTTTCCAGTGCCAGCTGCCTGTTGTAGCAAAAGTAGGTGGCCATTTGTGGAAAATGGGCAGGAGGTCTATCCTGGTGGAACTCCACCCATGTCACCCCCTAATATAGGGGGTGGGGTGAGGACCAGCAACAGTGGAAGTGCCCATTTCAAAAAGGTGGGTGTTGCATTTAAATATTAATTTGGGGCGAGTCAATCCTTGCAGGACTATAAGGAAAGAGCAGGTGAGTGTGACTAATTGGCTAGCTCTTTCAAAGAGCCAGCACAGGCACGATTAGCCCAGTGGCCTCTTTCTGTGCTCTAAGATTCTATGATGAATCTTGTCCATATAAAAGGGGTGCCCAGGGTTGTTAGGCAGTGGTAAATGTGCAGGAAGTCATGGAAAAAGTACAACAATGTTACGGTAAGAATATTTCAGCCAGTTTTTAATCATTTTCTTTTCATGTTTTTCCCTTGCTGGCACTTGGGTTCGCTTGAGCCTTTGTGCCACTTTTTATCCAAATGGAAATTTTCTCCTATCCAGGGTGTTTGGAAGGCGAGAAAGACCAACAAAGGGATGCCAAGCAGCTCGCAATGCTTGATGTAGTGCTCTGTGCCCATGTGTCAGTACCCGCACACCAATATGCGCAGTTCCGCGCAGTACCAACAAACAGAGAAAATTGTACCTTGCTTCGGCTGATCATCTATTGGTTTTGGAAGGTGGTGAAGCGCAGGTTCACCAGAATAATACCAGGGCTTAAAGGGTTAAATTATGACAACAGGCTGTATAGATTTGTTCTGCATTTAGAAGGATGAGGGGTGATCTTATCAAGCTGTTTAAAATGATTAAATGATTCGATAGGGTAAATAGAGGGACCCTATTTCCTCTGGTGGGGGAATCCAGACCAAAGAGTATAATCTTAAAATTAGAGTTCGGCCATTCAGGAATTAAATCAGGAAGTGCTTTTTCCCCACACAGAGGGTGATGGAAATCTGGAACTCACTTCTCAAAAAGGTTGTGGATGCGGAGTCAATATAATTTTTCAAGATTGAGACCAATAGATTTTTGTTGGCTAAGGGTATGAAGAGATATCGTGCTAAAGTGGGTAAATGGAGTTGAGATACAGTTCAGCCATGATCTAACTGAATGGTGGAACAAGCTCGAGGGGCTGAATGGCCTACTCCTGTTCATATGATTAGTGCATGTAAAGAATTCTTATTCCCAAAGAAAGCTATGACAGCTGATCCAATGGCACCATGAAGGTATGTCAGTGTCTGACTAACTAATTTTGGATGCTTCATCAGAATCATCCCAGTCACAGTATGTCACACTTTTAGCGGCACTGCATGTAGAATACTATGCCAGGGTACTCAGCCAGTGTGTCCCGACTGCCCTAACCTTCCCAAGATGCCACCAACCATATCTGCAGGCTCTGGCACATCTACTTGGCAATGACTGAAGAACTGTCTTTGTTGGGTCTGTTCAGCAGAGAGCGTGGCACAGAGCCATGCCACCTGTTGCAAGGGCACCTGTAGCTACCATGGAGCATAGAACTGGTACATCATGCAATAGTAGCAGTTAGCTGTTGTGTGAAACTTGGCTCCACCTCTTAACACAAATGTTGTGGTGCACAGAGCAAAGGAAAGAACATTTATATAGCGCCTTTCACGACCTCAGGACATCTCAAAGTGCTTTACAGTCAATAAATTACTTCTGAAGTGCAGTCACTGTTATAATGTAGGAAACGCAGCAGCCAATTTGCGCAGAGCAAGTTCCCACAAACAGCAAAATGATAATACGAACATACGAATAATGGTGGACAAGTAAAGACCATCTAGTCCATCGAGCCTGTCCCACACAATTGCGATACCTTGTGTATCACAACTTATACACTTCACCCCACCCAAAACCATGTGATCTCCTGGGCACCTGTTTTTAATGATGATGGTTGAGGGATAGATGTTGGCCAGGACACTGCGAGAACTCCCCTGCTCTTCTTTAAATAGTGCCATGGGCTCTTTTGTGTCCACCTGAGTGGGCAGACAGGACATCGGTTTAATGTCTCATCCGAAAGATGGCACCTCCAATAGTGCTGCACTGGGAGTATTAGCCTGTATTATGTGTTCAAGTCTCTGGAGTGAGACTTGAACCCACAACCTTCTGACTCAGGTAATGGTGAATTATGTTGCTCACCATTCAACTCATGTGGAACATCTGGTAGCTGCTGTCCACTCTGGGAGGGCTTAAAACCACACGTCATTTGTCTAATGACCAATAGGTGATTATTGTCTTGGCGGTTGGGGGGAGGAGGATAGCAGGAGAGGAAAGCAGGATGCTTGAGGAATTGAGGTGAAGCCAAGGTGGTATACCTAATGATGGAAGTTCAGAACCAAATCATCCATCTGTGGCAGATTCGGTAACTCAGCACCTGAACCAAGCTGGTTACAGTGCTCCAGGCTACCATTAATGATTGACCAGACATCTGGCTCACCAATCGAACCTGAGAAGGTAAATTTGTCACTAAGGACTAATTCTTCCCACTCAGCCCAGATAGCCTTGCAAGCCAATGCCCTGGGAGGTGTTCCTAGCTGGGCAAACAGCAGGGAACTCGGCAGCCCTCTCTGGTGGCAGCCCATGCCGTTTTAGCTGGCTCATGTCCAACAATACCCTTCCATGTGTAGATTTCTCAGTAGCTTGGTTCTGAGACTCTTAAACATGGTCATCATGAATTTCCCACATATAAAGATACACGGCTGAGTAAAAATCACCTGCATTGGACTTTATGAAAGAGATGAGTTTTTCCTATTAGTATGAGGCAAATTTAATTGGTCCTCTCCTTCAGCCACCTAGATCCCTTGTTTCATTGTCACTTAGCCCATATAACTAGGCAAAACATAGGATAGGTAATGAGATGGTGTGAACATACATTCAATACATTTGTCTTATTCTATTGATAGTTCAAATTGTAAGACCCACCTTTACAAGGATTAGAAGTTATAATTGTCCTGTTGTCAACGATGTAACACTTATTACCTAATGCAAATGAGGACAATTTACATAACTGGCTTTTGCAAGTAACTTATGAAACATAAATTCAACCTTTCGGAAACTTGGAGAGCATAACTGTTTTGGATAACATGTTGATAATATATTCTAATTAGAATAATTAAACAGTTGTAAATGATGTAAATACACTCTAACTCAAAATCAATTCCATCTCAAAAAAATGAATAGCGTAGGTAAGATTGCCACTGACTTAAATGAAGGAAATGCACTGTACTGCAATAAAACATGGTATTAACCCTGAATAAATTTTTCCTGATTAAATTACATGCAATTTACATTTCATGTTGCCAGCTAGGAGGAATCTTGTTTAAAGGGATTATACTGGAAGTGCCCTGTATGGCGAAAAAAAAACAGTACCCAGAGCTTATTGACCCTCATGGAGCCCAGTGTCTGTTTCATAACAATTTGAAAGTTCTGCTCAAAATTATAGCTTTGAAATGGTTCAAAAACATTCTCTGAAAATTACTAAGGGCCCTATGTTGGATCCAGCTGTGGAGATTTGGTTAAAGTGTCAGCTGTGTTGGTAGCACATTGGACTCTGAGTCAGAGGGTCGTAGGTTCAAGTCCCACTTCAGGGACCTGAGCACAAAATTGAGACCCCAGTGCAGTACTGAGGGCACTCTCTCAGAGGTGCCGTCTTTCACATGAGATAGTAAACCGAGGCTCCATCTGCCTTCAAAAGATCCCATGACTCTATTTGAAGAATATCAAGGGGTATTCTCCCTGGTGTGCTGGACAATATTTATCTCTAAAACAACACTTAAGAACAGATTATGTGGTCATGATTACATTGCTGTTTGTGAGACGTTTCTGTGCACAAACTGTCTGCCACCTTTCCCTAAATTACAACAGTGATTACACTTCAAAAGTACATCATTACTTTGAGACGTACTGAAATAAAGAAAGACTTGAACTTATCTAGCACCTTTCACGAATTCGGGACGTCCCAAAGCACTTTACAGCCAATTAAGTACTTTTGAAGTGTAGTCACTGTTGTAATGTAGGAAATGGAAAGTCCTAAGGTCATGAAAGGCGCTATATAAATGCAAGTCTTTCTTTAATACAGCTTAGATGCTGTGCAAGTGTACTTTTGTCTTTGATTGCATTGTGGTACAGTTTTATAAATTGTGAAAATGGCCTGGCTGTGTTTATTATTCTAAAATTAGATGATGTTGCCATGAACTGTACCCATGAATTTCCTGAGCATCAGGTCAGGGTCGAAGCAATTGCACATTGAGGTAACAATTACAGGAGCTATGAGCTATTGATTTGTCAGTATGAACCCATAATATGAACACGCAACAAGAGTAAGCCCCAGCTTGTGTCTATGATGGTTATTATGAATGTTGCAGCATTGCATTCATGTGGATTAATGGGATCTGAATCATTCATGAACCGATCCTTAATTAATATATCCTGTCAATGACAATGTTTACTTGCCCTCATTTGAACTGCAAAAGGGGCACTAATGGGGGTGCATGAAAGTTAGATCGAGGCAACTGGCCAGGAAAGCAATGGGTAAGTAAGGAACGGTGCTTAACTCGGTCAGTCGACTGTCAGCTAGCTTGACTGGATGGGGCCGAAATTGCCCCTTCCGATAAGGCCTCTGGCTGCTTGAAAGTGACAGCCACGGGGCAGCGTGGAATGGCCGCTGAGTTTCCACGGAAGAGCTGCCATTTTGGAAATTGCCTTTCCTCAATTTTGGAGCGGTGTCTGGGACCGCTCCGCCCGTTTTCCCGCCACGCATGCACGCGCCAATCCCTCACTGACAGGCGGGACCCCTTCGCAAAATTGCTCCTCAGGAAATGGCCCTTTCTAGGAATTGCCTTGCGGGAGTGGCTCCGTCGCCGATCGGTGCCCATGACAACTTTTGCTGTTGTTACACTCTCTGTGGCATGGCGGCTCGGCCGCCCTTGAAGGGGAAGGCGCACTGCTGTGGCCGCCATGTTATTTTTTTCGTCGGCCGACTGCTAGGCTGGGCCAACAATTATGGCCGCAGGTTTGGCCGGGCTGCCAATAGGCAGCCTGGCACCCCCTCATAGGTGCCAGGCTGCTGACCCACACGAAACCTTCCCTCGTGGCTCAGTGTTTGCCACTAAAGTGGCTGCAGAGTTCGCAGCAGTTCTTCCCTTTAACTGAAGGGGAGAGACATTGTGACGCGTCAGTGCGATGACGCCATCAGCAACGCTGATGATTGACAGCCTCGGCTACTCGCTCCGTCCCCACTTCCCCGCCATGGTGAGACCACTTCCACCCCGCTCCAAAACCACCACGAGGTGCTGAATTTTGACGGTTAGACCGCCCCATGCATTGGGGTGGTCAGAACATATTGAAACCAGTAGGTACGCTTCGTTTCGGGCGGTGAGCAGTTTCTGCCCCGATGTCTCCTGACGTGACTTTCTTCCTCTGTGCATCTACACTGCAGTGCAGTGTTTCCTATTCTAACTCATTATTTCCTACAAAACTTAGCTTCCTCAGTCTGCCCTCCCTCATATAATCTACTGGCTTTCAAAACTGAAGCTTAGTGTCAACTAATAACAATGGCCCTAAAATTCCAAGGTCCAGACAGGTTGAAAAGCCTGATGTCCACCTCAGGACTAACCTGGGCCCTTTAAATTCTGGTAAGAAGCCATGGGCTTTGATAATTAAAGGTCTGAGAGGAATAAGTCACAAGCACTGTAGTCATGATTCACAAGTACATTATTTTTTGCTGACATACCACTTATTCTAATCCAGTGACGTGTGGATGCGTGTTCACAAATGTAATATTCCTTTCATACAGGGTTTTTTTTTGCTCCATTGTACTGTTGTGGCATTCTGCAGTTCTCAGTAGGTTTCCGTTGAGTCTCTGTGCATAATGCTGCTTCTGTTGGTTTGTACCGATTTAAAAAGGAACAATGGAATTAAATCTGGGGAAAGATGTAAAACGGGCTGCCAACTTGCTATCACCGATTTTACACCATCGCACAAAGTCGAGCTGTCCCCGGACTGCTTGATTCAGCACAAGAGCATGTTAGATCGGTGCTGTGAGGGATGTGATAATTACCCGCAGGTAGATAGAGGGGACACTTGGTTCCATACCCGTTGGAGCCAATTGATGCCTGACCAAGTAGATGATCTAGTCATTCCATCATTATCATCATAGGCAGTCCCTTGAATCGAGGATGACTTGCTTCCACATCAAAAAGTTCACAGGTGTTTCAATGAAGGACCTAAAATTCCAGGTCCGAACTAAATACTGAAGGGTGGAAGATGCCTGTGCGCGGATTCTTTTAACATGTGGTGACCGTTGCACACCAGCCACCACACGAGCTAGGTCTTGGTCCAGAGGCAAGGATTAACCAAGATGACTGGAGACCAGCTCTGCTGCACAGACCTAGTGCGCTCACATATTGCAGTGTGGGCTGGCCCGTGCTGCCCCTGGGCCCTCGCCTCTTCTGGGCTCTGAACTCACGCCTCTCCTGGGTTCTGATCATGTCCCTCTATAATCTCTCGCCGCTCCTTCGCCTCGACCTCGCCGCTCCTTCGCCCCGACCTCGCCACTCCTGCTGTACCTGCCCACACTCCAGTCACCGACCTGGACCTTGATGACGTCACTCTTCACTGCCGTTGCTCTCCTGCTCCAGCACGTGCTGCTCCCTGGAGTGGTAGGTCTCCACGCTGCTCCATCCGTTCCCCGGCCTACTCCGATGGTGCATGCAGGCCGGGGGCCGCACAGACTGCTGGACTAGGCTGCCACGCTGCTCCATCCGTTCCCCGGCCTACTCTGATGGTGGTCGCAGGCCGGGGACCGCACAGACTGCTGGACTAGGCTGCCACGCTGCTCCATCCGTTCCCCGGCCTACTCCGATGGTGCACGCAGGCCGGGGACCGCACAGACTGCTGGACTAGGCTGCCACGCTGCTCCATCCGTTCCCCGGCCTGCTCCGATGGTGCACGCAGGCCGGGGACCGCACAGACTGCTGGACTAGGCTGCCACGCTGCTCCATCCGTTCCCCGGCCTGCTCTGATGGTGGTCGCAGGCCGGGGGCCGCACAGACTGCTGGACTAGGCTGCCACGCTGCTTCGTCCGCTCCCTGGCCTACTCCGATGGTGCACGCAGGCCGGGGGCCGCACAGACTGCTGGACTAGGCTGCCACGCTGCTCCATCCGTTCCCCGGCCTACTCCGATGGTGCACGCAGGCCGGGGACCGCACAGACTGCTGGACTAGGCTGCCACGCTGCTCCATCTGTTCCCCGGCCTGCTCTGATGGTGCACGCAGGCCAGGGGCCGCACAGACTGCTGGACTAGGCTGCCACGCTGCTTCTTCCGCTCCCTGGCCTACTCCGATGGTGCACGCAGGCCGGGGGCCGCACAGACTGCTGGACTAGGCTGCCACGCTGCTCCATCCGTTCCCCGGCCTACTCCGATGGTGCACGCAGGCCGGGGGCCGCACAGACTGCTGGACTAGGCTGCCACGCTGCTCCATCCGTTCCCCAGCCTGCTCTGATGGTGGTCGCAGGCCGGGGGCCGCTCAGTCATCTCATTGCTGTTTGTGCAACCTTGCTGTGTGGAAATTGGTTGCCGCATTTCCTACATTACAACAGTAACTACACTTCAAAAAGTACTTCATTAGCTGTAAAATGTATTGGGACATCCTGAGGCGCTTTATTAATGTAAATAAATATAAATACTAGCAAGAATGAGTTGTGCCAAATGACCTGTTTCTGTGCTGTTCATTCTATGCCAATGTATGTAAATATAAGTCTTTTTAAATTTATATTACTGATATTTGTAGTCATTAAATACCTTTGGATCTCTCACCTATGAACATCCTTTTACAAAGACTTGGCTATTTGAAGCTGATCATGTTTGACAATGTTAAACAATCTAATTTAATTTTCCAATTAAAAATTTTAATTGAACTCATCCCCAAAAATCCATCTTTGTTAAAAAGCCCTCGTGGCCAAATGTTGGATAAGTGCTCAAAACTTGATATCTAATTAAATGCGATATGCTGTAGCTTAAGATAATATGTGTACCAATTTTGTCATTACTGTTAGTTTGAGGATCTGCTACTCTCCTTGCATCATTTCTGATCTACTTTATATACAGGTCATTCCACTAACTAGAGTAGGCCAGGCAAAGATAGGCACGCTATTAATAACTTAAAGTCTGAAGCAAGGCATATGGAAACATCAGTGTTCAATACACTATGGCCCGATATAAAATGTGTGCTTGATAGTACAAAGAATTAGTATTTAATATCTTGTGGTGCTGAAGTTGAGGAATTATGCAAATTAGCTTCAAATGCATGTTTTTTTAACTGTAACAAACAGCCATTTTGTTAAGTGCAGGGCTAAAGATAGCCTAAGGGGACTTCACTGCTATTTAGTGACACTTGGGTCCAGCTTTTTGGATTGTAAACTGTCCATTTCTGGGCAATTTTGCAGTGTCTCATGAGAGAGAGTGACAGCTGTTACCACTTCTTGACACGTGACGCACTGGTACTTGAGCACAGGTTCGATGTGCTATTGGTCAGTGTGCAAAGAGACTCAGTAGCCCCAGTTAAGCGCAGTGTAATTGTTGTGTTATGCCTAACTCAGAGGCGACAGTGCTACTGACTGAGCCACGGCTGACATTTCTCTGAAGAGCTGAGTCAAAGCCTATTTAAAGGCTTTGAAATTCCACATAAAACTATATGCAACTGTGCCCACCCTTTCCCTGCCTTTACCAAGCCTCTTGGTAGCTTGTCTCTCCTTTCTCCATCTCCCACAGTCTTTTGTGTGTATCTTCCCATAACCTACAATGCTTCCCTCCTTGTGTGTCTTCACAATGTTTGAGATTGGTTAATCCCTCCTCCAGTTGCATCCATTTCAACAACAACAATATCTTGCATTTATATAGCGTCTTTCACATGGTAAAATGTCCCAAGCCGCTTTACAGGAGCATTATCAAATAGAATTTGACACTGAGCCACATAAGGAGATATTAGGTCAGGTGACCAAAAGCCATCAACTCCATCCTCTCCCTGGCTACTGTCTGAGACTGAACCAGATCGCTCGCAACCTTGGCGTCCTATTTGACCCTCAGCTGAGCTTTCGACCCCAAATCGTCTCCATCACAAAGACTGTCTACTTCCACCTCCGTAACATCACCTGTCTTCACTCTACCTCAGCTCTTCTGCTGCTGAATCCCTCATCCATGTATTTGTTACCTCTAAAATTGACTTTTCCAATGCTTCCCTGGCCGGCCTCCCACCTTTCACCCTACATAAACTTGAGCTCATCCAAAACTCTACTCCAAAATTCTTGCGTCAGGCAATGGGATTTTACCCAGTGGTACGGAGTTAAGAAGGTGCATAATTGTTTCCAGCGTTTTCTTGTGAATGGTGCAGTTTTCCTGTATCCAGCTAATGATACAGAAAAGTCAGGAGTTGTGAGGAGATGCGTCATGTCTCTATCATTCCTACAGGATGTGGAGGTGTCCTATCTTACCTGGGCTCCAAGGTGAGATAGCCAGTGTTTGGCAAGTGTGTGGGTTTGACACCGCTAACCTAGGGCAATTGCAGCCGTTGTTCCTGTGGATCATACGTGTCACTGTCAACTGCCACTTGGAGTTTACGTTTGTTTTCCTGTGCTGTGTTCCGCTCTTAAAAAAAACAATTTTTGAGCAGTGTAGTCTGTGTTTTGGACCAATATTAGCACAGCAATGCAGTTTCCTGAAATAGGCAATTTTTGACCAATACATTTTTCTGACTCCTAGGAAAAACAGCATTGAAAGCTATTTTCTGTTGAGTTGCTGATCTAGTTTGTATTCATCACACACAGCTAATATCATCCATTACATGCAATTAAAATGTATATTCTATGGCAAGACAAACAACTAAGACAATTGGAAATCACTAAACCATTTGCATAAAAATATATCATGTCCCTTGATTTAAAAAAAAGATTTCTTATGAGCATCACTTGAAAGGAGATGGATTGAAGATCTTATACTCATGATTCCAGAATGAAAAACTGTCCATATCGAACACTAAATTGGCAGTGCCATTCAGAGTGGGCACACAAAGGTGGTTGATGCTGCGATTGGCAACGTCACTGTTCGGCTACGAAGGATGGGATTAAGACAGATGGGGAGTGAAGTCCCTCTCTTTGCTAACCTGAGCAAAGAGCTAATCTGAGCAGTTCTGGGCACCACATCTTAGGAAGGATATATTGGCCTTGGAGGGAGTGCAGTGTAGGTTTATCAGAATGATACCTGAACTCCAAGGGTTAAATTACGAGGAGAGATGACACAAGCTAGGGTTGTATTCCCTGGAATTTAGAAGGATAAGGGGTGATCTGATCAAAGTTTTCAAGTTATTAAGGGGAGCTGTTTGGATCGATAGAGAGAAACTATTTCTGCTTGGACTAGGAGGCGTAGTCTAAATATTAGAGCCAGGTCTTTCAGGAGTGAAGTTAGGAAACACTTCTACACACAAAGAAGTTTGGAACTCTCTTCCGCAAACAGCAATTGTTCATTTTAAATCTGAGATTGATAAATTCTTGTTAACCAAAGGTATTAAGGGATATGGGGCAAGGGCGGAAATGTGGAGTTATGTCTCAGATCAGCCATGATCTCATTGAATGGCGGAATAGGCTTGCAGAGCTAAATGACCTCCTCCTGTTCCTATGTTCCTATAAAGCAGGAAAGACTACTTTTTATTCACACCAAATTTTGCACTAAAATTAGTGAAGACAGGAATCTTGTGACCCTTATTAAAATAGGGCAGAGAGCTTACTCTGTACTTATGCTACACCTGCCATTGATTTATTTTTGTTCAAAAAATGGTAAGATGTTCCATTCTCCAGCCTTGATCTTTATTACAAATATGAATTGACATTTGAAAAAAATGCAATTGGTGGAAAATATATAGTGAGTTTTTCAAATAATATGAATTTCTCTTTTCTCCTATATTTGGTGATTCATACTGGGGTACAGGTCCAATGGCACCATCCATCTTCAGATATTTTGCCCTTGTAGCCATTCATTTGCAAGACTAGATAGTGTTGCTGGGCCACTTGATGAAGAGGGCATCACACTGGAGCCTTGTGATATTCACACTCAACATTCACATACATGTACTTTCCAACAGGGCTCACTGGATAGTCACCAAGCAGATTTCCCCCAGCCGGTCTAGTGACTGTGATTAATCATCGCAGCCGACTGCTATCCAGCTGAGATCAGCTAACTCAGCGGAAACCAGGGATTGACCTGGGATCTTCCTGGTCTGTGTGGCTTAGTACCACGCTGAATCATACACTTGCCAGTGAGCCCAAAAACACTGTGCTGTGGAAAGGAAGGATACAGGCCCATGCCTGCAATTGCCTACTTGATGAGCTCTCAATCTTGCCTGTTGCACAGTGGGAAGTTACCAAGCGGGGACCAAATGCTTTCTCGCTGGGGCAGGGAGGGTAGGTGGATTATGCCGATCTCCAGGTAGAGTTAAATCAGCAGCAGAACCTCTCAGAGTCTCAGGGCCAATGTTAACGATGATTCTTCCACGCTTTAGCTAATCACTGCTGTTCCTGAAGCTGTGAAAAGTTTTACTTTGGGGTGTGAAGAGGCGGGGGTTTCAAGATTTCAGTTTTTACATAACCTAAGAAATAAGAGGAGTAGACCTTTTGGCCCCTCAAGACTGCTCTGCCATTCAATAGGAACATGGCTAATCTACTACCTCAACTCCACTTTCCAGCACTATCCCCATATCACTTGATGCCCTTAATATCCAAAAATCTATCGATCTCTGTCTTGAATATACTCAATGACTGAGCCTCCACAGCCCTCTGGGGTAGAGAATTCCAAAGATTCACCACCCTCTGAGTGAAGAAATTTCTCTTCGTCTCAGTCCTGAATGGCCGACCCCTTATTCTGAGACTGTGACCCCTGGTTCTAGACTCCCCAGCCAGGGGAAACATTCTCCCTGCATCTACCCTGTCAAGCCCTGTAAGAATTTTGTATGTTTCAATGAGATCACCTCTCATTCTTCTAAACTCTAGAGAATATAAGCTTAGTGTACTCAATCTCTCCTCATAGGACAATCCCCCCAGAGCGCAGGAATCAGTCTGGTAAATCTTTGTTGCACTCCCTCTATGGCAGGTAAATCCTTCCTTAGGTAAGGAGACCAAAGCTGTACACAATACTGCAGGTGTGGTCTCACCAGGGCCCTATATAATTGCAATAATACATCTTTACTCTTGTACTCAAATCCTCTTGTAATAAAGGCTAACATACCATTTGCTTTCCTAATTGCTTGCTGTACCTGCATGTTTTCAGTGATTCGTGTACAAGGACACCCAGGTCCTTCTGAACACCAATATTTCCCAAGCTCTCACTATTTTAAAAAAATACTCTGCTTTTCTATTTTTCATACCAAAGTGGATAACTTCACGTTTCTCCATATTATATTCCATTTGCCATGTTCTTGCCCATTCACTTAGCCTATCTATATCCCCTTGAAGTCTCTTTGCATCCTCCTCACAACTTACATTCCCACCTAGCTTTGTATCATCAACAAACTTTGATATATAACATTTGGTCACCTCATCCAAATCATTGATCTAGATTGTGAATAGCTGGGGCCCACTAGTTACAGTCTGTCAACCCGAAAATGACCCGTTTATTCTTACTCTCTGTTTTCTGTCGGTTAACCAATCCTCAATCCATGCTAATATATTACCCCCAATCCCATGAGCCCTAATTTTGTTTAATAACCTCTTGTGTGATAAAATTATCATCAGAATTATCACGGCAGTTGGAGGTGATGCATCAGCGGGAAGTCTAGATCATTCTTCACAAGGACAGAGTTATCCCGTTAGATAACAGCGGAGGGAGCAGAAACTAAGTCATCAACTAATCGCACAAGATCTCAGTTCAACTGTACCCTCTACTGCCAGAACCTCCGAACATGCTTCATAAATCACCCAGACAGTAGACAATAGTATTCATTAAATATGACATTCCCTACATGACCAGCGCTGCACAAAGCACAGTAAGTGAGAAATACTTTATTGTAGAGGACCCAGGTTTTCAAATCAATTTACAGCGCATTATGGTCAATGTGGTTTGAATCACAGAATTTCAGTTTCAAACTTCGCTCCCCTCACTTTTTTTAATCTCTGATGATAAACTCATCTGTATGTACTTGATCAGACTTTTTAAACTGTGGGGGCATCACAGTCTGGACCGACCCTGTTCTTCCCCATGTCTCTTCACCGACTCCCCCCACCCTGTTCTAGCCTAGGGATACTGAGAACCATTGTAAACACCGTTTTGCTGTCTTGGCTAGGACCAGCTAACTCAGACCTGGGTTCTTCCTGGGCTGTATGACACAAGTCCATACTCCATGGCGCACTTACCAATTGAACCATTGGAGGCAATCTAATGATATTCTGTTCCTGAACAAGTCGATTTTCATTCTCAAGATTTATGACATTACCTGAACCCCACAATGTAACGTAATGCCTACATATCGATTACCCTTAATGTGATCCATACACTAAAGTGGCAGTGTAATCACTTAATTGGGCTTGAAAGAGAGAAAGAGCAGTACAGTCGAGCAGCAAGGCGTGGAGTCTCGCAACAACCCAGCAATAAGTACTTAACTTGAGTAAATGCTGTTAAGGTGCATTGCAGAGCAGACGTTAAGTATTTTTCTTATTCATTCACAGGATGTGGGCATCGCTGGCAATGACAGCAATGATTGCCCATCCCTAACTGCCCTTTGATACAACTGAGTGGCTTGCTGGGCCATTCCAGATGGCTCAGAGCTGGCCTCGGCGGCAACCCCAGAGTGCTCTCAGCCGGCGGCCCAATCTGCGGAGGCGAAGTAGCACCTGTTGGCCGCGTGATGCCGGTAATGGCAGCGGCCACTCTGACTTCTCTCATGACCCTTCGAGAAGTTAAGGAAGATGGCGCCCGGGACAGCCACTCCCTCGGGAGCCCCGCTGAACCTCTTTACCCGTGGCCATCCAATGCTATCTTACACCTTCTCTTCCCCACCACTGTTTAAGTTTAACTCTAAGCTTAAGTTCCCCTCTGGTCCTAAACACGGGTGCATTTCCCACCCCCCAAAGCATAAACCCGTGCTGCAAGGATAATAACCTGGGCCCACCTATCTGACATCTCTGCAGCACCAAGAACCTCCTGGACCTCTCTACTGCACCTGAAACTCGCTGCCTCTCCAGATTCCGAGGATTTGGCCAGCTCGGAATAGGCCTCGGCGATGATGTTGTAGTCCTATTCCAGAGGGTAGTTAGGAGTCAAGCACAGTGCTGTGGGTCTGGAGTCACATGTAGGCCAGACCGGGTAAGGGCGGCAGATTTCCTTCCTTAAAGGACATTAGTGAACCCGGTGGATATTTATGACAATCCAGAGGAAGAGAGGGAAGGCCAGAGGGGAATGACCATGGACTATCCCACAACTCAATACAGCAAGTCCGAGAGTGGCACCATCACTCAATGAAAGAAAGTCACTTGTTTTTCTTCTTGGTCAAGGAATGACGCACGGTACAATCTAATGTATGGCCCACAGTGAGAGCTGGAGCATAAAACCCACGTGGAGAGCCCAGGGGCTCAGAGGGTGAGTGCACTGCCTAATACAGCACTGAGCCATCCAAAACAAAAAGGGTTTGTTACATTTTACGAAGTGAGTATTGAAACCATTGTGTTAGCCAATGAGTTGGTAGCAGTGCGGGACTTACGGCAATACTCACAGCAAAGAGTCTATTTAAACAAAGTCTTTACAAACCACAGTAACCAGAACTCATGACTGAAACTGCAGCAAATTCTCTCGGCAGGATTATTTCTCCAGCAAAATGCAGTGAGTGGAGGATAGATCCATAATACAAATTATGTTCATAAAATCAATCCCAGTCACTTACAGTCACATAAATATCGTGAGGCTTTCCCTGTACCAAATGGTAATCCATTCACGATTTCATGAGAAATACCAATACGGAGCAGATCTGCACGAACATTTTTACTATATTGCTGCAAAGTGCACCCAAAGCAATCCTTCCCCTTTGCCCCCAGGTGTCTATGCTCAGGTTGTCCCTGATCAGCACGTTCAAAGGGACTAGGACAGGACATGGAGATCACTGCAGTTAAGTTTTCAACCAAAGTAAGTAAACTCTGATAGAAAATGCATTTCAATTGTGACATAAATGAATAGTAAATGGTTTGGTATGTGGGAACAAGCTCACTATGATCTATATATGTGTGTAATATTGTTCAACAATAACAGATGCTTGACGGTATGTTCCAGTCTGTTCGAACACTTCCAGCATCTGTCACGTTATACAACAGAAACAAAAATTGCAATCATTACAGGAAAATTTTGAAAGTTAACAGAATTAAATAGAACTTACAGCACAGAAACAGGCCATTGGCCCAACAGGTTTATGCCGGTGTTTATGATCCACACCAGCCTCCTCCCACTCCTCTTTATCTCACCCTATCAGCATATCCTTCTATTCCTTTCTCCCTCATGTGCTTATCTAGCTTCCCCCTAAATGCATCTATGCTATAAGCCTCAACTTCTGCTCATGGTAGTGAGTTACACATTTTTACCACTCTCTGGGTAAATAAATTTCTCCTGCATTCTCTATTGCATTTATTGGTGACTATCTTATATTTATGGCTCCTAGTTTTGGTTTCCCCAATAAGTGGAAACATCTTCTCTATGTCTACCCTATCGAACTCCTTCCTAATTTTAAAGAACTCTAATGGATCAGCCCCTCAGCCACCTCTTTCCCAGGGAAAAGAACCCAACCTGTACAATCTTTTCTGATAAGTGTATCCTTTCATTTCTGGTATCATCCTTGTGAATCATTTTTGCACCTTCTCCAGTGCTTCTATATCTTTTCATATATTATGGAGACCAGAACTATGCACAGTACAAAGTTCATAAGAATCATAAGAAATAGCAGGAGTAGACCACCTGGCCCTCGAGCCATTTAATAAGATCATGGCTGATCTGATCATGGACTCAGCTCCGCTTCCCTGCACGCTCCCCATAACCCTTTATTCCCTTATCGCTCAAAAATGTACCTTAAATATATTCAATGACCGTACCTCCACAGCTCTCTGGGGTAGAGAATTCCATTGATTTACAACCCTCAGAAAGAAGAAATTGCTCCTCATCTCAGTTTTAAATGGGCGGCCCCTTATTCTGAAGCTATGTCCCCTAGTTTTAGTTTCCCCTATGAGTGGAAATATCCTCTCTGCACCCACCTGTTGAGCCCCCTCATTATCTTATATGTTTCAATAAGACCACCTCTCATTCTTAACTCCAATGTGTATAGGCCCAACCTACTCAACCTATCTTCATAAGTCAACCCCCTCATCTCCGGAATCAACCTTGTGAACCTTCTCTGAACAGCCTCCAATGCAAGTATATCCTTCCTTAAATACGGAGGCCAAAACTGTACGCAGTACTCCAGGTGTGGCCTCACCAATACCCTGTACAGTTGTAGCAGGACTTCTCTGCTTTTATACTCTATCCCTCTTGCAATAAAGGCCAACATTCCATTTGCCTTCCTGATTACTTGCTGTACCTGTATACTAACTTTCGTGCAAAAGGACCCCCAGGTCCCTCTGTACTGCAGCATTTTGCAATGTTTCTGCTGTGTTTTCATTTGCAGCATTGCTGTGTGCATTTGTTGTGTCTCATATTATTCTATCTGAATGAGAGAGGTGCTGAAGTAGGTACAGGTACCACATTGTGATGAAAGCAAACCAGGTGAAAGAAGATCATGTGACAAGTATTCAGATGTTACAGGTTGCTCACAGTAGAATACTGCGTGCTCAGTATTTGTACAGTTAGTAAACCCTCACTGTGTGACGTGTGGTATGTGTAGCGCATTTGGGAGGGAACAAGTGACTTGAACCTATGGTGCCCAAATCTCTCCTCCACTGGGGTTTGTCTCGCCTCATGTTTGGATCTGTTGTTGACTAATTGATAGAGACTGATTGCCTTAATTGGTCAACAACACAACATTTAGGCTGACACTCCTGTGCAGTATTGAGGGAGTCTTTATTATCGTTCAACCATTGGTGGCAGTGTCTTCTGTTGCCTAGGTCCAAAGCTCTGCAATTCCCTGCTTAAAACTCTCCACCTCGCCACTTCTCTTTCCTCCTTTAAGACGCTCCTTAAAACCTTCCTCTTTGACCAAGCGTTTGGTCATCTGTGCAGCCTGTTTCGGAGCTGTCATTGACAGACCGCAACTTCAGGATTAATGCATGCACCTGCGCATGCCCCAAATTCCAAAGTTGTGGTCAGTTTCAAAGGCTGGAATGACAGCGAATGCTGTCAGTTCACCATCATCCCGACCGCAAATTCCGGGCCACTATCTGGTCATTGTCACGTTGTTGTTTGTGGGACCTTGCTATCTGTAAATTGGCTGATGCATTTCCTACATTACAACAGTGACTGCACTTCAAACGTATTTAATTGGCTTTAAAGCGCATTGGGATATCCTGACATCATGAAAGGTATTATATAAATGCAAATTATAATTTTTTTTATTGTTGTATCGGGCAACTATCATTATAGACAGCGAACTAGATGGACCGTGGTCTTTTTTCATTTAGCAATTCCCATGTTCTGAGTGTGCCTTGCTCATACCAAATGCACTAATAAGCATGAGAATCAAAGTTATCTGATACACAAGATGAACATGGTATGGAGGAGCCCATTGGAAAAAAAATTGAGCTCATTATGCACCATCTTTACAACACAAATGACGTCTGAGTCCCACATAGTGAGGCTTTGCTTTATAGCAAAACATTGTTTTAAGCATTGTGGTGTTGAGAATAAATCCCTTTGTACAAACTACTCTTTACTCTTTAATCTATATTGCATAACAAAAACATATCTTCCCAGCTACACTCTTCATTCTTTTCGTAAGTAATTAACTCTGCAGCAAAATCTGCTTCACCCTCCAACCCCCGCCGCCCAACCCACCCGGGAGACCTTCAAACCAAGAGGCTCGGTAGTCGCTCCATTATAATCCACTTGACCCAGGAGTTTAGTACAGTGAAATCGGAGCACATTTTCACATGGAATGAATTCATAAGAACACTCTCTGTATTAACCTTGACGTCTGGCAAAACTGGGTGAGCAGGGTAAGTCCAAACGAAAAATGACGAGGCTTTTTGTTTTCTTTCTTCCCTTCTGTCGTTTGAACAATTGGATCTCAACAATGCCATTGATAGTGCTTTAGCCAGGAGGTTAAAGATCATTTGATTCTGTGTCCTTCACGACAGAGAACAGAAAGCTGCTCCTGCTGCTGATTCAAGGATGCCCTGCGTGGGTGTAGAAAAAGGGAAAGTAAATGGCAAATAATGGAGTCACTGCATGAAATGAGACTCTAGCAGATGAAACTATCACTTGTGAGCACAGTAGAATAGAATTTGGGAGGGCAGTCAATACTTCATGGCCTGTTCAGTGTGAGGTGAACTGGAGACTGACTGACAGAAATCTTGCGGGGTGAAGCATATTCTACGGGTATTGAACTTCGGAAATCATGAGAGACTCGGGCAGGGCATGCTCAAGTAGCACATCCTGAATTTCCAACCAGACAAAAGTCTTTATAGAGAATGGGGTAATTTTGACTTTGTGCAATAGCATAAAACAGGTGATAATGAGTCGGCAGTCCATTTTACATCTCCCCCCATCTTTATTTCCATTGGTTTCACTGTGTTCGAATTTGCAAATGGGCATAAATATCACCGAATGTAACTAAAGGCCAAGACTAGCAGTTCCTGACTAGAATTACCATCAAGAGGAATATTGGCACATTAAAGTGACAACAAAATCTTGCATTTATATAGTGCCTTTAACACAGTAAAATGTCCCAAAGCGCTTCACAGGAGAGTTATAAAACAAAATTTGACACCGAGCCACAAAAGGAGCTATTAAGGCAGATGACCAAAAGCTTCATCAAAGAGGTAGATTTTCTGGAGCTTCTTAAAGGAGGAGAGAGAGATAGAGAGGTGGAGAGGTTTAGGGAGAGAATTCCAGAGCTTAGGGCCTTGGCAACTGAAGACACAGCCACCAATGGTGGAGGGATTGAAGTCGGTGATATTAAAGTGTCCAGAATTAGAGGAGCGCAGATATCTTTGGGAGGAGTGGGGAGGGGATGTTGTGGGTTGTGGGACTGGAGGAGATTACAGAGAAAGGGAGGGGTGAGGCCATGGAGGGATTTTAAAACAAGGATGAGAATTTTTAAATCGAGGTGTTGCTTAAACGGGAGCCAATGTAAGTCAGCGAGCACAGGGGTGATGGGTGAGCGGGACTCGGTGCAAATTAGGACATGGGCAGCAAGGTTTTGGATGGCCTCAAGTTTACATAGGATATAACGTGGGAGGCCAGCCAGGAGTGCCTTGGAATAGTCAAGTCTAGAGGTAACAAAGGCATGGATGAGGGTTTCAGCAGCAGATGAGCTGAGGCAGGGGCGGAGACAGGTGATATTCCAGAAGTGAAAATAAGCAGTCTTAGTGAAGGCGCGGAAATGTGTTGGACGCTCATTTCAGGTCAAATATGACACCAAGGTTGTGAACAGTCTGGTTCAGCCTCCGACAGAAGTTGGGGAGAGCGATGAAATCGTTGGCTAGGGAACGGAGTTTGTGGCGGGGACTGAAGACAATGACTTCGGTCTTCCCAATATTTAGTTTGAGGAAATTTCTGCTCATCCAGAACTGGATGTCAGACAAGCAGTCTGACAATTTAAAGACCCTGGCGAGATAGAGAGAAGGTTGCAAGGTGACCAAGACTGGGAACTGAATATTCAGGGGTGTTTGACAATTCTAGGATAGACAGAAAGGAAAAGGAGGTGGGGTTGCTTTGTTAATAAAGAATGAGATCAGTACTGTAGTGAGGAATGATATTGGCTCAGAAGGTCAAGATGTAGAGTCAGTTTGGGTGGAGAGAAGAAATAAAAATGGGAAGAAGTCACTGGTGGGCATAGTCTATAGGCCCCCTAACAGTAGCTACACTGTATAAATAAAGAAATAATGGAGGCTTGTAAGAAAGGTAAAGCAATAATCATGGGCAATTTTAATCTTCATATTGATTGGACAAATCAAACTGGCCAAGGTAGCCTTGAGGAAGAGTTCACAGAGTGTATCTGACATGGTTTCCTTGAACAGTACGTTGTGGAACAAACCAGGGAGCAGGCTATCTTGGATCTGGTATTGTGTAATGAGACAGGATTAATAAATGATCTCTTAGGGCCTGAACTTGGTGGAGCTAAGTTCTGCCCAAGTGCTGCTCAAAGGACCGCTGAGATACCTGACGGTACTTTGGGCGGGAGTTTCGTAAAAAAAGTCCTTCAAAGACTGCCCGGCGGCAAAAAAGGGACTTATGCCGTGAATCTGGGCAGCAGTGGGCGAGAGCTCCCAATCTCGGCAGCAAATTCAATCCTCACCAAAGTGCCGCCGAGGATTGAGTCAAGCCCAGGAAGGGGGCAGCACATAAAAATAAACATTTACGCAAAAAACAAACCCACTGGAAGACCTTCAGGGGACCCCCCCATCCATATAAATCACTGAAAAAAAAAATAAAAGAAGTTCACTAGTCTTTTTTTGAAGGTCTTCGTACTTACCGTTGAAGTTAGACCTGCCTCCACGCAGCGGTCCATTCCCCTGCTGCCGCTCACTCCCGCCCGGAGGAATCTGCCAGCTTGGCACGTGGGAGGACACTTACGCGCCTTGTGCGCTAGCAGCCATCAGTGGGCGGTTCCCAGCGCCCCTTCCCTCCCGCCGGCAGGAGGCCTAGTGGAAACTGGCACCGAGAGGAGACCGCCCAAAAAACTCGCCAGCGGGCGGTAGAGCCACCAAGTTTGGGCCCATAGTAAAGGATCCTCGAGGAAAGAGTGACCATAGCATGATTGAATTTCAAATTCAGTTGGAGGGTGAGAAAGTTGGATCTCAAACCAGTGTCCTGATCTTAAATAAAGGCGATTACAAAGGTATGAAGACAGAGTTGGCTAAAGTGGCCGGCAAAAATAGATTAAAGTATAAGACGGTTGATAATCAGTGGCAGACATTTAAGGAGATATTTCAGAACTCTCAACAAAAATATATTCCCAAGAGGAGAAAAGACTTTAAGAGAAGGGAGAACCATCCATGGTTAACTAAGGAAGTAAAGGATGGTATAAATTGAAAAAAATGGCATATCAAGTTGCCAAGATTAGTGGGAGGCCAGAGGATTGGGAATTTTTTTTTAAAAATCAGCAAAGAACAACTGAAAAAAATTATAAAGAGAGGGAAGATAGAGTATGAGAGTAAACTAGCAAGAAATATAAAAACAGATAGTAAAAGCTTCTACAGGTATATAAAAAGGAAGAAAGTAGCTAAAGTAAATGTTGGTCCCTTAGGGGATGAGACTGGGGAATTAATAATCAACATCATCATAGGCAGTCCCTCGAAATCGAGGAATACTTGCTTCCACTAAAAGTGAGTTCTCAGGTGGCTGTACAGTCCAATACGAGAATTACAGTCTCTGTCACAGGTGGGGCTGACAGTGATTGAAGGAAAGGGTGGGTGGGAGTCTGGTTTGCCGCACACTCCTTCCGCTGTCTGCGCTTGATTTCTGCATTCTCTCAGTGTCGAGACTCGAGGTGCTCAGCGCCCTTCCAGATGCTCTTCCTCCATTTTGGGCGGTCTTGGGCTAGGGATTCCCAGGTGTCGGTGGTGATGTTGCACTTTATCAAGGAGGCTTTGAGGATGTCCTTTGAAACATTTCCTCTGTCCACCTGGGGATCGCTTGCCATGTAGGAGTTCCGAGTAGAGTGCTTGCTTAAGTAGTCTCGTGTCATGCATGCGGATGATGTGGCCCGCCCAACATAGCTGGTCGAGCGTGGTCAGTGCTTCGATGCTGGGGTGTTGCCCTGAGCGAGAACACTGATGTTGGTACATCTTTCCTCCCAGTGGATTTACAGAATCTTGCAGAGGCAGCGCTGGTGGTACTTCTCCAGCGCTTTGAGATGTCAGCTATATATGGTCCACGTCTCTGAGCCATATAGGAGGGCGGGTATCGCTACTGCCCTGTAGACCATAAGCTTGGTGCCAGATTTGTGGTCCTGGTCTTCAAACACTCTCTTCGTCAATTGACCGAAGACTGCACTGGCACACTGGAAGTCATCATCGATGTCTGCCTTTGCTGATTGTAGGCTCCCGGGGTATGGAATTTATTGACTGGGGGGCAGTGCTGTCTGGTGGGGTCAGGTTGGTGGAGGACCTTTGTCTTATGGATGTTTAGCGTAAGACCCATGCTTTTGTACACCTCAGTGAAGGTGTTGACAATGGCTTGGAGTTCGGCATCTGAGTGTGCGCAAACGTCGTCCTTGTACTATAGTTCGATGACAGAGGATGGGACAATCTTGGATCTAGCCTGGAGGAGGCGAAGGGTGAACAGGTTCCTATTGGTTCTGTAATTTAGTTCCACTCCAGCGGGGAGCTTGTTGAGAGTAAGATGGAGCATTGCAGCAAGGAAGGTCGAAAAAAGCTTTGGTGCAATGACGCAGCCCTGCTTGACCCCGGTCCGGACGTGAATTGGGTCTGTGGTGGATCCATTGGTCAGGATCAGGCTTGCATGTTGTCATGGAGCAGGTGGAGGATGGTGACAAACTTTTGGGGGCAGCCTTAATGTGCAAAGTTAAAGCACATGGGATTGGGGGTAGTGTGCTGACATGGATTGAGAACTGGTTGTCAGACAGGAAGCAAAGAGTAGGAGTAAATGGGGACTTTTCAGAATGGCAGGCAGAGCCTAGTGGGGTACCGCAAGGTTCTGTGCTGGGGCCCCAGCTGTTTACATTGTACATTAATGATTTAGACGAGGGGATTAAATGTAGTATCTCCAAATTTGCGGATGACACTAAGTTGGGTGGCAGTGTGAGCTGCAAGGAGGATTCTATGAGGCTGCAGAGCGACTTGGATAGGTTAGGTGAGTGGGCAAATGCATGGCAGATGAAGTATAATGTGGATAAATGTGAGGTTATCCACTTTGGTGGTAAAAACAGAGAGACAGACTATTATCTGAATGGTGACAGATTAGGAAAAGGGCAGGTGCAAAGAGACCTGGCTGTCATGGTACATCAGTCATTGAAGGTTGGCATGCAGGTACAGCAGGCGGTTAAGAAAGCAAATGGCATGTTGGCCTTCATAGCGAGGGGATTTGAGTACAGGGGCAGGGAGGTGTTGCTACAATTGTACAGGGCCTTGGTGAGGCCACACCTGGAGTATTGTGTACAGTTTTGGTCTCCTAACCTGAGGAAGGACATTCTTGCTATTGAGGGAGTGCAGCGAAGGTTCACCAGACTGATTCCCGGGATGGCGGGACTGACCTATCAAGAAAGACTGGATCAACTGGGCTTATATTCACTGGAGTTCAGAAGAATGAGAGGGGACCTCATAGAAATGTTTAAAATTCTGACGGGGTTAGACAGGTTAGATGCAGGAAGAATGTTCCCAATGTTGGGGAAGTCCAGAACCAGGGGACACAGTCTAAGGATAAGGGGGAAGCCATTTAGGACCGAGATGAGGAGGAATTTCTTCACCCAGAGAGTGGTGAACCTGTGGAATTCTCTACCACAGAAAGTTGTTGAGGCCAATTCACTAAATATATTCAAAAAGGAATTAGATGAAGTCCTTACTACTAGGGGAATCAAGGGGTATGGTGAGAAAGCAGGAATGGGGTACTGAAGTTGAATGTTCAGCCATGAACTCATTGAATGGCGGTGCAGGCTAGAAGGGCCGAATGGCCTACTCCTGCACCTATTTTCTATGTTTTTATGTTAACGGAGGATGACGCTCCATAGTCCCTCACGGTTGACAGTCAAAGGCCTTTGTGAAGTCAAAGAAGGCCATGTACAAGGGTTGATGCTGTTCCCTGCATTTCTCTTGTAGTTGTCGCACGGTGAAGATCATGTCCGTTGTGCCCCTTAGTGGACAGAATCCACATTGCGACTCTGGGAGGCGCTCTTTAGCCATGGAGAGAAGACGATTGAGGAGGATTCATGCAATGACTTTCCCAGTGGCCGACAGCAGGGAGATTCCTCTGTAGTTACTGCATTCGGACTTGTCCCCTTTTTTGAAGATGGTCACGATTATGGCATCTCTGAGATCTCCTGGCATGCTCGCCTCCTTCCAGATAAGAGAGATGAGGTCATGCATTCGTGCCAATAGTGCTTCTCCACCATACTTTAGTGCCTCTGTGGGGTTTCCATCTGCTCCTGATGCCTTGTTGTTCTTGAACTGATAGATGGTGTTTTCTACCTCATGCAGAGCTGGGGTTTTGCTGAGATGGTGGCGGGTAGCATGCTGCGGGATGGAGTCAAGGACACTCGAGTTGAAGGCAGAGTCTCGGTTAAGGAGATCTTCGAAGTGCTCCTTCCAGCGGGCCCTGACTGCCTCAGTGAGTGACTTTCCGTCCTTGGCCAGCAGTGGGGTGGGGCCTTGGGTGCTTGGGCCATAGATGGACTTGACTGTGCTGAAGAAACCTCACACGTCGTGGTTGTCGGCCAATTGCTGGATCTCCTCTGCTTTCTCCACCCACCAACTATTCTTTAGGTTGTGGGTTTTTTGTTGGACCTTGGCCTTCAGCCGCCTGTAGAGCTGCTTTGCTGCTCCTGAATTGGGTTGCTGCTTTAGGTTCAGAAATGTCTTGCGCTTGCGGCTTATTAGCTCCTGGATCTCCTGGTCGTTCTCCTCAAACCAGTCTTCATGTTTCCTGGTTGAGTGATCAAGTGTCTCTTCACAGGAGCTGGTTATGGAGGCCTTGAGGGCAGACCAAGCACTGTGGGCACTTTGCATCTTGGGGTCATCGAGGATCACCAGGTTGGCAGTGAGGTGTTGGCTGCATGACGCTTTTGTAACTGGGTCTTTGAGTGCCCCAGCATTGATTTTTCTACAGCATTGTTTCTGTTGCCATCGCTGTTTTGGGGCTATATTGATGTTAATGACGGAGTGGATTAGGCGGTGGTCCGTCCAGCAATCATCAGCTCATGTCATTTCGCGGGTGATGTGCACGTCCTTGCGGTCCCTCACACAAACGATGACGTAGTCGAGCAGATGCCAGTGCTTGGAGCGAGGGTGTTGCCATGATGCCGTGTACTTGTCCCTCTCATGGAACAAGGTGTTGGTGATAACAAGGTCATGTTCTAGGCATTTTGTCAGGTGCAGGGTACTGCTGGAGTTGGGTTTCCCTACCCCCTCTCTGCCGATCATGCCTCCCCAGAGGTCTGTATATTACAGACTCTGGCGTTAAAGTCGCCAAGGAGGATCAGTTTGTTGTCCGTAGGGACTCGGGACAGGGAATGTTCGATGCTGGAGTAGAATTCCTCTTTGGTCTCATCTATTGCATCGAGTGTTGAGTGCTGATGACTGTTGCGCACTGGTTCTGGACTAGGGTGAGTTGGGGAGTCATGATACATTTGCTTATCCCGCATGGGGAGCGTCGGAGACGGCCCATCAGCTCATTCTTGATGACGAAACCAACTCCATGAAGGCGGCGTTCTTCTGGTTTGCCTTTCCAGAAGAAGGTGTAACTACCACCTTGTTCTTTGAGCTGGCCTTCCTCTGCCCACCGGGTGTCTCTTAGGGTGGCAATGTCAACATCGAAGCGTCTGAGCTCCCGGACAATGAAAGCTGTGCAGCATTCCGGTCTATCGCTGTTGGGATTGTTCATGAGGGTTCTGTCGTTCCAGGTCCCGAACTTCATTTTGAAGGGTGGAAGATGCCTGTGTGTGAGTTCTTTTAACGTGGGGTGGCCGTTGCACACCGACTACCACACGGGCTTAGCAGCGCAAGGTCTTGGTCCAGTGGCAAGGGGGTCCAAGACGACTGGAGACCAGGCTCTACTGTATGGGCCTCGTTGCCTATGGTGGATGTGAACCGTAAGCTTGGCACTGGGCAGCACCTTCAGGAGTTTACCAAGATGGCGCCTGGGATGGCAGCTCCCTAGGGAATTCCGCTGTTCAATGCCGGCCCCGGAGTCCCTTCGGGCAGTTTCAGAGCTGGCCCTGGAGTCTCTTCGGCCGGCGACCCAATCTGCGGAGACGAACAGGGAAATGGCATAGACTTTGAACAAATATTTTTTATCGGTCTTCACGGTAGAAGACACTAAAAACAACCCAATCGTAGAAAATCAAAGGGCTATAGAGAGGGAGGAACTTAAAACAATCACTAACAATAAAGAAAAAGTAGCCGGTAAAATAATAGGACTAAAGATGGACAAGTCCCCTGGAACTGATTGCCTGCATCCTTGGTTCTTTAAAGAAGTGGCTACAGAAATAGTGGATGCCTTGGTTGTAATCTACCAAAATTCCCTGGATTCTGGAGAGGGTGCAGTGGATTGGAAAACCGCAAATGTAACAGCCCTATTTAATAAAGGAGGCAGACAGAAAGCAGGAATCTATAGACCAGTTAGCCTAACATCTGTCGTTGGTATAATGCTGGAATCCATTATTAAGGAAGCAGTAGCAGGACATTTGGAAAAGCATAATACAGTCAAGTAGAGTCAGCATGGTTTTATGAAAGGGAAATCATGTTTGACAAATCTGCTGGAATTCTTTGAGGATGTAAGAAGTGGTGTGGATAAGGGGGCACCAGTGGATGTGGTGTACTTGGATTTCCAGAAGGTATTCGATAAGGTGCCACATAAAAGGTTACTGCACAAGATAAGAGCTCACGGGTTTGGCTGGATAAAGGATTGGCTAACTAACAGAAATCAGAGTGGGGATAAATAATCATTTCTGATTGGCAAACGGTAACTAGTAGGGTGCCACAGGGATCAGTGCTGGGGCCTCAACTATTTACAATCTATATTAATGACTTGGATGATGGGATCGAATGTAAGGTAGCCTAATTTGCTTATGATCCAAAGATGGCTGCGAAAGCAAATTGTGAGGAGGACACAAAACATCTGCAAAGGGATATAGACAGGCTAAGTAAGTGGGCAAACATTTTGGCAGATGGAGTATAATGTGGGAAAGTGTAAGGTTATCCACAAGGCAGGAAAAATAAAAAAGCAAATTATAATTTAAATAGAGAGAAACTACAAAATGCTGCAGTACAGAGGGTCCTGGGGTTCCTTGTGCATGAAACACAAAAAGTTGCTATGCAGTTACAGCAAGTAATGAGGAAGGCAAATGGAATGTTGGCCTTTATTGCAAGGGGGATGGAGTATAAAAGCAGGGACGTCCTGCTAAAACTGTACAGTGTATTAGTGAGGCCACACCTAGAGTACTGCGTACAGTTTTGGCCTCCTTATTTAAGGAAGGATATATTTGCATCAGAGGCTGTTCAGATAAGGCTCACTAGGTTGATTTCAGAGATGAGGGGGTTGACTTATGAGGATGGGTTGAGTAGGTTGGGCCTATACTCATTGAAGTTCAGAAGAATGAGAGGTGATCTTATTGAAACATATAAGATACTGAGGGGGCTCGACAAGGTGGATGCAGAGAGGATATTTCCACTCATAGGGGATATCTCGAACTAGGGGACATAGTCTCAGAATAAGGGGTCGCCCATTTAAAATTGAGATGAGAAGGAATTTCTTCTCTGAGGGTTGTAAATCTGTGGTATTCTCTGCCCCAGAGAGCTGTGGAGGCTGGGTCAATGAACATATGTAAGGTGGAGATGGACAGATTTTTGAGCGATAAGGGAGTGAAGGGTTATGGGGAGCGGGCAGGGAACTGGAGCTGAGCCTAAGATCAGATCAGCCATGATCTTATTAAATGGCGGAGCAGGCTCGAGGGACCTAATCACTTACTCTTTCTCCAAATTCTTATGTTTTTATGTAAGTGATGATGAGGTAGAGCAGGGTATCGTCAGCATACATATGGAAACTGATCCTGTGTTTTCAGATGATGTTGCCGAGCGGCAGCATGTAGATGAGAAGTAGGAGGGGGCCAAGGATTGTTCCTGGGAGGACACCAGAGATAATGGTGTGGGAGCAGGAAGAGAAGCCATTGCAGGTAATTCTCTGGCTACGATTAGATAGAGAAGAATGGAACGAGGCGAGTGCAGTCCCACCCAGCTGGACGATGGTGGAGAGGTGTTGGAGGAGGATGAAGTGGCCAACCATGTCAAAGGCTGCAGACAGATCAGGAAGGTGGCTGGGAGATAGTTTACCTTTATCACAGTCATCTAAGATATAATTTGTGTTTTTATGAGCCAATTCGGTACTGTGGAAACAGCAGAAACCTGATTGGAGAGATTCAAAGATGGAGTCCTGGGAAAGATGAGCATGGATTTGGGAGGCAACAACACCTTCAAGGACTTTGCAGATGAGGTGGTAGTTTGCATGGATGGAGAGGGTGAAGGTTTGGATTTTTGAGGAGAGGGGTGATGATGGCATATTTGAAGGAGAGGAGGACAGTACCTGAGACGACAAATCCCTTAATAATATCAGCTAACATGGGAGCCAGGAAGGGAAGTTGGTTGGTCAGCAGTTTAGGGGAATAGGGTCAAGGGAACAGGACAAGATGAACTCAGAGAGGGCATGAGGGGCGATAGGAGAGAAACTGGAGGAAGTTGCGAGTTCAGGGCTAGGGCGGGGGAACCTTAGAGGAAGTTTAGCCCAGTGGGCTAGGGGAATGAAGGGAAGCGGCAGAGGCAAGCTGATTGGATAGTCTCAATCTTAGTGACAAGGAAGTCCATGAGCTCCTGACACTTGTTGTTGGAGGTGAGTGTGGTGGAGACAGTGGAGAGGGGTTTAAGAAGATGGTTTGTAGTTGAGAAAGGAAACCGGGGGGGCAATCTTCGTATTCTAAGAGATGATCCTGGAATAGTGTAATGTATGTTTGCCTGGGTTTACCTGCCACCAGGGGGAGCGACCGTCGGAGGTCATTGGGCCACAGTGACACACGTGCAGCCTTTGTATATAAAGAAAGCCTCCATGTTTAACCCTCACTTTGAGAGCTAATAAAGTAGAGTCAGGTCGCATCTAATTGAGTTCATGGTACTAAGCATATTGAGTTATTGCATACGCAACATTTGGTGACGAGGCACAATATGAACTTTCACACACAAAAAAAAATGAGCACCGTTGGAATCCTGGAGCAATTCATGGAGGGAGAAGATTGGGAGGATTTTACAGATCACTTCAACCAGTACTTCGTGGCCAACAAGTGGATGAAGACGCTGACGCAGTTAGGCGCAGGGTGGTTTTCCTCACGGTTTGTGGTCCAAAAATCTATGGTCTCATAAAGAATCTGCTCTCACCTGCACGTCCAATGGAAAAGACCTATGAGGAATTGCGTGCTCTGATTCGGGACCACCTCAAACGCAAAGAAGGCATAATTATCTTGAGATATCGCTTTTACAAGCATGTTCGTTCTGAGGGCCAGGACGTGGCAGAACTTGTTGCTGACCTGAGTCGTCTCGCTGGGCCGTGTAAGTTTGGAACCACGTTGAAAGACATGCTGCGCGACGTCTTTGTAATAGGCATAAACCACGAGGAGATCCTGCAGAAGCTGCCGGCTGTAGAGACGCTGGATCTGAGCAGGGCCATCACCATCGCCCAGGCTTGCCTGACCACGGTCGATAGTATAAAGCAGATATCCTTGCAGAGTCAGAACTCCACGGCAAGTACTGTGCCCAGATTTTGTCGTTGGTTGGCAGAGCTGCACCTGGCAGGGCGTACCCGACTGTGTTTGCAAAACCTGTAGCTACTCAAAGTCCGCCATTGGGCACGAATCTGATTTCACCCTGTTGGCGTAATGGAGGCAATCATCGGCCTCATCAGTGCCATTTCAGACAGTATATTTGTAGAGGCTGTGCGAAAATCGGGCACCTTCAGCGGATGTGTCCGCAGCTCAGCAAGCGTGCTGTGACACACCACGTGGATGATGATGACCGATCCGGAGCGGATCCGGCAATTCAACCTGAGATACCCGAGGAGAAAGTGTATAATGTACTTTCGTTCCTGACAAAGAGCCAACTGATAATGATTGAAGTAAAATTGAATGATGTGTCGGTATACATGGATTTAGACACGGATGCGAGTCAGTCAATTATGAGCCAGAGGATTTTCGAAAAGCTGTGGGACACCAAGGCCATGAAACCCAAGCTGAGTCCAGTAAATGCAAAATTGCGTACCTACACCAAAGAGCTCATACCAGTGATTGGCAGTGCAGCAGTCAAGGTGTCCTACGATGGGACGGTTCATGATCTATCGCTGTGGATCGGTCCAGGCAATGGTCCAACGCTGTTCGGCAGGAGTTGGCTGGAAAAAATTAAGTGGAACTGGAACGATATTAAAGCTTTGTCATCGGTGGATGACACTTCGTGTGCTCAAGTGCTGAGCAAATTTCCCTCGCTGTTTGAACCGGGCATCGGCAACTTCACGGGAGCCAAGGTGCAGATCCACCTGGACTCAGATACAAGACCCATCTGTCACAAAGCCCAGGCAGTCCCGTACATGATGAGGGAGAAGGTCGAAATCGAACTGGACAGACTCCAATGTGAAGGGGTCATTTCACCGGTCGAATTTAACGAATAGGCTAGTCCCATTGTTCCTGTGCTGAAGAGTGATGGCACTGTCAGGATTTGTGGAGACTACAAGGTTATGATCAACCAAGTTTTGAAACAGGATCAGTACCTGTTACCAAAGGCTGATGACCTGTTTGCAACACTAGCCGGGGGAAAGTCGTTCACCAAATTGGATCTGACATCAGCCTATATGACACAGGAGCTTGTCGAATCATCGAAGAAACTTGCGTGCACCAATACGCATAAAGGGCTGGTCATTTACAAGAGGTGTCCTTTCGGAATTCACTCGGCTGCAGCCATATTTCAGAGAAACATGGAAAGTTTACTGAAGTCCGTCCCTAGAACCATGGTGTTCCAAGACGACATTCTGATCACAGGTCGTGACACTGCCGAACACCTGCACAACCTGGAAGAGGTTCTATGTCGTCTGGACAAAGTGGGGCTCAGGCTGAAACGTTCAAAGTGCGTCTTTATGGCACTGGAAGTCTAATTCCTGGGCAGGAAAATTACTGCAGACGGCATTAGACCTATGGACTCAAACAGAGGCCATCAAAAATGCACCCAGACCCCAGAATGTGATGGAGCTGCGTTCGTTCCTTGGTCTTCTCAACTATTTCGGTAATTTCTTACCTAAATTGAGCACATTATTAGAGCCACTGCACATGCTGCTCAGAAAAGGCGACAACTGGGTTTGGGGTGTATCTCAAGACAGGGCCTTCGAGAAGGCTAGAAATCTGTTTTGGTCCAACAAATTGCTGGTACATTATAACCTGTGCAAGCGTTTAGTATTGGCCTGTAATGCTTCACCCATGGGGTTGGTTGTGTGCTCCAACAATCCAATGAGTCGGGCAAACTACAACCCATTGCATACGCGTCGAGAAGCATGCCTAAAGCGGAAAGAGCCTATGGCATGGTAGAGAAAGAAGCTTTAGTCTGCGTATATAGGGTTAAAAAGATAAGGTGCACCAGTATCTGTTTGGGCTTCATTTCGAGCTTAAAGCCGCTCATATCTTTGTTTTCAGAGCATAGAGGTGTCAATACCAACACGTCGTCTCGCATCCAGAGGTGGGCGCTGACATTATCTGCCCATGATTATGTAATTCGCCATCGACCTGGCACCGAGAATTGTGCCGATGCATTGAGCCGTTTACCGTTGCCCACGCCGGAGGTGGAAACGCCACAGCCCGCAGACCTACTGTTGGTCATGGATGTCTTTGAGAGTGAAGGGTCACCTGTCATTGTTCAACAAGTTAGGACCTGGACTAGCCAGGATCCGATCTTATCGGTTATAAAATGTTGTGTCCTTAGTGGTGATTGGTTGGCCATTCCCAGGGAAGTGTGTGATGAGACACTGTCAACCGTCCCAAAGACGAACTATCCATTCAATCTGATTGTTTGCTATGGGGTAATTGTGTTGTTATGTCCAAGAAAGGCAGGGAGAGATTTGTACGGGATTTACACAGTACCCATCCCGGTATGGTGATGATGAAGGCCATTGCCAGGTCTCACGTTTGGTGGGCTGGAATTGACTCTGATTTGGAGCCATGTGTGCATCAGTGCAACACTTGCATGCAGTTAAACAATGCACTAGTGGAATCTCCGCTAAGTCTGTGGTTGTGACCATCGAAACCATGGTCGAGGATCCACATCCACTATATGGGTCCTTTCCTGGGCAAAATGTTTTTGGTGGTGGTGGATGCATATTCCAAATGGATAGAATGTGTAATCATGTCATCCAGCATATCCACAGCCACCATTGAGAGCCTTCATGCCATGTTCGCCACTCATGGTCTGCCCGACATTGTTGTGAGCGATAACGGATCGTGCTTCACGAGTTTGGAGTTTCAAGAGTTTATGAGACTCAATGGTATCAAGCAGGTAAGGTCAGCACCATTCAAACCCATGTCCAATGGCCAAGTGGAGCGGGCCGTCCAAACCATCAAGCAGAGCCTGAAACTCGCAACTCATGGTTCTTTGCAAACTGCTTAGTTACAGAACGAGACCCCACACGCTTACCGGGGTCCCCCCTGCTGAACTGTTGATGAAGAGAGGTCTCAAGACCAGGCTCTCGCTTGTCCACCCTGATCTTAATGATCACGTCAAAAACAGACGTCAACATCAGCAGTGGTATCATGATCGTACTGCCGTGTCATTCGACATCTCTCGTAATGATCCTGTGTATGTGCTAAATTATGGTCAAGGCCCCAAGTGGGTCACTGGCACTGATACGGCCAAGAAGCGTAACAGGGTGCTTATTGTCAGGCTCACTAATGGGCAAACACACAGGAGGCACGTTGATCAGACGAAATTGCGGCACACAGACAAACCGGAACAGGTTGAAGAAGACACCATCAATGACTAACCGATTCATATTCAGCCATCAGAAGACACTGCTGTTGTCAATGAATCTGGACCTTCATTCCCCGACATGAACACTGCCACTCCCATTAGATCGGCTACCCAGCCTCAAGTCATGAATGACTCGGAGAGCTCACCCAGATCTGGAATTGAACTGAGACGATCAACTAGGGAACGGAAAGCCCTGGACCAACTCAATTTGTAAATAGGAGGCTTTCTTTACATACAAGGGCTGCAAGATCTTGGGGGGAGTGATGTAATGTATGTATGCCTGGGTTTACCTGCCACCAGGGGGAGCGACCGTCAGAGGTCATTGGGCCACAGTGACACATGTGCAGCCCTTGTATATAAAGAAAGCCTCCATGTTTAATCCTCACTTTGAGAGCTAATAAAGTAGAGTCAGGTCGCACCTGATTGAGATCACGGTACTAAGCTTATTGAGTTATTGCATACGCAACAAATAGTGAGCAGTTTTGGTATACGAGCCCAAGACCTGATAATGCTTTATATGGTCCAGCCACATCTGGCGGTGAATGGTTAAACCAGTTGTTCCCCATATCCGTTTAATCTGAATTCCTTGGACTTAAGGGAGCGGAGATGTGGGCAGTAACTGAGTGAGAGAAAGTAATGGTTTTAATGGGGTCTAGGGCATCAAAGGTGGAGGTGAGGGTGTAATTGAGAAGATCGGTAGCTGCAGAAATATTGTGGTGAATGGAGGGCCAAAGGCTGGACAGTTGGGATTTTGAAAGTGCAGTTGTAAGTGAGTTGGGAGAGAGTTTTTTCCAGGGGCGGACAATGAAGGAAGTAGGGTAGCGAGGGGGAAGAGGGATGTGTATGGAGAGCAATACAAGGAAATGATCAGAGATAGCCTTATCTGTGATTGACACAATGGGAGCAGTGAGGCCACTGAAAGGTCAAGGGGGTGGATGTGAATATGCGTTGGGGAGTTTAGATGGAAGGCGTAATTAAGGGAGGATAGGAGGACAGTGAACTCAGAGGAGAGAGAGTATGATGTATTGAGATGGAGATTGAAATCACTGATGATGAAAAGTTGCTTGGTGCAGAGACTGAGGGAGGAAAGCAGTGAAGATATCTCGGTGAGAACATTTTTATGCTCCTTGGATGGGCAGTCGAGAATGAGGATTTTAAATGAGATATGGGAAGGATGGAGTAAGGTGAGATGCTCAAATCAGGAGAAAGTGCCAGAGGGATAGAGGGTCAGACCATGGTGTGATATGGTGATAAGAGCCACACCGCCACTGTGACGGTTTGGGTGGGGCAAGTGGGGGAAAGTATAGCCAGGTGGGGTGGCTTCATTTAGGGGAAGGCGGCATCACCCCCCAGCCAAGTTTCCGTCAAGGCCATGACATCGATGCAATCATCCACGATAAGCTCATGGATGGCAAGCATCGAGTTCACAAGTGAAAGGACATTCTGTAGGGTGATGCAGAGAGGGACGGTGATAGCTAATCCACTGGCACGGTCCACAGGGTGAGCATTGGGAGAGGTGAGCTGGATAGGAAGGGGATGGGGGAGACTAGAACTAGCGGGCATGATCTTAAAATAAGAGGCCGCCTATTTAAAACTGAGGAGAAATTTCTTCTCTCAGAAGTTGTAAATCTGTGGAATTCGCTGCCTCAGAGAGCTGTGGAAGCTGGGACATTGAATAAATTTAAGACAGAAATAGACAGTTTCTTAAACGATAGGGGGATAAAGGGTTATGGGGAGTGGGCGGGGAAGTGGAGCTGAGTCCATGATCCTCAGCCATGATCTCATTGAGTGGCGGAGCAGGCACGAGGGGCCATATGACCTTCTCCTGTTCCTATTTCTTATTTTCTTACGTTTATGTTCGTATTAGCCCCTAACCGGCAAACCGGCAGGATGCTTGGCTAGCGAGTAGGATGCAGATGGAACTTTGGAGTGTATTTCAAAGGGATATGGAGCAAATATAGGCAAATGGAGTTGAGATACCAATCAGCCATGACCTAACTGAATGGCGGAACAGGCTCGAGGAGCTGAATGGCTAACTCCTGTTCCTATCTACCCTGTGCCATACTCGACCTGTGAATGCTTGGTTCTGACAGTTAATGCCGAGTGTAGAAAAGTCTTGCCTTTCTATTTTCCCTGGCAAGCATACATTTCATCCACAAACTGAAATAGCAGTGCTTGAACTAAACACTGCAAGCAGCTTACAAGCAGGTCAGAGGCTGGATATTATGCAGCGAGTGACTCACATCCTGACTCCCCAAAGCTTTTCCACCTACAAGATACAGGTTAGGAGTGTGATGGAATACTCTCCATTTGCCTGGATGAGTGGAGCTCCAATAACACTCAATAACACTCAAGAAGCTCAACACAATCCAGGACAAAGCATCCCACTTGATTAGCCCCCCCCCCCCCCCCCACTTCCACCACCTTAAACATTCACTCCCTCCACGACTGATGCAATGTGTACCATCTACAAGATGCACTGCAGCATCTCACCGAGGCTTCTTCGACAGCACCTCCCAAACCCGCGATCTCTACCACTCTCCAAGTCGCACACCATCCTGACTTGGAAATATATCGCCGTTCCTTCATTGTCGCTGGGTCAAAATCCTGGAACTCCCTACCTTAAAAGCACTGTGGGAGCACCTTCACCACACGGACTGCAGTGGTTTAAGAAGGCAGCTCACCACCACCTTCTCAAGGGCAATTAGGGATGGACAGTAAATGCTGGCTTTGCCAGCGACACCCACATTCCATGAATGAATTTAAAAAAACATTGTTTGATTCACATGCAGTTTTCACGGAACTCTTTGCAGAGTGGTTCAGCAGTAGAATGGCAAAAGGCCTCAGTTGAACCTGTTGTCTTTTAGGCTGAATTCTGCAATCGTAGGCCTAGATACCTATTTTATGCATGGAAAATACAGTGGAATCTTGTAACTGCAGAGCGTAATATTAATTTGACGTTATATTGTTTTAGTAAATTTTGTATCTGATTATAATGGAAGTTCCATTTATAAATGGTAGAAGTGCGTTTAAGCAACGAGTGTAAAATCAGGCCCACCTAACTCGATAGAAGACATTGCAACACCAAGGCTGGTCTCTCCTTTCATCACTGAGCACAAGGCCGAAATATAATGGCAGCTCATTCCTTCAAATCAATTATTACCACATCACAAAACACTACAGTGAAGTGACACTAACTAAAAGCAGAAAGTGCCATTTTCTGGGAGTGCCATTGTCTGAAGATCCCAGTATGGCGATTAATTCCTAAAGTTGGGACAGAAGTGTCACTTTTTTCCTCTTCAAACAGGAACCATTGTTTGTCTGACCATCTGTTCTTCTGCTCCAGATCTAAAAGAAGACATTTATTTTTGCACAATAGACAGTTGACCAAAGGTATAAATCTCAGCCCTTCAGGGTTAGAGATCTACGAATGAAGTACAGAAAAAGAAGATGGGACATTTTACGTTGATGTATAGAGGCACTGTCATTAGCTTGGTGAGTCATTGTTTATTGGAGTGGAATCTGGATCAGCCACAACAGGTTCTGCACCTGTTCAAACACTGAGCTGTTTAACTACATGGGAAAATGTGCATTGTAGGAAAATAAGAACAGGAGTGGGCCATTCAGCCCCTCGAGTATGTTCCGCCATTCAATTAGATCTGTATCTTAACTCCATCTACTTACTTTGGTTCCATAACCGTCACAAATCTATCAATCCCAGTTTTGATATTTTCAATTGCCCCCCGGCCTCAACAGCTTTTTGGGGGAAGTGAGTTACAGATTTCCGCCACCCTTTGTGTGAAGACGTGCTTCCTGGCATCAACCTTGATCTTTTTTCAACTCAAATTTTAAGGTTATGGCCCCTTGTTCTGGTCTCCCCTACCAGAGGAAATAGTTTATCTCCATCAATCCTTTAATCATTTTAAACACTACAATTAGATCATCCCTTTATCATCCATACTCGAGGGAATACAAGCCTAGTCTCTGCAACCTGTCCTCAGAATTTAACCCTTTTAGCCCCAGTATCAATCGTCTGACTGTGCTGCACACTCTCCAAGGCCAACATGTCCTTCCTGAGGTTTCTGGTGCCCAAGAACAGAATGCAATACTCCAGATGGGATCTAACCAGAGCTTTATATAACTAACCCATGATATAAATAATTCCAAAAAATAACAAAACGGCACCCACCCCAAAAGGATGTTGAATGTGTTATTTAATTCCGAAACAGAGTACTGGCAGGTGAGTTTTTCAAAAAACACACACTGAATCCCCAGCTCTTAGTTACTGCTCACATTGCACAATGGAGCTACTGAACTAAACGATCCTACATTGGCAGGGATCGGCAGAAATAAATACCTTGGCACCGTTTCCCAGCGGACATTAAAGCTGCATCCTGCCACGCTAAGAACAGATTGGCAAACTGCGTTCCTCAATTAGCCTTCTGTCTGGTCGGCCCACTCTCGATATCCCCGCCCCCCCTCACTGAAGGAATCAGGGGAATGATGCAGTTTGTCTCTCCATTAGAACAGTTGCTGTCAAGATTGGTTGAAGTATTGCTAACATTAATGATGGCAGCACTCATCTTTTCCACATCGAGTTACATTTTATTTGAAGTGAAATATTTCAATTTGTTGATTTCCCCCCCCCCCCCCCCCCTTCTTGGCATTGTGAGGAAATGAGGTTGCTGTGTTGGTCAGATAACAAGGGCCCTGCAATCAGTTGCTGTAACAGTTAAGCGGCCACTTCAAGACGGTAAATCAATGGCGTCATTAAGGAATGTTGGGAACCAAAAGGATGATCTAGGAAAAGGACCCTTAAGACTTGTATCATAATCAATATCATTTGCCAGCCCATTACTGACTTAAACACAGCTTTTAATGAGAAATCATTGATCACACAACTTTTCAGGAAGGGATTTGAGACAATTTGCAGACAGTTGCAAGCACTTTGTCACATACTAATGGCAAGCAGTTTCACACTCCTGTTAATTAGCATCAAGATATCAAGATCTTTGGCTGCAAGACACAATTGTTTATCGAGGCTGTTGTCCAGTTGAACAGGTTTTCACACTTGGTTTTATTTTTTTATTACATCTCTTGTCATGGCACACCCACCTAAGAGCCCTAATAACAGCCTCTTCTGGTGATAAAAACTGACGATCCTTGACTGCATCGATTGCCCTGTTCTGGAGCTTGTTCAATCATTTTGCTGCAGTAACGTCACTGCAGCAGTTTAGCAGAAGCAGTGTTATACATTTAGACTTTTTTAAAAAGCTCCCTGATAGCAGTGGGGAAAGTCAACCCAACTATAGAATGATGGACCGGGTGACACACGTACAAATCATCATTGATCACACTCACGACGTATTCGCCAGTGTGAAAGGAGCAGACGCGATGCTGTTATGTCTACAGTATTCATGAGCTATTACCCTTTTTTATGCTCATAAGATAAAGCTGAAAGGAAAGAGGTGGCTCAGTGGGTAGATACGCTCTCAGGTGTGATGCTGACCTGTGACAAGGTCACAGTTCAATTGCTGGTCAGAGAAAAAAGCAAAATACTACAGATGCTGGAAAACATTTTTTTTTTATTAATATAATTTCAAAATTCTCATCCTTGTTTTCAAATCCCTCCATGGCCTTGCCCCTCCCTATCTCTGTAATCTCCTCCAGCCCTACGACCCAGAAATTTAAACGGACCGCGCATTAAAAGAAACAGGCTGCGCAGAACAAAGCGCAGCTTACAGGGAACATTGGTGCTCACACTGCAGAGAGGCCGTTTCCCTGTTCCGTCTGTGGGATGGGATTCACTTGGTCCAATGACCTGCTGGCATACCAGCAAGATCACACTGGGGAGAGGCCGTTCACCTGCTCAGTGTGCGAGAAGAGATTCACCAATTCATCTGGTTTGGAAGTACGTGATCCACGTCTAACAGAGTGAGGAGAAAGTGATCTGTCTTACCATCTGGATCACGTTCTCGCTTTCATCTCTTCCCCCCCCATCCCCCAAGACTTGGATTACGAACTTACCCTATCCCCACTGTTCTCAGTGCTCTAACCACCCTGAGTTCCTGACCTTATCACTTCCCCCAGTTTCTGACCTTCTCCACCCCGCCGAAGTTCCTGACCTTACCCCCCCCCCATCCCCCACCAAGTTCCTGACCTCACTCCCTTGAATTCAAGACGCTCTCCCCGCCACCCCCACCAGTTCCTGACCTTCCCCCTTACCCCCAAGTTTCTGACTTTCCTCCCCGAGCGCCTGACCTTCTCTCCGTCCTCCGATCCCCTCTCCTCTCCTCCCTCCGCTCCCCTCTCCTCTCCTCTCTCCAAACCCCTCTCCTCTCCCTTCTCCAAGCTCCTCTCCTCTCAGCCCCTTTGATCCCCTCTCCTCTCCTCCCTCTGATCCTTCCTCTCACCCCCTGATTTGCCTTTGCCCCTCTCTGATTCCTTCTCCCCTCCTCTCCTCCCTCCAATCCCCTCTCCACACCCCCTGAGGTCTTCTCCTCTGCCCCTCTCCAATCCCCTCTCCTCTCCTCCCTCTGATCCCTAATCCTCACCTCCCTACGATCCCCTCCTCTCACCCCCGAACTCCTCTCCTGTGCCCCTCTCCGATCCCCTCTCCCCTCCTCTCCTCCCATTGATCCCTTCTCCTCTCCCCTCTCTGAGCTCCTCTCCTCCATTCTCCCCCCTCCCCCCAATCCCCTCTCCTCTCCTCCCCCATCCCCTCTCGCCCCCCCCCTCCCTCTGATCCCCTCGCCTCTCACCCCCTGAGCTCCTCTCCTCTATCCTCTCTGATCCCCTCTCGCCCCTCCAATCTCCTGACCTCCACAGGGAGGAAAGTGTGGTTGAGGCTGCAGGAGCAGCCCTGCGGCTAGGTATATGCGCGTTTGGAACCTTTGGTGTGCATGCACAGCCGCAATGTCGGGACGGTGTCTGCCCGTGGATCTTGCAAATAATCACTCGGGGATAAAGGATTCGGTTTGACTTTGCTGATATTCGTGATTGACTCGTCGTTGGCTCTATTACTCACTGCTCCACTGTGGGACTCAACCCTAAAATAAGCCACTGAATAGGGGGATATAAAATTGTAGAAGGAAAAAGAAAATAGCAGTTCAAAGCAATCTCTTTTTATTCGATAGTATCCTCAAAAGCCCCTCAATAATACCTCTGAATTATCATTAAAACCTTGATGCTCTAGATAACTCACTTTGGTTATTGCACTACTTGGCCAACATGGAACTGTGTACAGTTTTGGTCTCCTTACCTAAGGAAGGATATGCTTGCCTTTGAGGGGGTGCAATGAAAGTTCACTAGATTGATTCCTGGGATGAGGGGGTTCCCTATGAGGAGAGATTGAGTAGAATGGGCCTATACTCTCTGGAATTTAGAAGAATCAGAGGTGATCTCATTGAAACATATAAAATTCCTATTTAGAAAGCTTGACAAGGTAGATGCTGAGAGATTGTTTCCCCTAGCTGGAGAGTCTAGAACTAGGGGGCATAGTCTCAGGATAAGGGGTCGGCTATTTACATCTGAAATTAGGAGAAACCCTTCTCTGAGGGTTGTGAATCTATGGAATTCACTGCCACAGAGAGCTGTGGAAGCTGGGTCATTAAGAAACTGTCTATTTCTGTCTTAAATGTATTTAAACGATAAGGGGTTATGGGGAGTGGGCAGGGAAGTGGAGCTGAGTCCATGATCAGATCAGCCATGATCTTACGGAATGTCGGAGCAGGCTCGAGGGGCTGTATGGCCTACTCCTGTTCCTATTTCTTCTGTTCTTATGTCTTCACTCAGAGGGTAGTGAATCTTTGGAATTCTCTACCCCAGTGAGCTATGGATGCTCAGTCATTGAATATTTTCAAGAATGAGATCAATAGATTTTTGGGCATTAAGGGAATCAAGGGATATGTGGATAGTGCGGGAAAGTGGAGTTGAGATAGAAGATCAGCCATTATTGAATAGTGAAGCAGGCTCGTGGGGCCGTATAGCCTACTCCTGCTCATTTCTTATGTTCTTAGAATTGAGCTCCACAGATCAAGAAGACCTGTGCTGAATTAGCTAACCTCAGCAGGTACGGCAATAGAGGTTACAGTACTATGAGTGGCTACAGCGCCCCTGAGATAGTGAGCAGTGACCGCTGGTGAAAGGTGGACTGTGTAGGCATTAGGTGGGGGCTGATTGGGCTCATCTGTGAGGTTCCCCATGACTGAGCAGCCCGTCAAAACCCAGTGCTGAGACTCATCCATGAAGAATGACCAATTTAGCAGTCAACTCTCGTGAAGCCATAGCTGCGTATCTGTCAGTTCCTGCGCAAGTATGAGGAGAAAGCGTGGCCAAATAAACCTCCCCTGCTGACAGTAATTATTTCAGTACAATTTTTTTTCTCCCACAGCTCCAAGTAAAGTTAATAAGTGAAACTGCATCGACTAATCAATAGACCAAAAAGGTCATAAATTGAAAGAAGTGAAGTGTTATGATAAGGTGACTTTCGAACCCTTGTGGTGGAGCTGCTATTGTACGCCACAATGAAACACTTTTCACAGCTGGGTAAAAGCCCAGTGATTATTAATGCTGTACCGCTGCCGCTGCACTCAATTGATAGCATAACCAATTATATCAAAATCATACTTCCATAGCTTTCGTTAAGAATTTATCTGCGAATCGATCAGTTCCAAGCAAGTTCAGCAGAATTAATGTTTAACCAGAACCAGGCAATGGATTGCCAAGCAAAAGCCATTCAATTGACAGTGTATTTGTCAGTCTGAGGAAAGAGGTGCTGATTTGTATGTTGGCTTATACAGCTGTGCCTATATAATGCGTATACATAATCCATATGTATATTATACTTTACCGGCAGATGAGTACACAAGCATATAGAGAATATTAAAGTTTACTATCAGTACATAGAATACAGGAAAGGATTTCAAGGGGGTAAATCAGCAACATGTAATGATGATACTATAGCTTAATTAGGGAAGAATTGCCAGGGGTAGCCATCATGCAACCTCTGGATTAATCAATTTCTGAACAGAGATGTTGACACAAACAATAAACAGACATCTTCGATTGTGGTAGTCTGATTATGCATCCAATTATGTGCATTGGTCACCCTTTGCCAAAGAAACTATGGCCCGGATTTTGCATTGAGAATAATGGTGAGGCCATCAGTGTTCACCGTTATGGAGTAAATCGGACAGCAAGTTCCAGCGTCCGCACAGTTAAACGTGGAAATCAGGTAGTTGCTGTCCAGGTTGCCCGGCTACTCCAATAGCTTCGCCGAGAGGCTCGGCATTGATGTACACGAAGGGCGTGAAGTTGGGTTACTTACGTGATACATACTCATCAAACACGCCAGAAAAAATGTTAGGACTTGTCCATTCCGGTGTAAGTGAATTTTCATGGTGTGATAAGTCTTAATTACTTTCAAACAACCTCTCTGACCCATAAAATTTACTTTTAGAAGTGTGGAGTCTCATTCCTTCAAATTTTAATTATTGTTGGAGATTTTTTTTAAATTAAAATTAATTTTAATTGTGTGCACGGGTGGATGTAAAAGATTGCAGGTCACTATATGGCTGCCGAGTTTCCTACCTTATAATAGTGACTGCACTTCAAAAGCGATTTATTGACTGTAAAGCATTTTGCAACATCCTGAAGACGTAAAAGGTGCTATATAAGTGCTAGTTCTTTCTTTTCTTTACTTGCTATTTTGTGCATGTAGGAAAAATAATCTATTTCACATACCGCAGATAGCAAACTAATTTCCCTGGAGCTGCTAGATTTTAAACAAATCTAATCAAACAGTGGTTGTGCACTGTCATTAAGAGTAAGCACAGCTGTAAATGTAGCAATTCATATGGATTGACTGCAGCAGCATCCTGGGGAATCATTACTGTATACTACTAGGTTACCCCATCAAACTCCAGTCTTTTTATATAAGAATCTTTCAGATTTCTACGAATACATACAAATAAAAAAAAGTACACAAAGTTACAAAACCATTCAACAACTTGTTAAAGAGATTGGTGTGGGATTTCTCCTGATTTTCTTGCTCATGACTTCTATCCCATTCTAGCCTATTGTTCCTACATTACAACAGTGACTACCCTGGCTGTAAAGCACTTTGGGGTTGTGAAAGGCACTGTACAAATATGTATAAATCTATATCGTTTCTTTCTATTGTTGCAGAGCAGCTGCAGTGGGCTATATTTGAATTCCTCCTAGGAATGATTTGGAGACCTGTGTCAACAATGTCAGCCTGGCTCAGTCTGAAGGCCATGGGTTCAAGCCCCACTCCAGGGACTCGAGCACAAAAATCCAGGCTGACACTTCAGTGCAGTACCGAGGGAGAGCAACACTTGGAGGTGTCAACTTTCGGAAGAGTCGTTAAACTGAGGTTCCATCTGCCCTCTTGGGTGGACGTAAAAGATCCCATGGCACTGTTCGAAGAAGAGCAGAGGTGTTCTCCTGGATATCCTGGCCAATATTTATCCCTCAAGCAACATCAAAAACACACGGGACGCAGCTGCGGTTCAGGTCGACTCTTTAGCGAAATTGCGCGCTTTGTTTTTTTTTGTTTTGATCCAGAAATTGATCATAATGGGGGTGGTGACTACACCTGAGGGGCAAAAACGCGGTGGTGATAGCAACTGAGGGGCGGAGGTTGGGGGCGGTGCGTATTTATCGCTGCAGTGATGTTATCACGGCGCCGCGTCACCACGGCTTTTCCCTTCACTTAAAGGGCGGTGCGCACGGTGATGATGTGCGTAACACCTTGGCAGCAACGGAGCGGTAAGGGGGGGATTGGGGCACCGGCACCAAAAGTCAGCGGTCACTCCACTCCGCAGCGTGGCTGCCGGTTTGCAGTGGTAACGGGCCTTAAGGAGTGGGGCAATTTCAGCCCCTTCATCTCATTGCTATTTGTGGGACCTTGCTGTGTGCAAATTGGCTGCTAACATTATAAGATTAATTGACTACACCTCAAAAAGTACTTCATTGATTGTAAGGTGCTTTGGGACATCCTGAGGTCCTGAAAGGCACTATATAAGTGCAAGTTCTTTTTTTTGTAAAGCCATGACTTTCAGTCTGCCCACTGACTGCCCCTGATGTTGGAGGAAGGCCCATATAGGCCCATATAGGCCAGTGACGTGAAATCGCACTGCAGCTATTGTCATGTCTGCAGTCAGAACAAAATATTAGATGTAATAGCCAGCGGCAAAGGTAGTGAACTTTTGAATTTGCTGTGTTCAAGGTGGTGAGAAGGGACTGCCTCACAACACGATGGTGCCTGCCTCTGAAGATGTTTAACAGCACTGCATCTAAATGTAGCACAGCGCCTTATTCACAAATGGAATAAAACATCACGATCAGCAGCTTCATAAGCAGCCTGCTCTCCATACTAAAGGCATTTAATTAACACCATTTGAGAACAGGTCATTCTGCAGCAGATGGAGCAGCCATGCCACACAGGGAGATGCTGGCTCTGGGCTGCAGCCTCATAGCTGCTCCAAGAATGGAGGTTATGCATAAATCTCCCCAGTATGATAACTTAGTCCTTCTATAGGTATAATACGGTGACACAACTGGGCTGCAATCCAGCCTTCTCAAAATCAGATCACGTTTGGCACAATATTTCTTTGTTGTAACATTTTATCTGCAGCAAAAACATGAGATCTGATATTAAAAGGGATCAAGATGATTTCCCCAGCATCGTTGCAGCCTTATCTACTTCCAACAAAGTAATTCCAACAAAGTAATTTGGCATTAAGACACAGTCATCAAAACCTTAATTAATTCATACCAAAAGTGAAATATCTCGCACTTATCCGGACCCCTCGGGACCTGGCCTGTTCTGGATAAGGGATTTTTCCGGTCAAGGGGTGATCACATTAAATTGGATGGTACAGGTACTGAGCAAGGGGATATCGGGAATGGCTGGCTTGGGGCTGGGAGTGTGGCAGAGAGATTATGGGGGTCGGGGAGGGGGGGGGGGGGTGGGAGGCGATGGATCGTGGGTCAGGCCAATGATTGCAGGAGTCGGCAGCGAGGAAGGATTTCAATTTGTTCATGTCGGAGCGGCTGGGAATGGTTCTGGACGAGAGGTGGTTCTGGATAAGGGAGTCCTGGATAAGGGAGGTTCAACCTGTACCACGTACAATCAACAATATTTGCACAATTGTAGAATGGGAATTGAATTACTGCTTTTCCTAGCAGTGAGGGAGTGGTTACAGTATTGCTCAGCGCATCCCTCTAATAGCGATAAAGAGTTCACGTTTTGGGAAATCTCAGGAACAACCCAGCATTCTAACATATAAACAGAAAATGCTGGATATACTCAGCAGGTCAGGCAGCATCTGTGGAGCGAGAAACAGAGTTAACGTTTCAGGTCTTTGACTTTTCGTCAAAACTGGAAAATGTTAGAGATGTAACTGCAGTACAGGCCAGGGGGAGGGGTGGAAAGAACAAAAGGGAAAGTCTGTGATAGGGAGGAAGGCAGGAGTGATAAAATGACAAAAGGCAAAAAGGTATTGGGACATGTAAAGAAATAAAAGATAGGTCTAAAGGAGGTGTAAATGGTAGCAGCAGAATCATTATCAGTAGCTGCTGTCTGAAAAAATAATGGATGTCATTATTCTATATGGATTTGTCTTTGGGAATAAGCATATGGCAAATATCTTGGGGCCGAAATTTATAGCCCTGTTAGCGCCTGTGTGGTGCCGTACTGCTGGCCTGATCGATTGCCTCCATGGTGGCCCAGTGGCGGCTACCAAAGAGCCTGCAGAGTTCGCAGCAGCCTTCCACTTTAAATGAAGGAGAGGGACGTTGTAGTGCGTGAGCGCGATGCAGAGCATCCGCGTAGTGCTGGGCTCCTGAATGCGGCGCTGGGCTCCTGAGCCAGCGCCGGAGACAGCGCTCCACTTCCTTGGAGGGGCACATGTGCCCAATTCCGCGTCAGGTGCGGAACTTCCAGGCCGGGTGATAAAAGTCCCGGCTCCAAAGTTTACTGCCCCTGAATGGGGCGCGGGGCAATTTCTGCACCCTTGTGTTTGAGAAGATAACAGTGTCTGAGGGAACCACAGATTATTTGATCATGGCTACATCATGTACAATGATGGATTTAGACAGAGTTTCCACCATTGGTTTGTGAATTTGGCAACAGTTGAGCAAAAGGTTTGCCAAGCAGTTTATTTTTCATGGTGGTGGTGTCTTCTGAAGCTTGGTGTCAACCTTAGCTCAGTCAGTAGCCCGCTCGCCTCTGAGCCAGAAGGCTATGGGCTCAAGTCCCACTCCAGAGACCTGAGCACAAAATCTAGGCTAACTCGCCTACTGCACCACTGAGGGAGTGCTGCACTGCCAGAGATTCCATCTTTTTGATGAGATGTTAAACCGAGGCATATCTGCCATCTCAGATGGATGTAAAAGAACTCATGGCACTATTTTGATGAAGAGCAGGGGAGATTTCCCGAGTGCCCTGGCTAATATTTATTCTTCAACCAACATCGTTAAAAACTGGACATTATCACATTGTTATTTGTGGGGTCTTGCTGTATGCAAATTGGCTGCTGTATTTCCTACCTTACAACAGTGACTACACTTGCAAAGGCTCAACAACAATGACATTCCTGGGATGGCAAGACTGTCGTATGAGGAGAGATTGGGTCGACTAGGCCTGTATTCACTAGTTTATAAGAATGAGAGGGGATCTCATTGAAACGTATAAAATTCTGACTGGGTTGGATAAACTGGATGTGAGGTGGCTGTTTCCCCTGGCTGGGAAGTCTAGAACAAGGTGTCACAGTATCAGGATACGGGGTAGGAAATTTAGGACCAAGATGAGGAGACATTTTATCACTCAGAGGGTGGTGAACCTGTGGAATTCTCTACCACAGAAGGCTGTGGAGGCCAAGTCACTGAATATATTTAACATAGAAACATAGAAAATAGGTGCAGGAGCAGGCCATTCAGCCCTTCTAGCCTGCACCGCCATTCAATGAGTTCATGGCTGAACATGAAACTTCAGTACCCCCTTCCTGCTTTCTCGCCATAACCCTTGATCCCCCGAGTAGTAAGGACTTCATCTAACTCCCTTTTGAATATATTTAGTGAATTGGCCTCAACTACTTTCTTTGGTAGAGAATTCCACAGGTTCACCACTCTCTGGGTGAAGAAGTTTCTCCTCATCTCGGTCCTAAATGGCTTACCCCTTATCCTCAGACTGTGACCCCTGGTTCTGGACTTCCCCAACATTGGGAACATTCTTCCTGCATCTAACCTGTCTAAACCCGTCAGAATTTTAAACATTTCTATGAGGTCTCCTCTCATTCTTCTGAACTCCAGTGAATACAAGCCCAGTTGATCCAGTCTTTCTTGATAGGTCAGTCCCGCCATCCCGGGAATCAGTCTGGTGAATCTTCGCTGCACTCCCTCAATAGCAAGAATGTCCTTCCTCAAGTTAGGAGACCAAAACTGTACACAATACTCCAGGTGTGGCCTCACCAAGGCCCTGTACAACTGTAGCAACACCTCCCTGCCCCTGTATTCAAATCCCCTCGCTATGAAGGCCAACATGCCATTTGCTTTCTTAACCGCCTGCTGTACCTGCATGCTAACCTTCAATGACTGATGTACCATGACACCCAGGTCTCGTTGCACCTTCCCTTTTCCTAATCTGTCACCATTCAGATAATAGTCTGTCTCTCTGTTTTTACCACCAAAGTGGATAACCTCACATTTATCCACATTATACTTCATCTGCCATGCACTTGCCCACTCACCTAACCTATCCAAGTCACTCTGCAGCCTAATAGCATCCTCCTCGCAGCTCACACTGCCACCCAACTTAAGAGGGAGATAGTTAGATTTCTAGAAACAAAAGGCATCAAGGGCTATGGGGAAAAAGCGGAAATATGGTGTTGAGATAGAGGATTAGCCATGATCATATTGAATAGCGGTGCAGACATGAAGGGCCGAATGGCCTACTACTGCTCCTATTTTCTATGTTTCTATGACTATACTTAGCTGTAACGCGCTTTGGGACATCCTGAGATTGTGAAAGGTATTGTATAAATGTCAGTTCTTTCTTAATGCCCCTTGAATGAACAGCAGTGAGGTGTCAAAGAAAATAAAGACGTGAACCATTGATTTCCATCAATTACCATGTCTGTCTAAATCTTCAAGAGCTAAAGCCCTTGTGTGGTAATTGCTCCATCATCGGAATTATGTTCGAATCTTGAAAATACCAATTTGTACAATTCGCTTTCACACCATTCAGTAATTAAGACTTAGTCGTAGAAGAACTTTCTGTTCATCAAGTCGAAATCTGGAGGACCCTGCATGAAGTTGCAATTAATATAATCAACCCCTTTGAAGTGTTGAGTTTGCTTTGCAGGTTACACAATGTCGAGAGGTAAGCTTGCCTATTGCAGCTCTTCCCCAGTGCCACTGAGTGTAGTGGATTAGTTTATGAGATGGAGACGTTGCCTGAGCGTGAGACAAGTGCCTTAACAACAGATTTCACTTCCTTTAAAGGTCCAACTGCATCCAGAATTCTTGGCTTGCAAGGTAGAAATTCCTGTTACCGTAATATTTCATAAAAGATCAGTACACCTGGGTTGTTGCACTGAAGACATTTTTTGAAGGGAGAGGTGCACTGTTTGCTATGAGTGCGCTTCATAGAAAGCTTTTCTTGATATATTTCACCTTTGAAACAAGCTTAGCAGAAAAATTGTGGTGGATTTGCATAGCCCCTGCTTTGATTTGCTGAATTGACGTCTCTTTTTGACTCACAAACAGTAAATTCATACGTTTTGCCTCTTTTGTTCTCTTGCACCAATAGGAGCAATACCAAATGCATAAAAATAGACATTGAATGGCTTCTATCAGTGGTTATCTAATTTTGTTATAATACTAAAATTTTCTAATTTTATATTTACCCAGCAATAACATAATGTTGACTCTAAAATGTTGCTTTTGCTTTCCTTATATGGGCAGTTATATAAGCTGCAGTAAACTCGTATTGTATGCTCTGGAAACCGGAAAAGCACATTGAAAAATCAGTATATGGTAATTGTTTAAGCATTAGAATTTAGCACAGATCTTGTTGCATTGTCTTGAGTCTCATCCTTGATTTCAAATCCCTCCATGGTCTCGCCTCTCCCTATCTCTAACCTTCTCCAGCCCTACAACCCTCCGAGATCTCTGCACTCCTTCAATTCTGGCCTCTTGAGAATTCCTTATTTTCATTGCTCCACCATCGGTGGCCGTGCCATCAGCTGCCTAGGCCCTAAGCTCAGAAATTCTCTCCCTTAAGCTCTCTGACTCACTACCTCACGCTCCTTCTTTAAGACGCTCCTTCAAACCTACCTCTTTGACCAAGCTTTTGGTCACCCGTCCCAATATCTTCTTATGCGACTCGGTGTCAAATTTTGTTGGATAACACTCCTGTGAGGTGCCTTTGGACATTTTATTACTTTGAAGGTGCTATATAAATGCAAGTTGTTCTTGAAGAATATATTTGGGACCTCATGAAGTTAGGAATAAAACAAGTTTATTTTATGTTGAAATTAATATTCTTTTGAAGCAGTTACAGAACCTTTGAGAATGACAGTGGGGGGACAGAGAGATACAACTGAGCATGCAGAAAGTACAAAATAACACAGTGTGCTTGTCATAAATCTCGTAGACCAGATTGTATCTAGCCCCTAGGACTCTTACTAACCTTTAACCAAACTCGACTGTCATTGTATGCATAACCTTTTTATTATTCTTGTATCTTGCTCATAAATACTACTCCGGTGAACATTTTTACGACGGTACTTGCTAATTTGCATTGTAAGTGTTGGGCATTTTGGTTGTTAAAAGTTAGTCTAGTTTTGCAGTGCAAAATTTTTACTTTTATTTTTAAAAATAGCTTCGCAAAGGAGTTGCAAATCTTTGTGATAATGAAACACTTTGAAGTTTTGGATATCTAATCTAATCCACGGATAGGATTGTACTTTTGCTAAAGACCTATGATGCTTCACACTTTAATTATTTGAGTTTTATTGTGTAAGCATAACATAATCATTTAAATAATTTAATGCATATTTCAGGGTCTGTGAGATAACAGCCTTATCCCAAGCTCCCCAAGTTCATTATGCTATCATGTTAATGATACCTATTTTAATAATGATGGTAACGCATTCACTTTCAGCACCTCTGGGTTCCAGTGATGAGGGATAATTTGGGGTAAATTGGAACAAGATGATTTTCCCAGTTAAAGATCTCAGTAGGAAGATGTAATTTCCCTGTACGTGGTGTCCCATTACTTCTGACACAATGAGAACTAAAGATGGGAGAGAATCGCAGATGCAATGAAAATGGCTTGATTGAGACCATGTTTCAGAAGGTAGGTTGTGGGCAACAGTGTGATATAAAATAATCTCTGCAAGTGTTGATTTTTATACTTATCAATGCTAGAAATATCAGTACCGGGAAATGGAACATTTGTATTTCAGCTGTATACTTTCCCCCGGTTATGTATGGCTTGGATAGGTGCAGAGTAATGGTCCCTCAACTTTATCCCAATCCTAGAGCAACCTCTATGACATTTCTTTTAATTTACCACATCAGCCGTCCTATGGCATCTTTGAGATTGTCAGTTTTTGGCAATTTATTGGCAGTTTGGTGCTGTGGGCCCATGCCCACTGGGACCTGGATTGAGACTCACTTTAACTTAAGTCCCATATAGCAAGCGAACAGAAGAACATTTCATCCCATCAGTCTGATTTAGATTTCAATCCAGGTCCTGAAATTGAACGGCTAATGTCTAACTTACTGTGTCAGTGCTTTGAAGGACTCTATCTGTAGTCCATGCACGAATGCAGCAAGACCTGAATGACATTCAGGCTTGGGCTGATAAGTGGCAAATAACATTCACGCCACACAAGTGCCAGGCAAGGACTATCTCCAACAAGCGAGAGTCTAACCACCTCCCCATGACATTCAACGGTATTACCATCGCGGAATCCCCCACCATCAACATCCTGGGGGTCACCATTGACCAGAAATTTAACAGGACCAACCATATAAATACTGTGGCAACAAGAGCAGATCAGAGGCAGGGTATTCTGCGGCGCGTGTCTCAACTCCTGACTCCCCAAAGCCTTTTTACCATCTACAAGGCACTCATCAGGGGTGTGATGGAATACTCTCCACATGCCTCGATGAGTGCAGCTCCAACAACACTTAAGCAGCTCGACACCATCCAGAACAAAGCAGCCCACTTGATTGGCATCCCATCCACCACCTTAAGCATTCACTCCCTCCATTGGCACAGCATGGCTGCAGTGTGTACCATCTACAAGATGCACTGCAGCAATTTGCCAAGGCTTCTTCGGCAGCACCTCCCAAATCCGCGACCAAAAGGACAAGGACAGCAGGCGCATGGGAACACCATCACTTACAAGTTACCTTCCAAGTCACACACCATCCTCACTTGATAATATATTGCTGTTCCTTTATCGTTACTGGGTCAAAATCCTGGAACTCCCTCCCTCACCAGAATGACTGCAACGGTTCAAGAAGGAAGCTTATCACCACCTCAAGTGCAATTAGGGTGGGCAATAAATGCTGGCCTTGCCAGTAACACCCACATCCCAGGAACTAAGTGTAATATATAGGTAAAGGTTACAAAGGCAGATAGGGAATGGGTGACGATCAGGCAGAGCAGTAGTAGGAAGGTAGTGCAGGAGTCCCCTGCGGTCATCTCTCTCCAAAACAGATATACCACTTTGGATACTGTTGGGGGAGATGGCTCATCAGAGGAAGGCAGCAGCAGCCAAGCTCATGACACCTTGGGTGGCTCTGCTGCGCAGGAGGGCAGGAAAAAGAGTGGGAGGGCTATAGTGGTAGGAGACTCTATTGTAAGGGGACTAGATTGGCATTTCTGCTGCTGCAATCGAGACTCCAGGATGGTATGTTGCCTCCCTGGTGCAAGAATCAAGGATGTTTCGGAGCAGCTGCAAGGCATTCTGGAGGGGGAGGGTGAACAGCCAGTTGTCGTGGTGCATATAGGTACCAACGATAAAGGTAAAAAGCGGGATGAGGTCCTACAAGCTGAATTTAGGGAGCTAAGAGTCAAATTAAAAAGTAGGACCTCAAAGGTAGTAATCTCATGAGGAAGGGATTCAAATTCCTGGGATATTGGAATCGGTTCTGGGGGAGGTGGGACCAGTACAAATCGGATGGTCTGCACCTGGGCAGGACTGGAACCGATGTCCTAGGGGGGAGTGTTTGCTAGTGCTGTTGGGGAGGATTTAAACTAATAGGACAGGGGGATGGGAACCTATGCAGGGAGACAGAGGGAAGTAAAATGGGGGCAGAAGCAAAAGGTAGAAAGAAGAAAAGTAAAAGTGGAGGGCAGAAAAATCAAAGACTACGATCAAAAAGGGCCACATTACAGCAAAATTCTAAAAGGACAAAGAGTGTTAAAAAAACAAGCCTGAAGGCTCTGTGTCTCAATGCGAGGAGCATTCGTAATAAGGTGGATGAATTAACTGCGCAGATAGCGGTAAATGGATATGATGTAATTGGGATTACGGAGACATGGCTCGAGGGTGACCAAGGCTGGGAACTCAACATCCAAGAGTATTCAATATTCAGGAAAGATATACAGAAAGGAAAAGGAGGTGGGGTAGCGTTGCTGGTTAAAGAGGAGATTAACACAATATTAAGGAAGGACATTTGCGTGGATGATGTGGAATCTGTATGGGTAGAGCTGCGGAATACCAAAGGGCAGAAAATGCTAGTGGGAGTTGTGTACAGACCACCAAACAGTGGTAGTGAGGTTGGGGATGGCATCAAACAGGAAATTAGGGATGCGTGCAATAAAAGTACAGCAGTTATCATGGGTGACTTTAATCTACATATAAATTGGGCTAATCAAACTGGTAGCAATACAGTGGAGGAGGATTTCCTGGAGTATATTAGGGATGGTTTTCTAGACCAATATGTCGAGGAACCAACTAGAGAGCTGGCCATTCTAGACTGGGTGTTGTGTAATGAGAGAGGTTTAATTAGCAATCTTATTTTGCGAGGCCCCTTGGGGAAGAGTGACCATAATATGGTAGAATTCTTCACTAAGGTAGAGAGTGACAAAGTGAATACAGAGACGAGAGTCCTGAACTTAAAGAAAGGTAACTTTGATGGTATGAGACGTGAATTGGCTAGGATAGACTGGCGAATGATACTTAAAGGGTTGACGGTGGATAGGCAATGGCAGACATTTAAAGATCACATGGATGAATTTCAACAATTGTACATCCCTGTCTGGAGTAAAAATAAAACGGGGAAGGTGGCTCAACTGTGGCTTATAAGGGAAATTAGGGATAGTGTTAAATCCAAGGAAGAGGCATTATTAATTGGCCAAAAAACGCAGCAAATCTGAGGACTGGGAGAAATTTGGAATTCAGCAGAGGAGGACAAAGGGTTTAATTAGGAGGGGGAAAATAGAATATGAGAGTAAGCTTGAAGTGAACATAAAAATTGACTGCAAAAACTTCTACAGATATGTGAAGAGAAAAAGATTAGTGGTGAAGACAAATGTAGGTCCCTTTCAGTCAGAATCAGGTGAAGTGATAATGGGGATCAAAGAAATGGCAGACCAATTGAACAAATAGTTTGGTTCTGTCTTCACTTAGGAAGACACAAATAACCTTCCAGAAATACTAGGGGAATGAGGGTCTAGCGAGAAGGAGGAACTACAGGAAATCCTTATTAGTCAGCAAATTGTGTTAGGGAAATTGAATGGGATTGAAGGCCGATAAATCCGATAAAGGGCCTGATAGTCTGCATCCCAGAGTACTTAAGGAAGTGGCCCTAGAAATATTGGATGCATTGGTGGTCATTTTCCAATATTCTATAGACTCTAGATCAGTTCCTGTGGACTGGAGGGTAGCTAATATCACCACACTTTTTTAAAAAAGAGGGAGAGAGAAAACAGGGAATTATAGACCAGTCAGCCTGACATCGGTGGTGGGGAAAATGTTGGAATCAATTATTAAAGATGTAATAGCAGGGCATTTGGAAAGCAGTGACAGAATCGGTCCAAGTTAGCAGTGATTTATGAAAGGGAAATCGTGCTTGACAAATCTTGTAGAATTTTTTCAGGATGTAACTAGTAGAGTGGACAAAGGGGAGCCAGTGGATGTGGTATATTTAGACTTTCAAAAGGCTTTTGACAAGGTCCCACATAAGAGGTTAGTGTGCAAAATTAAAGCACATGGTATTGGGGGTAATGTACTGATGTGGATAGAGAACTGGTTGGCAGGCAGGAAGCAGAGAGTCGGAATAAACGGGTTCTTTTCAGAATGGCAGGCAGTGACTAGTGGGGTATCACAAGGTTCAGTGCTGGGACCCCAGCTATTTACAATATACATTCATGATGTAGACGAAGGAATTTAATGTAATATCTCTAAGTTTGCAGATTACACTAAGCTGGGAGGCAGTGTGAGCTGTGAGGAGAATGCTAAGAGGCTGCAGGGCGACTTGGACAGGTTAGGTGAGTAGGCAAATCCATGACAGATGAGGTATAATGTGGATAAATGTGAGGTTATCCACTTTGGTGGTAAAAACAGGAGGGCTGATTATTATCTGAATGGTGACAGACTGGTAAAGGGGGAGGCGCAATGAGACTTGGGTGTCATCAATCATTGAAGGTTGGCATACAGGAGCAGCAGGCGGTGAAGAAGGCAAATGGCATGTTGGCCTTCACAGTGACAGGATTCGAGTATAGGAGCAGGGAGGTCTTACTACAGTTGTACAAGGCCTTGGTAAGGCCACACCTTGAATATTGTGTACAATTTTGGTCTCCAAATCTGAGGAAGGACATTCTTGCTATTGAGGGAGTGCAGCGAAGGTTCACCAGACTGATTCCTGGGATGACAGGACTGACATATGAAGATAGACTGGATCGTCTAGGCTTGTATTCAATGGAATTTAGAAGAATGAGAGGGGATCTCATAGAAACATATAAAATTCTGACGGGATTGGACAGGTTAGATGCAGGAAGAATGTTCCTGATGTTGGGGAAGTCCAGAACCAGGGGTCACAGTCTAAGAATAAGGGTAAGCCATTTAGGACCAAGATGAGGAGAAACTTCTTCACTCAGAGAGTTGTGGGCATGTGGAATTCTCTACCACAGGAAATTGTTGATGCCAGTTCGGTAGATATATTCAAAAGGGAGTTAGATGTGGCCCTCACGGCTAAAGGGATCAAGGGGTATGGAGAGAAAGCAGGAATGGGGTAGTCAAATGCATGATCAGCCATGATCACATTGAATAGTGGTGCAGGCTCGAAGGGCCGAATGGCCTACTCCTGCACCTATTTTCCATGTTTCCATAGTTCCACCTAGTGGACTACTGCTCCACCTAGTGGGTTACTGTGGTAATGCAGCCATTACTGTCAATGCAATAAAGACATCAGGGGACAGGTCACCTGACAAGGTCCTGTGGTGAAGCCATCTTGTGACGTCTTGTATATTTGTGAGTTTGTAAAGAATATATCACATTGGCGATGAAGGATAGGAGTTCTGGATTCCCTAGCTGAAATTTTTGTTGGTGGATGATTCCAGCCAAACAACAGACTAGAGAGTTCCTTTGTGTTGTAGAACAGCTAAAAATCCAAGGTAAATTTCAAGCACACTTGGCTGAACTGTCAGAGTCCAGATGGCCATGCCTATGGGAATAATAGGGCGCTTGGATGATTTCCATCGTTACCGTGAGACTTTTGGAGCAAATGTGGAGCAGCTAGAAATGTTTTTCACTGCGAATAGTATCATCGAAGTCCCCGATATATAAAACCGTAACCGGGTGGTGTTGGAAAGAAAACGGGCTATTTTCCTGACTGAAGCAGGCCCCGTGTGTATGAAACCCTGAAAAATGTGCTTGTTCCTGTCAAACCATAGGATACATCACTTATGGAGATTCTAAGGAAGTTAGAACAGCACTACAGTCCTGAGCCCCTGGAAATTGCTGAAAGTTATCGTTTTGGAACGCGAGATCAGTTAGTTGACGAAAGTATCAGTGAGTACATTGTAGCATTAAAGAAGCTATCTATTCACTGTCATTTCAGAAACTTTCAGACTGAGCATTACGTGACAGCTTTATTTGTGGGATGAAAAATGAAGCGATCAGAAGAAAGTTGTTGACAACTCCTAATTTGATTTTTGATTTAGTGTGTCAGGCACCTATGTCGATGGACATGGCCGACTAATATTCCTGAGAATTTCATACCATTTCCAGTCGTCAGACAACCTAGATGAATCGCCTGTAAGTTAAAAGTAAAAGGCAGTTGGCCCCAAAGGCCTCAGCAACTGACCAAGGTAACAATACATTGAAATCATGCTATCGGTGTCTGGAACAACACATTACTCAAAGTTGTCCATATGTGAAGGCAGTGTTTCTTCTGCAGGAAAACTGGGTATTTTACGGAGGCATGCCGACTGAAGAGTAAACCAACTTTCAAGGCTATTTAGAAATCCCCAGAGACTACATAGCATGGAAGGAAAGCAATAGGATGAAGAGATTTACAACATCAGGAGCACAAAGGCATTTAACAGCGATACGAAAAGTATCATCATCCAAGTAAATGTTGCAGGAACCAGGATACTCATGGAAATCAACACTGGTGCATCCGTGAGCATAGTACCAGAATCACTATATCTCGACAAATTGCATGATTTCCCATTGGAGAAATCCCAGGCAGAGCTGCGAGGCTACTCAGGAAAGCAAATTCCTATGGTAGGTCATATCACTGTACCAGTGAAATACAAGGATCAATTTCAGAGCTTGCCTCTCTTGGTAGTGGCAGGAGACAAGTCTGCCTTACTAGGAAGAAATTGGTTGGGATCACTGAAGCTGGATTAGAATGAGATTTTTCATGTTGAAACGAGATTTGAGTCGAAGGATGATGTCATCAAGAAGTATCCGAAGGTGTAGTGCAAAACAAGCAGTCCGATCCAAGGCTTCAAGGCGAGTGTCAGGGTACAAAAGGATGCTAGACCAGTTTACTGCAAGTCACATCCCATACTATATGCACTCGAGGAGAAAGTTGAGAAAGAACTCAAAAGACTAGATACTGAGAACATTATCTCTAAGATAGATCTATGTGATTGGACTACACCCATTGTTGTTGTCCGATGGTAAGATAAGGTTGTGTGGTGATTATAAAGAAACCATAAACCAAGTTCTAGAGGTTAACCTCCCCAATACATTGCCAAATGTAGAAGATTTGTTCACAACGCTAACAGGTGGTCAGATCTTCTCAAAGTTAGATCTTACAAATGCCGGCTTACAACTTGAACTAGATGAGGAGTCCAAGTCATGCTTAATTATAAATACTCATCTAAGCCTATATCAATTTAATAGGCTACCATTTGAAGTGTCTTCCGCCCCCGCATATTTCAAGGGTTGATGAACGAGATTTTGCAAGGCATTGAAGGGGTAGTATGTTACTTAGATGACATACTAATTTCAGCACCAAACAGGCAAATCCATAACATATTGAATGAAGTTCTCAAACGGCTAGAGAAGCACAGAATATGAATGGTTGCATGCAACTGTGAGTTATTTCATAACTCAGTGGAATACTTAGGGCACAGAGTAGACAAAGATGGTTTACATCCAACCAAGGGAAAGTTGGATGCAATTAGAAATGCACCCACTCTCAAGAATGTTACTGAACTTCAATTATTTTTGGGTCTTTTGAACTATTATGGGAAATTCCTACCAAATTTGGCTACAATGTTACCATCCACTGAATGAACTATTGAAAAAACAGGTCCATTGGAAGTGGTCAAAAGAATGCGACGTAGCATTCAAGGAGTGTAAAAGCCAGTTGGTAGAGAGCACCATGTTAGTTCACTATGACCTATCTAAGGAGATCAAGCTAGCATGTGATGGCTCTCTGTATGGAGTTGGGGCAGTGATCGCTCATGTACTCCGTAGTGGGGAGGAGAGACCAATTGCTTTTGCTTCACGCACTCTCAGTGCCAGTAAACGTAATTATGCACAAATCCAAAGGGAAGCTTTGGCATTAATTTTTGGGTTTAAGAAGTTCCACAAATATTTGTATGGCCGTAAGTTTACCATCGTTACAGACCATAAGCCCCTGACAGCAATCCTCCATCCAAAATCCCTTGTTCCAACCTTAGCTGCAGCCCGAATGCAGAGATGGGCTTTGATTTTGTTAGCATATACGTATGACATTGAGTACAGATGATTAGTTGATTACAGTAATGCTGATGCTATGTCTAGATTGCCATTCCCATCACAAGTTACACCCAATAATGAAGAAGTGTTCTATTTTTCATATATTGATGAACTGCCAGTCACAACTGAAGAGATTGGTAGAGCACCCAAACGTGACCCAGTTATGTCAAAGGTGTATGATCACATCGCAAATGGCTGGCCAAACCAGATATTAGAGAAAGATATTCATCCATTATTCATTTGTAGGAATAAATTATCAGTGGACAAAGATTGTATCATGTGGGATGCAAGAGTGGTTATACCAAATAAATTCAGGTCCAAATTATTAGAAGATCTTCATGTTTAAGGGAATTAAACATACAGGGGTATCTGACAATTCAGGAAGATAGACAAGAAGGGAAAGGAGGTGGGGTAGCTCTGTTAATAAAAGATAAAATCAGGGCAGTTGTGAGAGACGATATTGGCTCTATTGAACAAAATGTTGAATCATTGTGGGTGCAGATTAGAGATAGTAAGGGGAAAAAGTCACAGGTGGGCGTAGTTTATAGGCCCCCAAATAATAACTTCACGGTGGGGCGGGCAATAATCAAGGGAATAATGGAGGCATGTGAAAAAGGAATGGCAGTAATCATGGGGGATTTTAACCTACATATCGATTGGTCAAATCAAATCGCACGGGGTAGCCTTGAGGAGGAATTCATAGAATGCATACGGGATTGTTTCTTAGAACATTATGTTACAGAACCTACAAGGGAACAAGCTACCTTAGATCTGGTCCTGTGTAATGAGACAGGAATAATAAATGATCTCCAAGAAAAAGATCCTCTCGGAATGAGTGATCACAGTATGGTTGAATTTGTAATACAGATTGAGGGTGAGGAAGTAGTGTCTCAAACGAGCGTACTATGCTTAAACAAAGGGGACTACAGTGGGATGAGGGCAGAGTTGACTAAAGTAGACTGGAAACACAGACTAAACGGTGGCACAATTGAGGAACAGTGGAGGACTTTTAAGGAGCTCTTTCATAGTGCTCAACAAAAATATATTCCAGTGAAAAAGAAGGGCGGTAAGAGAAGGGATAACCAGCCGTGGATAACCAAGGAAATAAAGGAGAGTATCAAATTAAAAAGCAATGCGTATAAGGTGGCCAAGGTTAGTGGGAAATTAGAAGATTGGGAAAATTTTAAACGACAGCAAAGAATGACTAAAAAAGCAGTAAAAAAAGGAAAGATAGATTACAAAAGTAAACTTGCGCAAAACATAAAAACAGATAGTAAAAGCTTTTACCGATATATAAAACGGAAAAGAGTGACTAAAGTAAATGTTGGTCCCTTAGAAGATGAGAAGGGGGATTTAATAATGGGAAATGTGGAAATGGCTGAGACCTTAAACAATTATTTTGCTTCGGTCTTCACAGTGGAAGACACAAAAACCATGCCAAAAATTGCTGGTCACGGGAATGTAGGAAGAGAGGACCTTGAGATAATCACTATCATTAGGGGGTTAGTGCTGGACAGGCTAATGGGACTCAAGGTAGACAAGTCCCCTGGTCCGGATGAAATGTATCCCAGGGTATTAAAAGAGATGGCGGAAGTTATAGCAGATGCATTCGTTATAATCTACCAAAATTCTCTGGACTCTGGGGAGGTACCAGCGGATTGGAAAGCAGCTAATGTAACGCCTCTGTTTAAAAAAGGGGGCAGACAAAAGGCAGGTAACTATAGGCCGGTTAGTTTAACATCTGTAGTGGGGAAAATGCTTGAAGCTATCATTAAGGAAGAAATAGCAGGACATCTAGATAGGAATAGTGCAATCAAGCAGACGCAACATGGATTCATGAAGGGGAAATCATGTTTAACTAATTTACTGGAATTCTTTGAGGATATAACGAGCATGGTGGATAGAGGTGTACCGATGGATGTGGTGTATTTAGATTTCCAAAAGGCATTCGATAAGGTGCCACACAAAAGGTTGCTGCAGAAGATAAAGGTACGCGGAATCAGAGGAAATGTATCAGCATGGATAGAGAATTGGCTGGCTAACAGAAATAAGAGAGTTGTGGTAAATGGGTCCTTTTTGGGTTGGAAATCGGTAGTTAGTGGTGTGCAATATACATAGATGACCTGGAAGAGGGGACAGAATGTCGTGCAACAAAATTTGCAGATGACACAAAGATTAGTGGGAAAGCGGGTTGTGTAGAGGCTGCAAAGAGATTTAGATAGATTAAGCGAATGGGCTAAGGTTTGGCAGATAGAATACAATGTCGGAAAATGTGAGGTCATCCACCGTGGAAAAAAAAACAGTAAAAGGGAATATTCTTTGAATGGAGAGAAATTACAACATGCTATGGTGCAGAGGGACCTGGGGGTCCTTGTGCATGAATCCCAAAAAGTTAGTTTGCAGGTGCAGCAGGTAATCAGGAAGGCGAATGGAATGTTGACCTTCATTGCGAGAGGGATGGAGTACAAAAGCAGGGAGGTCCTGCTGCAATTGTATAGGGTATTGGTGAGGCCGCACCTGGAGTACTGCGTGCAGTTTTGGTCACCTTACTTAGGGAAGGATATACTAGCTTTGGAGGGGGTACAGAGACGATTCACTAGGCTGATTCCGGAGATGAGAGAGTTACCTTATGATGATAGATTGAGTAGACTGGGTCTTTACTCATTGGAGTTCAGAAGGATGAGGAGTGATTTTATAGAAACATTTAAAATAATGAAAGGGATCGACAAGATAGAGGCAGAGAGGTTGTTTCCACTGGTTGGGGAGACTAGAACTAGGGGGCACAGCCTCAAAATACGGGGGAGCCAATTTAAAACCGAGTTGAGAAGTAATTTCTTCTCCCAGAGGGTTGTGAATCTGTGGAATTCTCTGCCCAAGGAAGCAGTTGAGGCTAGCTCATTGAATGTATTCAAATCACAGATAGATAGATTTTTAACCAATAAGGGAATTAAGGGTTACGGGGAGCGGGCGGGTAAGTGGAGCTGAGTCCACGGTCAGATCAGCCATGATCTTGTTGAATGGCGGAGCAGGCTTGAGGGGCTAGATGGCCTACTCCTGTTCCTAATTCTTATGTTCTTATGTTCTTATGTTCTTATGATAAGTACTTGGGAATGTGCTTGACCATGAGTTTTGCATACTGTTACTTATGGTGGCCAGGTCTAGATAAAGATATAGTGTACATCATTGGTCAGTGTACAACATGTCAATCGGTAAGCAAGAAACCACCATCAGTACCATTACAGCCATGGAAATGGTCTCCCAGGGTGTGGCAAAGGTTACATATCGATTTTACTGAGGTAGAAGGACAGCAATTGTTCATTGTGGCTGATAGCCATTCGAAGTGGGTAGAGGTGTCTCCAATACAGAAAATAGCAACAAGTAAAACACTAGACCACTTGTGAAGATTATTTTCTTCATTTGGCCTCCCAGAAAAAATTGTGTCTGGTAAATGGACCACAATTTTGTTCAGAAGAATTTGCACAGCTCACAAGCAAAAATGGTGTGAAACATATCAAGGTTCCACCATACCACCCTGCTTCAAATGGTGCAGCAGAGCACACAGTACAAATTGTAAAACGTGCCCTCATTAAACAAATGTTGGATCCAAATACAAAGAAACGACAGTTGTTGTTGGACCACAGATTGGTAAATTTTCTAATTAATTATCGTAATACTCCTCATACAACTACTGGTAGAATACCAGCACGGTTGTTTCTCAAATGACAGCCACGAACCAGGTTCTCGTTGTTAAAATCAAACTTGGTACAGTGAGTAGAAGCAAAACAATTAAGATAGAAAGAGAATCATGATAGGGGTAGAGTAAGAGAGAGAAGTGTGAAATTAAATCAGAAGATGAGAATGAAGAACCATCACCATAAATGGTTAAAGTGGTTACCAGGAAGAGTGGTAAAGATATGTGGTCCTCGCACATATTTGGTCAAGATGTTTGATCATGGACAGGTTAGGTTTCTTCACATTGATCATATTTTACCTACAGATGCAAAAGGAATTGAAAGTTGGACAGATTCGATTATTTCTGACTCATCGGATAGTCTTGTTACAAGTACAGTATCAGCATATCCTACATCAAATGTACTAGAAACAATACCAAGAGAAAGTCAGAATTCGAGTCCGAGTCAGGTGGACAAACAATCTGAAGTTGTAGAGAGTTCAAATGTAGATCAAGGGTATCCCTTGGAGGAAAACTCTCCTCAGGGTCAGCCTTGAATGAGTCTAAGTTCAACACCATGTTTGGAAAGTTCTGTTCGAGAGCGAAGATATCCTCTTTGAAACAGAAAACCAGTGGTTAAGTTTGATCTGTAAATATGGCAAAATAAGTCCATACCTTTTGTTATCTATAACCATACAAGTTATGTATGATGATCATTTATTATAATTACTTCTTCATTAAGGAGGGAGAAGTGTAATATATAATTCCACCTAGTGGACTATTGTCGTAATGCAGCCATTGCTGTAAATGCAATAAAGACATCAGGTGACGGGTCACCTGACAAGTTCCTATGTTGAAGCCATCTTATGAAGTCTTGTATGTTTGTGAGGTCATAAAGAATATATCACATGAATAAAAATAAATCTGTAGTTCACATCAAATATTCTCGTCTGAAAGATTGAAACTTAATAAATAATTTTGGAGTCCAGGAAGATCAATGAGGCTAAGGTCCAGACAATTACAAAGAAAGGTTTCCTGTTTGTTTTTATGATAAATGTTACCAATATTTACCTAGACATCAGGGCCAAGGAAGATACTCTATAGGCCATGAGGAGCTGGGAATTCACCTACATGAGCAATCTAAAATACTGTCGCCGGAGTACCTACGATAAAGAAGGGCAGAAATGGACCCAAAAATGAACAAAAATGGAGGCTTGGTTATGGGCAGCCCTGATATACATTTATATATATATATATATATATAAATCCACAAAGGAGAAAAGGATGAGTAAGTTCTACCTTTCTCACAAATGAAGATATTTATCATGCCAAGACTGGCCATGACACATCCTATTTGTAACACTCATATTTTCAGGTATCTAACCGAAAAGGAATCAATTGAAATAAGTGTTTATGTATCCAAGAAGATCAGCCATAGCTACTTTGTCATGTTACTGTATCATTAGATTGGACACAAATGTAAATAGGATTTTTCTTTTCATTGGCAGCTAGATAAAAATGCACACTAGTGTGGTGCAGTGAGTCCTGACTAGAATGAAGGGGTTTGAATATAAGTTTAGTCACTCGACCTTGGATTTCCAGTCCAAGCTATACAAAGTTGGAAGGTGCTGAGTGTAGGCTGCCGCATCCTCAATGTGTGTCAGCTGTGGCTCAGCGGGTAGCACACTCGCCTCTGAGTTCCACTCCAGGGACTTTAGCACATAAAATCTAGGCTGATACTCTAGTGCAGTGCTGAGGGAGTGCTGCACTGTTGGACGTGGCATCTTTCGGATGAGATGTTAAACCAAGGGCCCCGTCTGCTCTCTCAGGTGGACGTAAAATATCCCATGCCAATATTTCAAAGAAGAGCATGGGAGTTAACCCCTGTGTCCTGGCCAATGTTTATCCCTCAATCAACATAACAAAAACAGATTATCTGGTCTGCTGGGAGCTTGCTGTGCGCAAATTGGCTACGGCGTTTTCCACATTACAACAGTGACTACACTTCAAAAAGTACTTCATTGGCTGTAAAGTGCTTTGAGACATCTGGTGGTCATGAAAGTCACTATATAAATACAAGTCTTTCTTTCAATAGTGGGAGATGGGGTGAGAAAACCAGAGGAAGAATCAGACTGAGATGGTTGCCAGCACTTTTTGGCAGTTGACTATGGGCAGGGGAATATAGAACAGTATTTTGAGGCTCAGTCAGTTGCCTGTCCTTAACAAATAGCAGTGTGAAGGGCACACCAGCTGTTGCTGAGAGAAAGAAACACTTGCATTTCTATAGCGCCTTTCACAACCTCAATATATCCCAAAGTGCTTCACAGCCAATGACGTACTTTTTGAAGTGTGGTCACTGAGGTAATTTAGAAAACGTGGCCACCAATTTTCACACAACAAGGTCTCACAAATAGTAAAGCGATAACCTGTTTCTCTCTTTAAGTTGGTTGAGGAGTAAATATTCGTCAGGTCACCCATGTTCTTCTTCAAATAGTGCTGTGGGATCTTTTACATCCACCTGAGAGGGCAGATGGGGCCTTGGTTTAATGTCTCATCTGAAATACAGCACCTCCGACAGTGTAGTGCTCCCTCAATACGGCACTGGAGTGTCAGCCTGGATTGTGTCCAGGAGTGGGGTGGCACCCACAATCTTCTGACTCAGATGGCAAGAGGGCATAATAAATTGATCTAAAGCCAACTTCACAGAGACAGTCTATTAGTTTGTAATTAACATCTTAAAATAGCCTGAGTAACAGAGCGAGTAGCTAGATTGGAATCCAACTATAAAGATGTACCTACAGTTCGACTTAATTGTTGTAAAACTTGATTTTTCAATGTTAACAGCCATTTATAACATAGAAAGATGGAAAGAGTATTTTTAGGATGTCATCCACGCCCCAAAAATATATGGTTGAATTTATTGGTTGAAAGTGCATTCTATATATATATATTGTTGGTCAGAAATCATGGTTTTGCTTCCTGTGTTTGCAATAAATTCAAGGTTTATTCAATTCCATCTGGCTTCCGAATTGGGTTTCACCCTGTCTAAGGCATTTGAAAACAAACTGCAAATGTACCAGATTTTATTTTCATGATTTTTGTGGCAGAACATCTGTGATTTTTGTAAAACAAGAGTCTGTTTATTCGGTTTGAAGCAAACCATCTTATTCTCTGTTATTGCAGTAGTTTAATATCGCTGGTGGTTTTGTTCTGAATGCACTTGTGCCACTCTCAGAAATGAAAGATGAATTCTCACAGAGGCTGTTTTGCTGAAATTGTTCTGGGATTTAAGATGTAATGAACTAGTTGTGCTCTGTATCCAGAAATGTACTGCTAGCAAGGGTTCAACCAGAGATATGAGCTTAATACGTTTAACAGATCAGGTGTGTTTACATGCAGAAAGATCTATCAGAAAAGCCTCAAATCTGTTCCTTTTGAGAAAAAGTGCTGCACGCTTTCAAAGACAGTAACTGCTTGTGGGTTTTATGTATTTTGGTCCAAAGTATGCTTGGCGTTTTGAAGAACCCTTTTAAGAAAAGACCTATTGAAGGAACCTCCATTGCTGTTAGTCAGAATATATTTAAATAACTTTGGTTTAAAACACATACACACACACGTTATGCTGGAATGAATGAGCTAGTTGTTTTGATCGTGCAGAGCTGCCGTGTTTATATAGAGTTGCATAATCAGACTTGTACCCTCAAGCCCAGATTTCTCTCCTGCTAACACTGGAAGTTATTGGCAGATTTTGCACAGTTTGGACTTTTTTCTTTCATTTGCCCAGCGTTGGTGCGTGCGTACGCACATGGTGGATTCATAGCATGATTTACTCATAAGTGGTTGACCAAAATTGGATTGCAGTCAAACTCGGGTTGCCAACTCTGGCTAGACATATTCCTGAAGGTGTCATCACATGACCTTCTGTCTTCACGCTTCCGCCATTGGTCGCTCGTTACATCCATCCTCGCGGTGCCCTACATTCCCACGCCAATTGGAAAGCGAATAGACTCTTCATTACCTAATTGGATGATTCTTGACTGTCAGTCAAAGAGCCTTTTTTCCCCCAAGTCCAATATTTTTAAAACTAATAATCAAAGAAAATGTAAATAACTGCGCAATTTTTTAATGGGCCCAATTACTCACAGCAGTGTCCTGGACATTAGCCTTTAATTCCTGGAGACTCCAGGGCAATCCTAGGGGGTTGGCAACCCTAAGTTGAACACTAGATTGGTAAAGACATTGGGGGTGAAATTGATCCCGCACCCGGTTTGGGGCGCTTAATTCGAATTAAGTGATTTTTTTTGTTGCCTGGTGGTAGGCAGATTCAAGAGCCCCGGAATTGAACATTTCAACTTAAAAAAATCATTTGGGTGCGCTCGGGGCAGAAGGGAAGGGTAGCGCGCACTGTGAGTAATCCGGGAGAAAAATCGTCGGGCCATTAAAAAATTGCGTAGTTATTTACATTTTCTTTGATTATCAGTTTAAAAAATATTGGACTTGGGGGGGGAAAAAATGCTCTTTGACTGACAGTCAAGAATCATCCAATCGGGTAAGGGGAGGGATGCTGCGAACCATGGAGAGCTCCGTGGCATCCACCAGGCCACCAGGGAGTGTTTTGACCAGGCCAGTGGCCCGGCACCTACTGGGCCACCAGGGAGGGTGCCGGGCTGCCTGTTGGTGGCCTGGCCGAATCAGCGGCCGCCATTGTCGAGCCGTCTCCAAAGTTGGCCGACAATAAAGAAAATATGGCAGCCGCGGCTCAAGGCTCTTTCCTTTAGGGATGGACGGGGCACCCCAGCCACCATAGCTTTGCAACCCATAAAGCTGTGGTGGCATTGCCCCATGTCAATCTCGCGTCTCACGGGACAATTTCCCCCGCAGGGTGTAAAGGGGTCGCCACGCATAGCGATTATGTCATTGCTGTGTGCGGCGCCACCCGTAGCGGAAAGTAAGGGGTGCAGCGCAAACCCATTTTCACCGCCACCATCCCGAGGGCAATTCCAGGCAGGTCCCTTCTGCAGTCTGTCCCCGGACGAAAAGTCCTTCTCTCCCCTTAGCGCCTCCCGGAGGCGCTAATGGGCCTTTCAGAAAGGGGCAACTTTGGCCCCATTGAATCTATTCCAGCCACTGACCAGCAAGATGTGAAGATGCAGGGACCTAGTATATCCTCAGTGATACCACCTTGAGATGTGAAATCCATCAACACAAGCTATCTACCAATATAACCTATGTTACAGCACATGTTATGGAGTCCTGATCCAAAATGCCTTATAAAGCAACTTACTTTATCTCCACTTTGAAATGGTCAATCCTCTTCTCAGATCCTACAGAACAGAACAGGCAGTCATAGACAAAAGATGCTCAAGCACCTGGTCCTAGACCTCAACCAATGTTGATGTGTAATTGGACAAATTAAAACAGCTTGGAGTATCTGTTGATTTTTAGTCTTTCCCTTTAGGGAGCCGCCAAGCCATTGCTTCCCTCCGCCCACTCCCATAACTTGCCCGAGGTTGAAATATCACCGTGCGAAGAATTGCAAACATGAACCCACAATGCGAGAAATGTTTGGTATATAAATTAGTACATTGTGTCAACTCAGCTCAACATTGCTCTGATCCAGGCATGGAGATCCAGAGACCCAACCATGACTCATAGAAACATATAAAATTCTGACGGGGTTAGACAGGTTAGATGCAGGAAGAATGTTCCCAATGTTGGGGAAGTCCAGAACCAGGGGTCACAGTCTAAGGATAAGGGGTAAGCCATTTAGGACCGAGATGCGGAGGAACTTCTTCACCCAGAGAGTGGTGAACCTGTGGAATTCTCTACCACAGAAAGTTGTTGAGGCCAATTCACTAAATATATTCAAAAAGGAGTTAGATGAGGTCCTTACTGCTAGGGGGATCAAGGGGTATGGCGAGAAAGCAGGAATGGGGTACTGAAGTTGAATGTTCAGCCATGAACTCATTGAATGGCGGTGCAGGCTAGAAGGGCCGAATGGCCTACTCCTGCACCTATTTTCTATGTTTCTATGTTTCTATAATTCACTTGCACAGAATTCCTGATATTGCCGATGCAAGTATAATTTTTAAATAGAAAATCCTGATCCCATTATAACTGTGCCCCTGCCCTTCCCCGCCCCCATGTCTATTACTTGATTTTTAAATACTTCATTGGCTGTAAAACACTTTGGGAGGTCCTGAGGTCATGAAAGGCAAGTTCGTTCTTTCTTTCAAAATTCAGTGCATGAGATACTTTAAATCTTCTGCCAAATGAGATTGCATCACAAGCCTGATTACTGTGTGTAAATATTATTGTTAGGTGTTTTGTGTTATTAGATCGAGCTGATAAGTGAATTACAAATTATTTTGTCACCTCATTAGGTTGTTCTAGAAGTGGGTCAATTCCTGGGAGAATTGGGCACAACCTTCTCTGAAAAGTCTTCTACCTTTTATTTTGCTATGCTTGGCATGTGGACGTCACTAGCAAGGCTGGCATTTATTGCTCACACCTAGTTGTCCTTGAGTAGGTTTATTAAAAATGTATTCATTCACCGGATGTGGGCATCATTAGTAAGACTGGAATTTATTGCCCATCTCTAATTGCCCTTGAGAAGGTATTGGTGAGCCGCCCTCTTGAACCGCTACAGTCCTTGTAGTGAAGGTACTCCCACAGTGCTGTTTGGTAGGGAGTTCTAGGATTTTGACCCAGCCATAATGTAGGAACGGCTATATATTTCCAAGTCAGTGTGACTTGGAGGGGATCATGGAGATGGTGGTGAGCTGTCTTCTTGAACCGCAATACATGGCCACATTAGTTTTGGGAGCTATCTCCATAGTGACAGGCTCCATGTACTATGACACTAGGCTTGAACAATGTGATCTGTGTATTTGCACTGAGGTATAACGAAAATAATCATCACATGGAAAACAATCAGCCACACAACAATGTCATTGAATCATTTTCCCTGTTTTCCCACATAGTTGATGTCAAATCCAAATGGTTCAGTTATCTGCTTTGAATTCAATTTTCCTGCCAGATAAAGAGGCTTTGGACCTCGGAGATCAAACCATCTTTTATCCTTCAGCTGAAGTGTACTGTACAGAAGAAGGCCATTTGGCCCATCGTGTCTGTGCTGGAGCAATCTAAAACTATTCCCACTGTCTTGCTGTCTCTGTATATGCTTGTATGTTCCCCTGCGCAAGTGGTTATCGATTCTTTTCTTGAATGATGCAGTGGTCTCTGCCTCAGCTTCTCCCCTTTGGCAAAGCATTATGTGCTCCAATGACTGACTGCTTGAAGACATTTCTCTTGACATCTGTCTTAATGGAAGCTCTTTGCTCCAAGTGAGGTGATGTTTGAAGAAAGTGAGGTTGTATTCTGGAGTTTTCAGGCAGACTGTGCATTAAGGTTACCGTCTCTTGCAACATCGGAACTAGATAGGAGCAGGGCAGGAGGTGTGGCCATAGCTTGAGATCTGATGTTTGCTTAGGGGATATTGAAAATTACATAGAATAAACAGCACATTAACAGCACATGAACCTTCTCCCACTCTACTTCATCTAACTCTATCAGCATATCCTTCTATTCCTTTCTCACGTATGTACATATCTAGCTTCCCCTTTAATGCATCTATGCTGTTTGCCTCAACTATTCTATGTAGTAGCAAGTTCCATATTCTAACCACTCTCTGGGTAAGGAAATTTCTCCTGAATTCCCTATTGGATTTATTAGTGACTATCTTATTTTTATGACCTCTAGTTTTGGACTGCCCCACATGTGGAAACAGCTTCTCTACGTCTACCCTATTGAACATGTTCATAATTTTAAAGACCTCTATTAGGTCACCCCTAAAATAGTTAAGAACTATTGCCTCTGCATCATAACGGGGGTACGTGGGGAAAATGAATTTGGTTTACCAAGACACTTTGGGCTAGAAATTCGCCTCCTTTGCGCCTCCCATTAGCACCCTTGGGGGGCAATAGCAGGGGGCTACCGGCTTAGAGACCGAGCGCGGCGAGAGCGCCGATGCCCACGAAATTCCTGTTGAGGTTTGCGGTGGCGGTAACCCCGAGCGCCACGATCTCCTGCACCCGGAGATGATGACACCATCATGCTGCGCATTGCCCCGGTAGCGCCTCGGACCCGAAATTCGGTTCCGCTCCCTGGAGCATCGCTGTGCATCAACACCGCCAGCTGCACCAGGCAGTCTTAGGGAAGCCGGCCGCTTGGGGAGCGGGATTTAAAGGTAAGGCCGCTTCTGTCAGTGAGATTTTTTTTTACCCATTAGATTGAGTTTGCAACATCTTGATGTGCCACGATTGATCAGCCCTGCATTGTGTTAGGGTGCTTGGGGCTGATCGTCGTGGATGGTGGCTACCGTCAGCGACGAGGGACATCGACATCATGCAGATCCTCCGATGATGGCCCTTCCCTTTAAGGGAGGGAAGGAGCCTCCATTCCCGGCAGCGCTGCCTCGACATTGTGCAGCGCTGCACCGCTACCGCCCTTCTTGCCGGCTTTAACACTCCGAGGGAAGTGGTAGGGCTTGATTTAGCGTTCCGCTTCCTTCCTGGAGCACTAAACCAGAAGTTCACGTCGGAGTTCCTCGCTTAGCAATAGATACAGCAATATCGACCCAATTTAGTTTAGAAATTCCAGACATCTCACTAAAAATATTGGAGCATCCGTTTCCAGCTGGTCAGATGGTAACCCTGTATATGAGTTGCCAACACGATCAGGGATGGTGTGCTGCTCCGCCTGTTCCGCCCAGTGTCCGCCATCTTGGTTGCTGTGACGAATTCGCATGGGTGCGGGTATTCTATCGGCTGGACCGCCAGGCGTTTTTCTTTTTAATAAATTAGGGAAGGCAGATGTGGCTGACACAGCAGTGACACCATTCTCTGCTAGTCGTGTTACTAGGCGCGCCCCTATGCCCCACCAAACATCACCGATGAGCAGTGTTCTGCTGTTGTACACCATGCTGAGATTACAGTGAGTCTTTCTTGGATGAGAGTGAGAATAGGCCTGGGGCACTGTCGCTTGAATTTTATTGCTTTCCTCGAAATCTACAGGGGCAGAAATAATTTGGAAAAGCCGACAGGGACAGCTACAAGAGAGGCAGATGCTCTCAAGCGCACAGGTACATGGTTTGCGTTATTGCCCCCCCCCCCAAGTCACAGTCACTGTGCAGCCCACTTTTCTTTTGTAGTTGAAAATAAATTAGTGCCAGCAACTAAACCTTGGAGGGAAATGCTCTGGTGCCATCAGGAATTTATTAAAGCTACTTCTGCAGCGCATACCAGCAACGCGTCAAGCCCTTGCTACCCAGGAGAGAATGACAGACACAATATAGTACAGAAGACAAAATAGATACGACACAGGGAAACATAGAGTAGTATCTGACAGTTCACCCTCGTTAACCCAATGCTGCTGTCATCGTGTAATATTGGGTCATCTTTGTTTAAAATTTGTGAGACTGGGCCCGAGAGCATATCTACAAGGATTAGATTGTATCGTACTACATGAAGGAATGATTTGTTGTTCCTATAGAGACATACAGATTAATTCTAATGCTGTCTCTGGTGAGCCATTCATTTATTAGTTTTAGTAAACACTCCTGCCCCAGGTTCCAGTTTCATACTTGGCTAAATTACCTGCCATGTAAACAGCTTACAGTGGAGAAGATGGTAAGACTAGATTCTGGATAAGTGTAACAAATGATTGTAATGATCCTTCGCCGCATTAATAAAAATTGTTGTACGCGGTGGTCATTATCATTCTTAAAGCAGAAAATTAATCTGTCCTGAAAATGAAAGAATGCCTCCTCTCCAACCTGTAATGATACAGATCTAGAAGGTTCTGTTTCTAAGTCGGCCCCTGGCAACGGAGTGGAAGAACCCCTAATTGATTTGTTTTATTAACAGCCTGAAAACATAGTGGAGCCGAAATTGGTTGTCTGCCCATTTCTCGTCAGTATACCGGTGGTATGTCGTTTCATACTGCCGGGTACCGCTGGGACGGAGTGCTGGCAAAATTGGTCCAGGCTATCCAGAGCGGTGCATCAGCGGAGTGCGATGGGCGGTCTGCTCCGGTGGTGCAGGGTAAGTTTTCTGGGACTCGGGATCCCGAGTTCTGCGCTAGTGTGATCTTCCATCGAACTTTGTCCACCCACCCCCGCCGAGAAGAGCAGTCCGGAGGCCAGAGACTGCCGACATCAGGTCGCAGGTAAGTATCTCGAGGTACGTTTAGATTTTTAATTGTTTTGTACAGTGACTTTGATTTATTTATAATACTTATATTGTTATTTATTTATTTATTTTTGCATTTTTCTTGGGGGGGGGGAGAGAAATAGATCTCTGGGGGAATTAGATCTCTCAGGGGAGGAATAGATCGCTGGGGGGGGTGATTAGATCTCTGGGGGGGATTAGATCTCTGGGGGGGATTAGATCTCGGAGTGGATTAGATCTCTGGGGGGATTAGATCTCTGGGTGGATTAGATCTCTGGGGGGGTTAGATCTCGGAGTGGATTAGATCTCGGAGTGGATTAGATCTCTGGGGGGATTAGATCTCTGGGAGGATTAGATCTCTGGGGAGGGATTAGATCTCTAGGAGGGAATAGATCTCAGAGTGGATTAGATCTCTGGGGGGATTAGATCTCTGGGGGGGGGGGGTAGATCTCAGAGGGATTAGATCTCTGGGGGGATTAGATCTCTGGGGGGGATTAGATCTCTGGGGGGATTAGATCTCTGGGGGGGTTAGATCTCTGGGGAGGTTAGATCTCGGAGTGGATTAGATCTCAGAGTGAATTAGATCTCTGGGGGATTAGATGTCTGGGGGGATTAGATGTCTGGGGAGGGATTAGATCTCTAGGAGGGATTAGATCTCAGAGTGGATTAGATCTCTGGGTGATTAGATCTCTGGGGGGATTAGATCTCGGAGGGATTAGATCTCTGGGGAGGAATTAGATCTCTGGAGTGGATTAGATCTCTGGGGGGATTAGATCTCTGGGGGGTTAGATCTCTGGGGGGATTAGATCTCGGAGTGGATTAGATCTCTGGGGGGATTAGATGTTTGGGGGGATTAGATCTCTGGGGTAGATTAGATCTCTGGAGGGGATTAGATCTCTGGGGAGGGATTAGATCTCTGGGGAGGGGATTAAATCTATCTGGGGAGGGGATTAGATCTCGGGGGGGATTAGATCTCTAGGAGGGGGGATTAGATCTCTGGCGGGGATTAGATCTCCCTGGGGGGGATTAGATCTCTCTTGGGGGGATTAGACCTCTAGGGGGGATTAGCTCTCTCTTGGGGGGAGAAATAGATCGCTGTGGTGGGAGAAACATTGTAGTTCACATACCGCTGACATACCGTCGGCAGAAAACCATCTTTTTTCAGAGGGTGTGCAGCTCCAGTAGTATGTCGGCGATATGCTACCAACGTCGGACTTTTGGGCGGTCTGTAGGGTGCTCCGTGTGGGCAGACGATATGTATAGCGCCCAGCGGTATGTCGCTGATGAATTTCCCGCCGGGCGGTATGTTGATATTTTCTGATCAATTTCACGATTTTGGGCGTTATGTCGGCGGTCCACGGGCGGTGTGCTGCGGTATGTCCACCAATTACGTGCCCAAACCCTTTTTTTGTTGTGTTTTTAGCCCCCAAAATCTTCCAAGAGAAGCAGATTGCTGACGGAATTTTGTTGGTTCAAAGTAAAACTAAATGTTATTAAAGCAATGATGTGTTTAGTTATTGTTTCTAAAAGGCAAAGATCCCAGATTACTGAGTAATAAAGAAATAAATTCAGGAATTCAGTCACTGTAAATCAATGATTCTGATAATTCATTTAATGATATGGCATAACATCGCCATTTATATTTATACAGAATATATATATTCTAGAAAATTATACAATATGTTTTCTAGAATTAGAAAATCTGTTTCTAATTTTATCTATATATAGATACATTTTATTATATGGTATAACATTACCATTAGGAAGGTACCTACATGGGAACAGGTGTAGGCCATTCGGCCCCTTGAGCCTGTTCCGCCATTTAATTAGATCATGGCTGATCTCTATTGTAACTCCATCCACCCACTCTGATTCCATAACCTTTATTCTCGCCTAACAAAAATCTATCAATCTCAGTTTTGAAATTTTCAATTGACTAATTAATTTTTTTTATTTATTGTTTCCAATATTTATGTGTGTGTATATATGGAATATATATTCTAGAGCATTCTGTGTGTGTAGAATATATATATTCTAGATTAATTTAGAATATATTTTCGAGAATAAGAGAATCTGTCTCTAATTCTATCTAAATATGAATAAAGAAAAAAAGACTTGCATTTGATAAAGCGCCTTTCATGACCTCAGGACGTCCCAAAGCGTGTTACGGCCAATGAAGTACTTTTGAAGTATAGTCACCGTTGTAATGTAGGAAACATGGCAGCCAATTTGCACACAACAAGCTCCCACGTGATAATGACCAGATAATCTGTTTTTTTGTTATGTTGGTTGAGGGATAAATATTGGCCAGGACACCGGGGATAACTCTCCTGCTCTTCTTCAAAATAGTGCCATGGGATCTTTTACGTCCACCTGAGAGAATAGGCGAGGCCTCGATTTAATGTCTCATCCAAAAAATGGCACCTTCAACAGTGCAACATTCCCTCAGTACCACACTGGAGTTTCAGCCTAGAATTTTGTACTGAAGTCTCTGGAGTGGGTCTTGAACCCACAACCTTCTGACTCGGAGGTGAGAGTGCCACCAACTGGCTGGCATTAACTTATCTATATATATAGTACTGGTGCAGCATTGAAAATCCGGAATCCGTACTCCGGACCGATCAGTGGCAAGGTTGTCCGGAATCCCTAAAATGTTTCGGAATCCAGACCCACTGACCCTGCCAACCTCGGGGTCCCATCGCTGCCCGACCTTGGGCCTCGCCGCTGGCCCGCCCGAACACTTCCTCCGCGACGGGGCCGGCCAGTCCAGACAGCTCCTTCTCGGCGGGGCCCGCCGGCCCAAACAGCACCTCCTTGGAGAGGCTCGCCCGAACAACTCCTCCTCGGAGGGGCCCACCGGCCCGAACAGCTCCTCGGCGGGGACCCCCGCAAACCCCCCCCACCTTCGCCCTCCTGACGTTCCAAAATCCAGAAAAACCCGAACCTGGGCTCGGGTTTTTCCAGATTCGTGATGTCAGAAAGACGATCGAAAGTCCGGAAAAGCCCGGAATCTGGAACGGCCTTGGTCCCGAGGGTTCCGGATTCTCGATGCTGCACCTGTATATTTATTGGTATGGAATATTTAGCACACAGCACTAGAAGACACCCAGGTTAGTGATCGCTGTAAGCCAATCGATTTTCAAATATGCACAGTCACCAGTATTTCTATTAGAGCATGTGTACCTGACTGGGTGACATGGTCGCCAGTTTTCTAATTCATTGTGTTGAAAACTGAATGCATTGTGATGTTTTCATGAGCACTAATTGTGAAGAGTTAAGCACTGAAGGATTACACTCCGTAACTGATTTAAGGATTTAAACCAATGAAATGCTCACCAATGAAGCCCTTAGCCCACAAAGCTCATACAGGGCGAAGCTGGGCCTTGTTAAACAGACAGCTTTCCACTCTCCAATTGACTGTGCATCTTGCATTCAGATTTCTAGCAGGCTGTAGATTATGGGGCTCAACAAGCTATACACTACCACTTTAAGTCTGGAATCCGGGCTGGACAGAAGGGATCAAATGTCTCTTCTAAGTTTTAATGGACCTGAAATTAGGTTGGGCAATGTCAACCTACTTTCTAGTGGATGAAGATTCACAACACAAAACTGACCACAATTCAACACAAATTGATGCTAAATCCGCAGTCTCTGCTATGAGAATGGCTTGCGTATGAAGTGGGATAAATAACCCCGATACAATAGGGGTGCTGATAAAACTAAACTGGGACAAAAAATGACTTCCTTTGGTTGGTGAGTTGGTAACTAGATGGTATAGATTTAAGATCATTACAATGAAAGGAGTGGTTAGGCGAGTGTTGTTAGGACATGGGAGTGTCCCACTTGAACCAATAGTGGAAGTAGAATCCTTAATAGTGTTTAAAAAGGAAAGGGATATTTATAAAAGAAAAAAATTGAAAGGGATGGAAAATAGGACTCTATTTCAGAGAGCCAATATGTGTGTGTTGTAAAATGGTATGATTTTAGGGGAGTAATATACATTCCTATAGCACAGCAGAGGAAGATTTGCTTTACAATGGGCTATCCCATATCTGACCTGAGAAAAAGTGACCAAGAGTCCCATTCCCCAACATAGACATTTATCCTGCATCCTGATGAGTGCAAAGATATGTTATAACTATCAGGAAAGATTGAACAGGCTGGGGCTGTTTTCTTTAGAAAAGAGAAGGCCGAGAAGTAACCTAATAGAGGACTTGAGGAACATGCAAGGGTCTGATAGGGTAGATGTAAAGAAGATGTTTCTACTTATGGGGGAGACCAAAACTAGAGGCCATAAATATAAACTAGTCACGATAAATCCAATAGGTAATTCAGGTTCTTTAGGTCGAGTTGGCATAGTCTAAAGCTTGGAGCCAGGCCTTTCAGGAGTAAAGTTAGGAAACACTTCTATATGCAAAAGGTGGCAGAAGTTTAGAACTCTCTTCCGCAAATTATGCTAGGTCAATTGTTAATTTTAAATCTGAGATCGATAGATTCTTGTGAACCAAAGGTATTAAAGGATTTGGGCAAAGGCAGGTAGATGGAGTTAGGTCACAGATCAGCCATGATCTCGAATGGTAGAACAGGCTTGAGGGGCTAAATGGCCTACTCCTGTTCCTATGTTCCTACCCAGAGCGTGGTTAAAATGAAGAACTGGCTACCACAAGAAATAGTTGAGGCGAATAGCATCGATCCATTTAAGGGGAAGCTAGATAAACACACGAGGGCGAAAGGAATAGAAGGTTATGCTGATAGGGTTAGATGGAAAGGGATGGGAGGAAGCTCATATGGAGCATCAACATTGGCAAGGACCAGTTGGGCAGAATGGCCCGTTTTGGTGCCGAGGAGTCTATGCAGTTCTATATAAGATGCGGAGAAACTATTTTCCTCTGTTGGGTGGATCCAGAACAAGATGGTATAATCTTAAAATTAGAGCTAGGTCAATTGGGAGTGAAATTGGGAAGCACTTTTTCACACAAAGGATAATGGAAATCTGGAACTCGTTCCCCCAAAAGGCTGTGAATGTTAGGTCCATTGAAATTTTCAAGACTGAGGTTGATCGATTCTTTAGAGTAATTGGGATATGGAACAATGGAGTTGGAGTACAGATCAGCCATGATTTACTTGAATGGGGGATCAGACTCAAGGGCTGAATGGCCTACTCCTGTTACTATGTTCCTAAAATTCAATAAAGAGTGCAAAAATCCATCAGGTACTGGTAGTTTCACACAACCTTGCGTTAGATAAATGAGATAACATCGCTTTTTTGATATGTATTGTGTTTCTAGTGAAACAGTGAGACTGCTTTGAATAACAATGCGTCGAATAACCTTTTAATCATAATCTCATCACTTTTATTGAGGTAACCATGGCAACTGTCCAGGGTTGCATTTGGTCAACAGAAGTTGGAGAAGCCCGTTATTCCCTTATCCTCAGAGGTGAACATATTGCGGCAGCACAAACACAAGCTCCATTCAAAGCTGAGTTGTTCTAACTACATTAATGTTTGTCAGTCAGCCTCGCAAAATGAAGGTAATGAAAGCAGGCAATTCTGGGGAAGAAAGCCAACTGTTCTGGGCTTTACTCCTGTTCCAAATTTTGTCATTAGGAATACCATAACTTTTCTATATTGTTCCTGCTGGTTTGACTGGCAAGAAGTAACACGAGGTTTACAATGATGCTAAGAGTTTTTTTCCAATGACTATGAACATGTTAATAAGGCAAGAGCACTGACTACTACTACTTTCGTATGACAGGAAAAGTCTATAATGGAATGTCTAGTTTGGCTATCCATTCAACGGGCTCCTGGGATGCCGAGTTGAGAAATGAGGTGCCTCCCGCAACAGATCTCAGTGGGCAGGTTGATGTGACGTGTTCTGTGGTCTGATACTCATAGCCAGAGTCGCACTTCGGGTTGTCCCTCATCTTCCTACTTGTGGAGCAGGTGGTCGTATCGTCCACTGTGCAGATTGGGTTGAGCGCTGTCCACTGTCTTCGAGGGAGGTCGAGGCCAGCGAACTCTGCTATTGGATCAGTGATGAGGTTTATGGTGCACGTATCCCACGATTCTGTCCATCTGGATAGTGGGTCGATACCAGCTGCGTGAATATTGGCTGTTGTTTCCCAGAATGGCCAGCGCGATTTTAAGCGCTTTCATGGTGGGGTTTTCAAGTCTTTGTGAATGGGAAGGTCGATGTTCCTCATGATTTTTTCCATCTTACGGAGTTGCGGCGAATGGCAGGTGGGACAATGTAGGGCAGCGCCTGGAGCCACTCAGTTGGACTGGACGTGACCGTCCCTGACACCATTCTCACCACCGAGCAGTGACTGCCTATCTGAAACCAAATATATTTGAAAGGACTGGGTCGGCACCTATGTGGCTATTTCACTGTCTGCCGTATGCTGTAGCCAGATAACCTGGTATTGAGCTAGCTGGAAAGGTGCCAGACCCCTGAAGGATTCCACATCTTAATCCGAACAATCACTTACCTGCTATGGCACAGAAACAGCAGATTCAGGGATTCTTTTTGCGTAATGGGGGTGCTGCAATGAATGTGGTGCAGTTCCCTCATGGTAGGTGACTATGTTTGGCGATGGCACAGTGGAATGGATTTGGTGCTGGTGCTGCCAGATAGGGGTGGGACTAACAGGATGACTGGGGCGCTAATACCATCTGACAGATAATGTGATTATGTTTGGGTCATGGCCCTTTCTTTGTCAATGCCATTTTTCTTTTTCTACTTTAGTGGCGATGTTAGTTAGATCATCTGTACTCCACGGAGTGTTCACTGCAATGTGAGCACTTCACCAGTTGAGATTGGCAAGGATCGTTGACTCTGATTTTTTTCATGTTGATAGCCAATTCACTGTCATAAATAAAACCACAATGAGGAGGAGCAGGTCGGAAAGTCAAACCTGTATGGTATGGGAAACATGTCAGGTCACCTCACTCAGGAGACAGAGTGAGTTGGGTAGATGCCACAACATGGCAAGTTGGGATTCAATATGGCCAAGGACTTCGTGAACAGTTTATTTAAAGTTGGCCTCCTCTGTAAGTCCAGCTATAGAAGCCCAGTCTGCCCAGGCAAGCTGGTCGGTTCAGCCTGCCAACCAAGAGATGCCAACTAGAGCTCTCCTGGATGTCAACAGCCAGCTGGTCAGAATTCCTGACTCATTCATGGACAGATTATTCCTTTGTCAGTGTCTGTTTGGTTAATGGGTCAAGCGGTTTGAGCATTTGGCTCCAGGGAATCGTCAGCTTCAATAAATCACGGTAGTTGAGAATTGTGAAGTGCTAATGCACCGATAAACCTTACAGGGGCCTGTCTTACAGTCCATTCCTTGCAACTGCTTGCCTTGACAGTTAGATTTGGAGGTAGCCCCAGAGTATCTGGAGGATAGCAAAGATCCATTTAATGATCATTGTCAATCACAAGCGTGCACCTATTATAGGAATAAAGCCTCTCTTTTTTTTTATTTGTCTGCATTTTGATTTTAGGCCGTGGGCACTGCACACAAACAACTTACGTCGCTGTTTCCTGCTGTCAGTATTTAAAGCCGGACACCAGCAATCATAGGCAGAATGGAGGTGGGATGAATTTCTCAGTTGGGGCCAAAGGCATCATTGCCAAACTGGGTATAAAATATAAAGAGGGTTTGCTTTCTGCTCGATGTAAAGCGGGGCATTAAAAATAATTATACAAAGTCAATCAACTTGACCAATGCTCTTTGTGGGTATTAGCGAACTGTAGATTGTGGGGGAGTCCAAAACTAGGGTTGTAAGTGCCGTGTATGGAGAAAGAGTCAGACTGAACACTGTGAGCTCAAAGTAAAGTGTGACCGTAGTCTTTTATTGCAGGTCTCCAGAGTGCCTCTCCAACCTGTGAAGCCTTCTTAAATACCTGTGCTCCAAAGGGATTATGGATCCCTTGGGACTCCAGGGGATGAGCCCTCTGGTGGCTGTACAGAGTAAATACAAGTCCACGTATCTAACAATAAGAACATAAGAAATAGGAGCAGGCGTAGGACATTTGGCCTCTCAAGCCTGCTCCGCCCTTCAATAAGATCATGGCAGATCTGATCTTGGCCTCACCTGCACTTCCCTGCTTGCTCCCCATAACCCTTGACTGGATCCATAAATATAAGATAGTTATGAATAAATCCAAGAAAGAATTCAGAAGAAACTTCTTTACTCAGAGAGTGGTTAGAATGTGGAACTTGCTACCACAAGGAGTAATTGAGGCGAATAGTGTAGATGCATTTAAGGGGAAGCTAGATAAATACACGGGGGAGAAAGGAATAGAAGGTTATGTTGATAGGGTGAGATGAGTTGGGGTGATAGGAGGCTTGTGTGGAGCTTAAACACCGACATGGACCAGGTTGGGCCGAATGGTCTGTTTCTGTGCTGTAAATACTATGTAATACTATGTCATATAATGTATGGCATGGAAGATCCAACTGTCATGCCCTCCATGGTTAAGTAGACTGCCTGCACTTCACTCTGAATCATCAGTGAAGAGGTACCACAGGGTTAACCTCATCATACTCCAGTAAGAGTCAACACTTTCAGGAGAGGCGAGGGGTGGAAATAGAGGTCAAAAGCAAGCAATGGAACAGAAAGTTTCTTTCAAATCAAAGGGGAGATGAGGAGATTTTATTTTTTAATGCAGTGAGTTGTTAGGATCTGGAATGCACTGCCTGAAAGGATGGTGGAAGCAGATTCAATCGTAACTTTCAAAAGGAATTGGATAAATACTTGAAGGGGAGAACATTGCAGGGCTAGAGAGAAAGAGCAAGGGGTGAGTGAGACTGTATGGATAGCTCTTTCAAAGAGCCGGCATGGACACAATGGGCCAAATGGCCTCCTCTGTGCTGTAACCGTCTATGATTCTGTAAGAAGCAGCCCATAAAGAAACCATTTGTGATCAGTTATCAATTCTAGGATTATTTAATGGTGTTAGCAGATTTTTACAGGACACCTGCCCTCAAAAAGATCGGCACACTTTAAATAATTCATGACTACAGTTGAAAATAGTAATAGAACAAATTGAACACTAAACTGGCAACTAAGTTATTTTATTTTTTTAAATTTTCAATGTAGCACATAGATCAGAAAGTTTGGAGAGAAAGAAGGAACTGGTGTTTACAAATAACCTCATCAAAAGTGAGACATTTGGGATTCCTGATGCTCTGACTGAGATTCAAATAATCAGGAATCTGAACGCATTTTTCAATTTATTTATGTGGAGTTGTGTAGCGTACACAAAGCTTCCGCAGCAACATTGTTCCGCGTTGACTTTCAACAAAATCAATGAAGACTTTAAAGAGCAGCTTGTCTCACGAATCACTCTCCCTCCAGTCTGTCCCTTACTGAACACAACACAAAATCTGAAACAAAATGCTGCAAACACTCAGCAGGTCAGGTATCATCTGTGGAGGGAGGAAAAGAGTTGATCATTAAAATGGATACAGCAGTTTTGACTAAGGGTTGCCCAATCTGGTTGAATCTATTCCTGCAGGTTCCATGCCTTTGTTACATCTGGACTTGACTATTCCTACGCCCTCCGAGCCGGCCTCGCATCTTCCATCCTCCATAGACTTTGCTGCCCGTGTCCTAACTCGCACCAAATCCCGTTGACCCATCATCACTGTGGTCGCTAATCTACATTGGTTCCCGGTCCGGCAATGGCTTGATTTTAAAATTCTCATTCTTGTATTGAAATCCCTCCAGCGCCTCAACCCTTCCTACCTCTATAACTTCCTCCAGCATTAAAACCCTCCGCGATCTCTGCGCTTCATCAATTCTGGCCTCTTGCGCATTCCCCAATTTTAATTGCTCTACCAATGGTTGCCGTGCCTTCAGCTGCCTAGGCCCCAAGATCTGGAATTCCTTCCCTACACCTCTTGCCTCTCTACCAATGATCCCTTTTATTTTTTCTTAGGTGCGCAACCCCTTTAAGAGGCTGCACGGCCCATTAAAACTACTTCCCATGCGCGGTTTTTCACATTGAAAAGACAGTGAGCCGACTCGTGGGAAGTCCTGAGAGTTGCACGGCCATGTGGCCTCGCAGCTTAAAGGCAATATTGCTCTCTACTTCTCTCTCTCAAGATGCTCCTTAAAACCTGCATCTTTGACCAAGTCTTTGGTCTTCTGTCCTAATATCTCCTAATATGTCAGGGAGTAAGTCCTGGATCCACAAACCGTCAGGAGATGAACCCTGCGTTTGTCGGCCGAATCCTGTCCCAGCCATTCCTTAGTGACGAAACTTTGCTGTAGTCTCTCAATAAAGTCGTCCCAATCATCACCAACACAGTACCTCTTGTCTGTGTTGCTAGTTGCCATGCTCGTGTGGTTTAAATCCCAGTTTCTCGTCACCAATAATATGTCCTTACTCTACAGTATAAATGCACACGAGGCCCATACTTGAGAGAAGGTCACTCTGTGACCAGTAACGTTTATTAGCCAGCACTGAAGTGATGAAAGTGGGTGGAGCTTCCCCTTTTATACCTGAAAGTCCAGGTTAGGAGTGTCTCCCACAAGTTCACCACCTAGTGGTCAGTGTTCTCACGGTGTACAACTTAAGTCAGTTTCTCCATGGGTTACAATGACAGTTGATTATATGACATCTCCTTATGTGGCTCGGTGTCAAATTTTGTTGATAACGCTCCTGTGAAGCACCTTGGGATGTGTTAAAGGCGCTAGAAAATGCAAGTTGTTGTTGTTGTTGAGGTTTCATTACAAAATCCGCTCCCAACATTCCCGCCATTGGTTGCCCAACATGTCCAATCTCGCGTCGCAATGCCTTCCCACTGTGGTGAAAAGACTCATTGTTACCCAATTGGATGGTTCTTGACTGTCAGTCAAACAGCCATTTTACTCATCTCCAAACATTTTATAACTATTAAACAGAAAATGAAAAGAAACACACAATTGTTTTTAATGCCCCTATGATTTTTTTATCCATGTTTTCTCTCAGCAGTGTCCAGGAGATTAATCTTCAATTGCTGGAGACTTCAGACCAATATGTGATATTGACAATATCCAGATTATGAACAGGATTTGCAGTACTTTATATTTTTCTTCTGTATGTTATTCTGGACGTGTTTGTTAACTTACCTGTGCCTACCAGAAATGAAGACAGATCAAGACCAATGGGAACTGCACTGATATTCCCATAAATAGTCATTAGAAAAATTTTGGACCCAAGACAAACTAAGCAGGGTCACCAAATGCTGCGCTTTTTCCATTTTCCCAACTTGGAAAATGTTTTCCCTGTGGAGCACAGGAATCCCTGGAGACCGGGAAGCATTGAAGATATGCTGTATATTATTAGGAGTGCCAGCTGTGGCTCTCTGAGTCAGAAGGTTGTGGGTTCAAGTCCCACTCCAGAGACTGCAAGCATATAACCTGTAGTTTGATTAAAATAACTTTTAAAAATCAAAATAAAAGTTCCCTGTGTACAAATTGCACCACTGTATAAATCAGCGGTGCTTATAATACAGCCCGGGGGCCATTTGCAGGCCATCTCCACTGAGTGTCAGCTGAGCTTTCTGCTCTACGTGTTCCTGGACATCCATTCATGGTGTGTCTGGCTATGGATGTCGGAATCCACCATTTTCTTGTCTTCCAGCAAAAAAACACAAGGGAACACTATTTGGAAATAGGTTTGTCCTAGTTTCCATTCAGTAAGTGTCCAGGCCAACACTTGACAACTTCCCAAAGTGGGATGATTGAAATCAGGAGCTCACTGTGTAGGGAATCACAGGCCTACTTTTAACCATGACTCAGTGGTAGCACTTGTGTCAGAAGATGGTGGGTTCAGGTCCCACTCAACAGACTTGAGTACATGATCTAGATTGACACTCTCAGTGCAGGACTGAGGGAGAGCTACACTGTCGGAGATACCATCTTTCAGGTGAGATGTTAAATTGAGGTCCCATCTACCCTTTCGGGTGGACTTAAAAGATCCCATGGCACTATTTCGAAGAAGGGCAGAGGGGGTGTTCTCCCCGGTGTCCCGGCCGATATTAATCCCTCAACCAACATCATAAAAACAGATTATCTGATCATTATCATATTGCTGTTTGAACGAGCTTGCTGTGTACAAGTTGCCTGCTATGTTTTCCACATTACAACAGTGGCACCACTTTAAAAATTACTTCATTGGCCTTAAGGCCCTTTGAAATGTCGTGAGGTCATGATAGGCTATATAAATGCAAGTTCTTTCTTTCCGTTACCTTTGCTCTGGGTAGCTATTCCTGAATGTTCTCTGCCAATGTGGCAACTCGATTTGGAGATGGATACACGGTGAAGCATCTACCTTTTATGGTCCAGTAGAGCTACAGTTTTTAGATCCATTCTTCCATACAGCTCCCCTCCCACGTCTAACAATAACAGATAAACCTGACCGAGTTGGTCACGGGTCACGCTACATATCTGATTTGTGTGTAGCTCGCAAATGACAAGGTGCTGACAAAATACATTTAACGTTATAATAATAGCTGTCCGCCCACCTTCAGGCAAATCCATGCCAAAGAGACAAATACTCCAAACTCCAAACATCACAAGTGGAGTGACTCTTGACAGTTGCAGTCCTGAACCCAATGCAAATGGAAATGTCACTGAAAGATTAATAAATGGTTTTGTCGCAGGGTTGGATTTGAATGAGTGTGACCTGCAAAACCAACAATATGTCAACAACACAATGATTGGTATCCAAACAAGGTTTTCATTTGTCTGCACGAAGCAGGCCGACCTATTAAATGCCATGTTAATTAGTTGCCTTAGCATCCTGTTTTGTATATATTGTGTCTACAGATATATAGATATTCTGTGACATTCTCCAGATATCAAAAGAACATCCTCCCCACAAAAGCCTATTAAAGAGCTGCCCTTTCCACATTTCCTCGGCGGAGGAAGTACTTGAATCTTAAATGTCAGTAGTTCATGTTATCATTATGATTATGACTTATAATCTGTTTGTAGACAATTCTCCCCCAAAAATCTCCTCTATATGAATTCCCAGTTGCCCCAATATGTTGAGGCAAAAAGAAAATGCTCTGGTGCAAAGGCCTCATGACCAAGCAAACAATAATATCAATCCAGTTATTAATTGCTGTTATATTAATATACTCCTTTCACTTCACATTTAGTCTCAGTTGATGCCACATTTGTCCTATTTACAGGCATCAATGTTACTGAACTTGCTGATGAGAATAAGTCTAATTGGCTAATGTGAATTAGTCACTGGTCTGTCTTCTTTACATGCGTTACCAAACTTACTGACTCATTTTTAGTCATTATTTTTTTGTCTCAAATGGCAACTGTCTTGGAGCGTCACCTAGTTACATGACAGTTGGTACCTGACACAGACACGCTGCTGTCTTATTGGGGTTAAGTTTCGGGCCGCGCCTAGAACAGCGCAGCCACGACCTGGACGCCCATTTTTCACGCCTAAAAGTGCGACAGAAAAATACCTCTTAATTCTCTGGCTCCTTGCTCCCTGGGAGCTCGGCACGGCGCGCAGACAGCAGCGGGGGGCGGAGCCACAGAGTCGCGCCGATTCTGCAAGTGGAGGGGGGCGGGGCTAACGTAAATGAGGCAATGTCGTGCCGGCAGCACGCGCAGTAGCCCAGAAACATTGGCACTCGGCCTTTTAAAAGGGACTGAAAGAAAAGTGTTGATTTGTCTCGTGGACCCCTATCCCGTGGCCGAATGGCCTCAGCTTCCCTCGCAGCTCGAAGGCTTGCTTGCTGTTTCTTCGGCTGCCGTCGAGCCACTGACGCCACCCTTGTCTCCTACATGGAAGGAAGGCCTGCCTGAAGCACCGCAGCTCGAAGGCTGCTTGCTGCCGTTGTTGAGCTGCCGTCGAGTCACTGATGCCGCCCCTGTCTCCAACATGGAAGGCCTGCCTGAAGCACCGCAGCTCGAAGGCTGCTGCTGCTTCTCATAGGTAGGAATATTCAATATTTTGTCTTTGCTTTGTTTACAATTTTTTAGTCATGATGGCTCTTTATTTGTATAAGTAAGACTGTTGAATGCTTATAGAATTTAATTACTTCCCTTCGCCCCCCACCCTCGTTCCCTACGCCTGATTTGTAAAGTGTAGGCAAGGTTTTTCTGAGCGTACAAAAATCTACACTTACTCCATTCTAAGTTAGTTTGGAGTAAGTTTTCACTGCCTAAACTTTCAAAACAGGCGTAAGTGGCCGGACACACACCCTTTTGAAAAAAAAATCTGTTCCAAAATGAAACTGTTCTAACTGACTAGAACTGGAGCAAACTAAATGCCGAGAATTGCAATTTCTAAGATACTCCATTCTAAACCAGTTGCTCCAAAAAAATAGGAGCAACTTTCAGGCCGAAAATTGACCCCATTAATCCCACATCTCTCAGACTTCCTATACATCTTTTATAATGGCCTTTATTCTTCATGATATTCTGTAAAGTCCACAAGGAACAGATCCAGTGAGTATGTGAGCTATAACAAGGGGTAGATGAGGTTAGATGTGTGAATACTAATTACAATACTCTGGGCGATGTGTTCCCTCATTAAAAGAATCCAGCTAAGTAGGAATCTCTATTTTGTGGGAACTACATAGAAATGCATTAAATTTACAGCACAGAAACAGGCCATTTGGCCCAACTGGTCTATGCTCCACACAAGCCACCTTCCACTGCTCTTCATCCAACCCTATCAGCATATCTTTCTATTCCTTTCTACCTCAAGTACTTACCTATTCCCTTTAAATACATCTATGCTATTTGCCTCAAATACTCATTGTGGTAGCGAATTCCACATTCTCACCACTCTCTGGGAAAATAAGTTTCTCCTGAATTTCTTATTGGGTTTATTGGTTATTGATTTATTGATCATGTTCACTAGTTTGATGAGGTGTCACATTTGTTTTTAAATCAAGGAATAATTCTGCCTGTATTTCGCATTATAAGATTATAAGAAAAATGCGAATAGTACTGGGGAATTTATACTGAGAGTATAAATTTTGAGATAGTAATTTAGAAATTGTGATCTACGTGATAGTGCAAGAAATAAAATGATACACTTGTCACAAGAAGATTACTTGCTCTGTGATGTCTCAAAGTATTACAGTTCTGAGAGTTGGACTGTGCTTTACATCAATAATCGAATCATAAATTAAATCTGCTGCTATCCTAAGACTACTGGAGCAGAAGGCTTAAAACTAAATTAGCAACGTAGCATTTCTCATTGATTTTGCTGCTGAATCAGTCAAACATTAATGAACAATTGTAACTCCAGGGAGGCTATATTGACTGTTAGGCCCTAGGCAGTGTTGCCCCAAGATGTCATTCTTTGCAGTAGGTTCTCAATTTGATTGCAGCGCCCATATTATTTACAGAAAATGCTGGCAATACTCAGCAGGTCAGGCAGCATCTGTGGGGAGCGAAACAGAGTTAACGTTTCAGGTCGATGACCTGTTAATGCCCGTTTGCGGCGGCCGTTCCTAAAAATCGAATGGTCGCCGCTTTGGGGTCAACAGGCCGACCCGACCTAAATTCAGGTCGCGGATTTTTCGGCCTGGACCCCATTCCACCCAAGTAATTGCACCGCCCAATTTAAAGGAATAAAAAAATACTTACCAGTCATTTTCACCTGAATCCCTCGATCATGCGCCTCGCAGTGCCCCCCGTTAGGTTTTTCTGCCGGTGCACCATCTCCGCACTGAGTGCGGCCTGGCAGCCGACCTTAAAGGGAAGGGCCCACTGCTGTGGCCGCAATGCAGAAATTTTTGCCGACCGACTTGCCGATCGGCTGGCAAAATACTGCCTCTCGGTTTCGGCTGGGCCGCCAATGGGCAGCCTGGCAAACCCTCTTGCGTGCCAGGCCACTGGCCTGGCCAAAACCCTCCCTGGTGGCCCAGTGGCCAAAGTTTAAAAAATGATCAAATCTCTCCCCTTTAATGGAAGGGAGAGAGCGTGGTGACGCACATAGGCTGTGACATCACCACAACTCCACTGCTGATTGACAGCGGCGGAGGGCCCAACCGACCCATTTTCAGCCCAAAAAATTTCAAAGTCCTGAAAATGGATCTACTCACCGCACCAAGAGTTCCAGCAGTAAGTACCACTCCAAAACTTATCGATGGGCCAGCTTTCTGGTGCATCTGAATTTCAACCCTCTACACTCCTACCACCCTTTGTGTGTAGAAGTGTTTCCTAACTTCTCTCCTGAATGGGATGGTTCTGATTTTAAGGTATGTTCTGGGCTTATATGATCTCCTAGACTCCCACACCAGCGGTAAAAATTTATCTCAATCTACCCTATCAATTCCTTTCAAAATCCTAAAATCATCAAACAAATCACTCCATAACCTTCTATATTCCAGGGAATATAAGCCTAGTATGTAACCTCTCCTCATAATCTATGCCTTGGAGCCTTGGTAACATTCTGGTGAATCTGCGCTGCACTGCTTCCAAGGCCAGTGTATCCCTTCTGTGCTGGGGTGCTCAGAACTGTACACAGTACTCCAGGCGTGGTCTAATCAGAGCTTTAATTATACCGCAACAGCAGTCAGCACCTCCAGAAAATTGGGAGGGGTGGAAGGGAAGAGAGAAAAGGAAATATGGCTCATACCAGTTCACAGTTATGTTTATATACTGTACACGTCAATAGTAATGAGTACTTGCACAAAATACATTACACTTGTGATAATGATAGCACTGTACAGGTGACAAAATTAACCGTCAGTTTTTTGCGAGGTCCAAGTTTGTGAGAATGGTCTTGTGTCTCAAGTTATACTCCTGGAAAATGAGCAGCAGCCGTTACTTTCTCACTGAGCTGGACAAAACTCAAGGCTTTTCATTTCCAGATTAGATTTGGAGAGGCACTGAGCATGTTTCTGCTGCGCAATGAGATTTTCCTAGCTTTAATTGCCCCTTCAAATCGAAGGTTTGTGTAACTCTCTCGGCCCTCAGCACTGATATCAAAGTGTCAGGATTCACGCTCTGCAAACCCCCTGGAACAATTCAAAATGGCAATTATTACAATCTGTTATTATTGGTTGGCAAAATAAACTGCTTCAGGATCAGTACTCAACTTAATAAGGATTACTCTGTTCTGATACGTGAGGAACACTTTATAAATGAAAGTAGTTGGGCTAAAAATTTGGTTGCATAGCACCTGTTGTTTGGGCCCCAGGGGTGCCGAATTGGGTCCAAAATGGTGTCCGAGCATCGCCCACACGTCTGGTGCGAGTCGCGCCAGACACAATCCTGTTGAGGATGGTAGGGAAGCTGTTAGGAGCGCGCGTTAGATGTATGGTAAGTAGGCAGATTGTGATGTCAATCAGCATGCAATACCGATTTGACAGCAGAGCTGCCATTTTCAACCTCAGTGAGGAGATTAGTGCCCTGTGTTAACCTCGCACAGCTGAACATGCATTTAGCAGCAGGAAGGACTCCTCACCAGTACTATTTAAAGGGATTATCAACAACTATCAGGTAACTTGCTTTTTGATTTCTACCAGCTCTGCGTAAGTTTGTGGAAGTGTTTCTAGATTTCTAGAGTTGTTTAAAGTTGGTGGGGTGACGGGGTGTAGTGCTGCAAGTGACGAAGGCCTTGCTTCTGACTTCAAGGGTTCTGGTCAGACCACTTGTTCCCAGTCATAGGTGCTCTAATTGTCATCCCCTTTGGCCTGAAGCATGACAGGGAGATGGAGCAGAGGCAGCAAAGAAGAGAACAAGCTGCTCATAGAGGGAGGAGGAGGAGGAGGAGGGGGAGGAGGGCTCTCAGCAGGAGGCCTTACTCACCTAGGGTCTTCCTAGAGCAATTTTCTTACCTCAACCTGAGCCAGGAGCAGTGTCTGAGGCATCTGTGCTTTATGAAGGAGGTGCTCATAGAACGATGCCACCTCTTGGAACCAGACCTGCCGCCTCACTCCAGGGAAAGGACAGCACTGCCAGTGGCTTTGAAGGTGGCCCTGACTTTCTTCACGTCAGGATTCTTCCAGGCTGGAGCAGACAACATCTGTAATATCTTGCAGTTTGCCGTCCACTGTTGCATCAGAGAGGTGGCAGTAGCTCTTTATGCCAGGAGAAAGGACTTCATTGTCTTCTCTCCGTAGTGAAGCAGGTGGAGCGTACATGTGACTTTGCCAGGGTCGCAGACTTCCTCATGGTGCATGGCGCCATCGCCTGCATGCACGTGGCTTTACAGGCAACGTGTCCAAATTCTGAGATGTATCACAACCACAAAGTTTACCACTCGCTGAATGTGCAGTTGTTGTGCGACCACGCCCAGCATATCATGACAAATTCACAACATCCTGGCAGCAGTCATGATGCTTTTATTCTGCGCCAGCTTGCTGTTCCCCCAGTCTTTGAATCACCAAGGCAAACCAGAGGATGGCTACTGGGCAACAAGGGCTTTCCCTCGACCACCTGGCTCATGGCTCCACTCCGCACCCCAACCACATTTGGCCCGCATTCATACAACGAGAGCCATGCTGCCGCACAAAACATCATAGAGCAGACCATTGGAGTGTTGTAGCAACAGTTCCGCTGCCTGGGCTGCTCTGGAGGTGGCCCTACAGTACTCACAGGAGCATGCGTCCTGATTTATAGTGGTCAGCTGTATCCTCTGCAACCTGGCCATTATGAAGGCACAGCCCTTGCCACCAGGGATACAGTCACTGGGTGGGATATCCAGGATTGAATTATCTGCCTGCGGTACCAGTGAACGCAACCCCAATTCCCCATTCAACATTAGTCCCATACCTTACCTTCCCTCTGGTAATGACCATTACAGTGTTGTCTTGGCCACAATGCTGAAGTAAAAGCCACCACAAAGCAAACATTCCAACCCAACTTTAAACATCTATCCATCCAATATTAAATCAAAAAATTAACTAATCACCTTTGCCTATCCTAGTAATGTTCTGCAGTGCTACCAGTGGCTGCAGCATGGCTGGTAGAAGGCTGCTGACTTTCAGTGGGGGAGACTGCAGATGGCCTTGTAGGATGACCTCGAGGAGCTCTGGGCCTAGTAGGCACGGCTTTGGACTACACTATCTCAGCATGTGTGCAGCAATCTGGGCTGGCTGGCAAGGGCACTGGCGGAGTAGCAGTGGTGGGAGGACGAATGCTGTCATCCTGAGAGAGAACAGCAGGGACAATGTCCACGGAGCCATTGCTACTCCCCTAGGGCAGAGTCTCAGCAATCCTAGTAATCCGACGGAGTACAAACTGCTGTGACAGCCTGCTAGCCCCTTTCAATACTGGTACACCCACCCAGCTGAGCTTGCATGACTTCAGTCTGACCTTCCATTGCAGCATTCAGATGTTGGATGGCTTCTGCTTGTGCTGCAGTGAAAACTGAGACTTTGGCCATCAGATGTGGCACAAGTGCGTTAATGGATCTGCCCACCCCTTCCACACTGGAAAGGATGGGCTCCAAGCTCTGGCCAAAGCCCTGTGCAAGGTTGGAGCTGCACTTCTCCATGCTCCTTGACATTGCATTCAGGCTCTCTTGCAGGCCTGCCAATGCACCAAGCATTTCATTGTGGATACACATCAGCATTCTTCAGCAGGTCTCCTCATCGAAGTCTTCTTCTGAGTCCTGTGCAGCAGAATTCGTGTGTGGCCTCGCCCTCCAGGGTGCAGGCACCTGCACTACCATTTTCCTCTGTCCTGGCTGCAGACCACTCGTGTCCGGTGTCTCACCATGTGCAATTCCCCCGTCTAACCTATCCTTTAAACTATGCAGAGTGTCCGTATCTGAGAATGGTGGCTGGGAGTGTGAAAACGAGTGACGGTATTTCTTTTTTTTTTCTTCATTCACCTCTCCCTCTTGTTGGCCCACGGACTGGGCAGGTGGCAGTTCTTCTGTGTCTGAAATGGGAAAGGCACAAGTGTAGAGTTGTGGTGAGGGGAGGAGGGGGTAAAGCACGAGATGCATGCTTAAACCATGTGCAGGTTGTAAATCGAAAGAGATTGCGGGATGAGGGCAAGTGGGGATTTGAGAAGAAGGATAGCGTATGAGGATACCGGCATCTTGAATTCCTGTAGCCCAGCTGCTGACCAAGGGCTCAGTAATGCCCCTGCCAAGAACGGCCAGCACCGTCTCCTCCAAGAGGGTGAGGTGATGCTTGTCACCCGCCGGTTGTGGTCTGCTGGCGCCGGATATGCGCCACCTTTTCCTGCAAGAGAAAGGGAAGTGTGTCAGTGAGTGTGGTGTAATATATTTGGGTGATGTGACTGTTGTGGTTGAATAGACAGTGTGTTCAAGCTGTGAGATGTGGATGTGAGGTTTTCAGCAGTGTTAAGTGTGTAATGGTGAGATGAAGCTATGATGGTGAGGTAGGAGTCGTGTTTGGTAGAGATTGTTGGTAGGTGAGTGTGGTGCATTGAGCAGTGTGTGAGGCTTATGGTGCAGATGGTGGGATATGGCATTTGAAGATGAATTCAACGAACTTGGCCACTCGTGGGAGGTCATTAAACTTCTTGCACTGACTCCAGGTCCTCGGGGCCACACTGCTGGCAGTTACCACAGTAGCTATCTGCTCTCACTGCAGTCTGGTCTGTTGCCTGGAGGGCCTCCTGCCCCCCTGTGGAAAGAGGACCTCTCTCCTGGAGTTGATCTCCTGGACCAAGGCCTCCTGTGGTGTATCCAAGAGCCTAGCTGCTCGCTCTCTCCCCTGTTGTGCTGTCATTACAACTTTCATCTCCAATGTCCTCCCAGCCACTTCAATCATCTGTTGCAGGCAGAAGGCACCTCCCCTTGAAGAGGTGCAGACTGACTTTAGTGCAGGCTAGCTTTAATTGGTGCTTGCCTCGCATGAATTTGGGCCCCCTGCTGAATGTTCAGCCAATCAGCAGCGGGTTCAGCACTGGGCTGAACGCTATAATTATGTCAATTAGCAGGCAGCATGAAGTTTGCGGCTGCCTGCAGTCCTCCGAACAGCCACGGGTTGATCGTGCATCGCGATCCCCTTGCTGTTTTCGGGCCTTACCTAATCTCTAGGCTATTTTCTTTGATTAACACCAGATTTCAGATTCTGCATTTCTTAAAGCTTTAAAGAAAGCAAGAACTTGCATTTATATAGTACCTTTCACAACCTCAGGACATCCCAAAGTGCTTTACAGCCAATGAAGTACATTTGAAGTATAGTTACTGTGCAATGTAGGAAACACTCGCCCCTGAGGCAGAAAGTCCCACTCAAGACACTTGAGCACATAATCTAGGTTGACAGTCAGGGTGCTGCACTGTCAGAAGTGCCATCTTTCGGATGAGACGTTAAACCGATGACCCTGTTTAAAAGATCCCATGGCACGATTTTGAAGAAGAGCAGGGGGATTCTGCCTGGTATCCTATCCAATATTTATCCCTCAACCAGCATCACTGAAACAGATTAATTGGCCATATATCTCATTGCTGTTTATGGGACCTCGCTGTGCGCAAATTGGCTGCTGCATTTCCTACATTGCAACAGTGACTATACTTCAAAAGTACTTAATTAGCTGTAAAGTGCTTTGGAACATCCTGAGGTCATGAAAGGCGCTATATAAATACAAGTCTTTCTTTCTATAGCACGATTGTCGAACTTATTTTGTCAAATGACACACATTACAACAACAACGTGCGTTTAATATGACGCCTTTAACATGGTCCAGGTCACTTCACAGGGGTGTTATCAGACCAAAATTGCCACTGAGCAAAAGTAGGAGATATTAGGAGGGGTGACTAAAACCTTGGTTAAAGGAGGAGAGAGAGGTGAAGAGGTTTACAGCAGAAATTCCAGAACTTAGTGCCTGGACTGTTAAAGGCTCAGCCGTCAATGGTGGGGCGAAGGGAGAGGGGGGTGAGTAAGAGGCCGGAGATGGAGGAACGCAGAGTTCTTGCCAGTAATGTGAGAGAAACTTTCATTCCGTCACTGTGGGCTGAATTCCAATCCAGCTCCCAGAAGTGAAAGGAACAATATTGCAGTTGAGTGTGGCACCTGGTCCTTCAGTTAGTGCCTTTTTAAATCTGTTCCCATATATGGCAGTAATACCTAACGTGTAATGGAAGAATGTTTTTAAACTGCAGTAATGCAGCAGGAGCATTGTGACCAAGCCTGCCTAATAGATTTGTGGTTCGAGCTCAGGAACGTTGATAAGAAGTGTCAGGGGGCGTGCACACATTAAACATTAAAAATGCAGATGAGACTGTAGCAATGAAAAAGAAACACACTAGTTTTTTAATGCCCCTGTGAGATTTCTCCCGGGAGTTGGCCGTAGCAGTGACTGGGAGATTAACCGGTGGGGTGGGGTGTGTGCAATCATGGAGGGTTGGCAACTCTGCTCACTCACCGGAGGTTATGGGGCCCAGAGATTTGTAAACGTTAACATTTCAGTCCAGAGACTGAAAATCTTCGTATTAGCTCTGGGACCACGTAAATACTTGGACGGTAGAACTTTTCTAGTGGGGAACCGACTATATTGGTGAGATGTTTAACAGCTGCAGGATTGCACGTATGCTGTGCCAGATGTTACAGCGGTTGGGCTGATGTGTTATTGTACCCAATTGGCATTTCCTGCTCAATAGGCTCAACACTGTTATGTTCTTCATTTCCCTCTGGCTGGTACCCTCATGAATGGTTTTGATAGAGTAAGTAAGGAGAAACGGTTTTCAGTGGCAGGAGGGTCGGTAACCAGAGAGCTCAGATTTACGGTAATTAGTCAAAAGAACCAGAGGCACAAAAAAAATGACTATGCAGCGATTTGTTATGACCTGGAATGCACTGTTTGAAAGGATGGTGGAAGCAGATTCAATAGTAACTTTCAACAGGGAATTGGATAAATACTTGAAGGGGATAACTTTTTCAAGGCTATGGGGAAACAACAGGGGGAGTAGTACTAATTGGATTGCTCTTTTAAAGAGCCAGCACAGCCACGATGGGCCGAAAGGCCTCCCTCTGTGCTGTCTGTGTCTATGATCAGCCTTCCATGCTCAGCTCCCTTAACACTGTCACCTTCATTTTCTGTTGTGAGTGGCACTCTCATGTCGGTGATTAGTCTGCCACATGCACAATCCTGTGCCAATGTTGCCAGTGTGATTGGCACCCCTGTCCTATTCGTCATTGGCGGATGAAAGATGCCCTCGTTGCGCCCAGCTGCAGTCCACTGATGTGCCTGCGGTAGCTCCCCATTTAGTTTTAGCTTTTTGGAATGCACCCCAGCAGCCTAATTTGACAGTGTTCCTTAAATTCAGATCCCGACTGGCCCGATTACTTCCACTTGTTCGCTATGAAGTGTGCCTCGAGGAGGACCCCCTCCCCCAGTCGCTTACCCGCACACCATCGGAGGATCTTTTTGTGTTGAGTTATCCTGGAAGACAATTTAGAAGCTCACTGAATGAAGGAGATTGTAATGAAGCATTAACTTCATTGCATTACACACTGCATTTGCCTATTTTAACAGTAGGAAAACAGAAGTGTTATCAGACAAAATTTGACACTGAGTCATAGAAGAACATATTAGATCAGATAAATCAAAAGGTTACTCAAAGATATAAAAACTGAAAATGCTGGAAATCTTAGCAGGTCAGGCAGCATCTGTGGAGAGGAAGCAGAGTTAACGTTTTGGGTCGATGACCTTCGTCAGAACTGGAGAGTGTTCAGAAAGAACAGATTCTTAACCAGCACTAAAAGGGTGAGGGGAAGAAAGAACAAAAGGGAAGGCTGTGATAGGGTGGAAGACAGGAGAGACTGGAGAGGCAAAAGGGATGATGCCTTAAATTCAAATGGTAATGCCAGGGGTTAGAAAAACATGAGTCAGGGTAGGGTGTGAATAGTGGGATAATGACCAACTGCCATTAGAGACAAGGAGGAATAAAGGAAGAAAGTAACAGGCCCTGAAAGGGGCTGGGGGGAGGGGGGGGGGGGTGTGTGAAGGGAGCCAAAGATTGGCAACGGTTACGTTCTGAAATTTTTTAACTCGATGTTGAATCCAGAAGGCTGTAAAGTGCTCAAAGAGCTAGTTTTAAGGAATGTATTAATTCAGGAGAGAGAGAGAGAGGTGGAGAGGCGGAGAGGCCGAGGGAATTCTGGAGCTTAGGCCCTAGGCAGCTGAACGCACGGTTGCCAACGGTTGAGCGATGAAAATCAGCAATGTGTAAGAGGGCAGATTTGGAGGAGCGCAGAGATTTCATCGGACTGTAGGGCTGGAGCAGTTACAGAGAGGGGGAGGTGTGAGTCCATGGAGGGATTTGAACACATAGGATGAAAATTTTAAATTTGTAGTGTTGCTAGGCCGGTAGCCAATGCAAGCCAGCGAACACAGGGGCAATGGACACCTGGACTTGGTGCGAGTTAGGATATGGGCAGCAGAGATTTACAATCTGCTATTCCAATCTGTTGGAAGACAGATTGCTGGAGTGCTGTGACACCCTGCAAGCCCCTTTAAACACTGCAATCCAGAGCCAAGATGGCAGCAAGCTGATCTTGTATGACAGCAGTCTGATCTTTCACTGCAGCACTGAATGGCTGCTGCTTGTTCTGCAATGGAAGCTAAAACATCGGCCATCAGACGCTGTATCATGGTTCGATCCAGAAGTGCGAGAATAGAATTGGCTACCACTTCCATGCTGGAAAGGATGGATTCCATGATCTGCAAAAATCCCTGTGCCAAGTCATAAACATAAACATAAAAAAACATAAACATAGAAAATAGGTGCAGGAGTAGGCCATTCAGCCCTTCGAGCCTGCACCGCCATTCAATGAGTTCATGGCTGAACATGCAACTTCAGTACCCCATTCCTGCTTTCTCGCCATACCCCTTGATCCCCCTAGTGGTAAGGACTACATCTAACTCCTTTTTGAATATATTTAGTGAATTGGCCTCAACAACTTTCTGTGGTAGAGAATTCCACAGGTTCACCACTCTCTGGGTGAAGAAGTTTCTCCTCATCTCGGTCCTAAATGGCTTACCCCTTATCCTTAGACTGTGACCCCTGGTTCTGGACTTCCCCAACATTGGGAACATTCTTCCTGCATCTCACCTGTCTAAACCCGTCAGAATCTTAAACGTTTCGATGAGATCCTCTCTCATTCTTCTGAACTCCAGTGAATACAAGCCCAGTTGATCCAGTCTTTCTTGATAGGTCAGTCCCGCCATCCCGGGAATTAGTCTGGTGAACCTTCGCTGCACTCCCTCAAATAGCAAGAATGAACTTCCTCAAGTTAGGAGACCAAATCTGTACACAATACTCCAGGTGTGGCTTCACCAAGGCCCTGTACAACTGTAGTAACACCTCCCTGCCCCTGTACTCAAATCCCCTCGCTATGAAGGCCAACATGCCATTTGCTTTCTTAACCGCCTGCTGTACCTGCATGCCAACCTTCAATGACTGATGTACCATGACACCCAGGTCTCGTTGCACCTCCCCTTTTCCTAATCTGTCACCAGTGCCGGATTTCCCCATGCTCCTTGACATTGCAAGCAGGCTTTCTTACAAGCTTCTCAATACACCACGCATTTCATTGTGCTTGTCTGTAACTTGCCGCATCGAAGGCCTCATCGTAGTCCTCTGCAGTGGAACTTGTTTGATACCTCGCCCTCCGGTGAGCAGGTACTTGCACTCTCCTTGCCCCCTGCGCTGGCTGCAGGCCACTTGTGCCTGGTGTCTCACCACGTGCAGATCCCACCTCTATACTATCCTCTAAAATATGCGCAGTGTCAGTATCTAAGCTGGTGGCTGTGAAATCAAGAGACTGTGTGACTTCATCATCACTGTCTTATTGCTCTTCCACCACTGCTTGGCCAAGTTGCAGTTCTTGGGTATCAGAAAGGAGAAAGGCATAAAGGTAATATTGTGGTGGGGAGTGGGGGGTGGAATTTAGAGGTGCATGCTTACACCATTTGCAGCTTGTAAGTCAGAAGAGATTGTGGGATGAGGGGAAAGTGGAATGTGAGAAGGAAAGAAAGAAAGAAGGATTTGCATTTATATAGCTCCTTTCATGATGCCCCTCAGGATGCCCCAAAGCTCTTTACAGCCCATTCCAATAATGGCCAGCACTGTCTCCTCCATGGGGTTAGGACATTCAGGAGCACCTGTCCCCTGCCGGTTACATCCTGCTGCCCCTGGTTGTGCGCCACTTTGTCCTGCAAGAGAGAGGGAAGTGTGTCAGTGAGTGTCATGCAATCTGTTTGGGTGATGTGGCTAACATGGTTGAATAACCTGCAGTGTGTGCAAGCGGTGAGACTTGCAACAGTGCTAACTAAGTGTGTGAGGGTGAGGTGAAGCTACGAATGTTAGATAGGAGTCCAAATTGATCGAGATTGTTGATAGGTGACTGATCAGGATGTGGTGCATTGAGCAGTGTGTGACCTTGACCACTCGTGTGAGGTCATTGCACTTCTTGCAGCACTGGATCCAGGTCCTCGGGGCTTGACTCCTGGCATTGACCTTCATGACTATCTGCTCTCACTGCCTTCTAAGCGTGTGTCTGCAGGGCCTCCCGGCACCCTGCGGATACAGGACACCTCTCCTCCTTTCTATCTCCTCGTCCAAGGCCTCCAGTGCAGCGTCTGAAAACCTTGGAGCCCGCTCTCTCCCATGTTGTGCCATTCATCACTATTTCTCAGGTCAGATTCACTTCCGGCACAACTTCCAGCACATGCTCCAGCCACAACGCACTGCCCCTTTAAGAGGTGCAGGCCAGCTTTAATTGGGACTCCTGCTGATGCATGCAGCCAATCTAGAGCATGGTTAGCGCTGACTGCACGCTGGAATCATTGAAATGAGCAGGCAGCATAAAGTTGGCGCGCTACCTGCATTACATTGAACAGGCGAGGGTTAATTGCACATCGGGATGCCCGTGCCCTTTTTCGGGGGCTATCTAAATTAGCCCCTACTATTCCCTATGGTGCCTACTGGCCACAGAATGTCTTGAGTGTATCGGTGGACACTGCGTTCTCCCTCTCAACCTGGGCATGGACAAGACTGTGGAGAAGAGAGGCAGGTAGTTGGAATGACACTCCTGCTGGCAGCGCTCATCCTTGACCCCGTGGATACCCATTTTTGCCAGGCTCAGGTGCAGACATCTGCTGGCTTCCCAAAAAAAATGTAACTTAGAAAGATATTAATAGAAATAAAACAGTAATGTGAAGATTAGGCTGTGAATATCATTGCTGCTGCACATTTACCATCTGCTGCACTGCAATCTGTATGCTGCAGCCAGCATCATAGCCCAGTTTGAGGACATCATCAGGAAACAAAATCTTCCTCAACACTCCCCAGTGAGATGGGCCGACTTAACGCCAGGCAGCCCTGATCGTGTACTTACTGACTCCACCATTATTAGCTGGTGAAATAAGTTGGATTTAAAGGCATCATGCTTTTTGTACCTGCTGCTCACTCTCCCGACCTCCTAGGCTTTGTCCATAGGGATTGGACCGAGTCTCCATGAATGCTTTTAAGCTCTACTCACTCACACAGACATTCTGGATTTGGGTGTGTTAGCCGAGCAAAACATTCTCTGTCGCATTTGTTTCTTTTGAGTGGCACTCTCATGTCTGAGGTTAGTCTGCCACACACACAACCCTGTGTCAGCTGTGGCTCAGTGGGTAGCACTCTCGCCTCTGAGTCAGAAGGTCCTGTGCTCGAGCCCCACTTCAGAGACTTGAGCCCCATAATCCAGGCCGACACTCCTAGTGCAGTACTGAGGGAGCGCTGCACCATTGGAGGTGCTATCTTTCAGATGAGACATTAAGCCTCTTCTCGGCTATTTGTGGGACCTTGCTGTACGCAATTGGCTGAAATGATTCCCTACATTACAACAGTTGGTACAATTCAAAAAGTACTTGATTGGCTGTAAAGTGTTTTGAGACATCCTGATGTTGTGAAAGGCGCTATATAAATGCAAGTCTTTTCCTTTTCTTTGGAATGGTGTCCTTAGATCCCAGCATCTTACTTTGACGGTGTTCCTAAAATTCAGATTCTAGCTGGCAATCTCCCCAGTTAATTCCACTTCCCTGGTAAGAAGTGCCCCTGAGGAGGACCTCTCCCCCAAAATCACTTGTCCGCTCACAATCTGAGGTCCTCCCCTCACAAACCCTACCCACGGGGGTCCTGATTGCATGCTGATTGCCTGGTACTTGCCCACCCCAGAGTCGATATTACAGCACATTGTAGAATGTGGTGAGAATTCTTCACCGTCTACACTTGGTGGATGTCGCTGGTCACACTTGACCTCTAGGTGGCACTGTGATAGTAATAGTAAAAAGTGAACGGGTGCACTATTTTGGTGAGCAATGCTAAACCAATTTAACGACAGGAATGTGGCCTTTATCTGAAGTAAGTGCCGGGTCTAATCATCTCTGCCCTGTGGATCAGTGGAACATCCAGTGAATGCATGAAAAGTCCCACAACCCAGGGCATATTGTCCTAATATATGTTTCACTTAGTTCAATCTGCTATCACTGTTTTGCATCTCCAACAGTGAGTGTGCTGTGTTCAGGAGTATTTACCCGATGTACAGGTTCAGTTAGGGGCATTTATATTTTACTGGTCAATGATACTAGATACTACTGAGGTCGTGAAGAAGCGTGTTTGCAATCGGTAATGTAAAAATAGATAGATTTAATGCAAGAAATGAAAAATAGACTTGCATTTATATAACCATTTCACAAACTCAGGATGTCCCAAAGCACTTTACAGCCAATAAAGTACTTTTAAGTGAAGTCACTGTTGTAGGAAATGTGGCAGCCGATTTGCACACAGCAAGCTCTGACAAACAGCAATGTTTTAATAACCAGGTCATCTGTTTTAGTGATGTTGGTTAATGGATAAATATTCATCAGGACATCGGGGAGAACTCTCCTGCTTTCCTTCGAAATAATGCCATTTTGACATCCACCTCAAAGGGCAGATGAAGCATCGGTTTAACATCTCATCCAAAAGACAGCACCTCCAACAGTGCAGTTTTGCACTTGAAGTGTCAGGCCAGATTTTGTGCTTAAGTCTCTGGAATGGGATTGGAATCCACAACCTTATAAGTAAGAGGCGAATTGTGCTACCAACTGAGCCACAGCTGACACCTTACACTTATATTTTTTTATTTATTCGTTCATGGGATGTGGGCATCGTTAGCAAGGCCGGCATTTATTGCTCATCCCTAACTGCCCTTGAGAAGGTGGTGGTGAGCTGCCTTCTTGAACCGCTGCAGTCCATGTGGTGAAGGTACTCCCACAGTACCAACTTTGTCGTAGCAGTTTGGTACAACTGAGTGGCTTGCTAGGCCATTTCAGAGGATAGTTAAGAGTCAATCACATTGTTGCTGGTCTGGAGGCCAGGCAGACCAGATAAGGACAGCAGGCTTCCTTCCCTGAAGGGACATTAATGAACCAGATGGGTTTTTATGACAATCCAGTAGTTTCATGGTCACCATATTTCTGATACTAGCTTTTTAATTCCAGATTTAGTTAATTAACTGAAGTTAAATTCCCCTAGCTGCCGTGGTGGGATTTGAACTCACTTCTCAGGATTACTAGTCCATACCTCTGAATTACTAGTCCAGTAACATAACCACTATGCTACCATACCCTCAATCCACTCAAGACCCAGTGCATTTGCATGGGTTGCACATTCCTAATGCTACCCCCTGGCCGTGTTCAGCATCCTCTATCGAATATCTTGTCCTTCCGTTAAACTCTGTTTCGGATGTCAGAATAATTTCTGGGTTCGATTCTGGCTGCAAATGAGAATAGTTTTGGGGGGACGGACGAGGTAGCTGGAGTGCTGCAGACAGGATTAGCTAATATTGAGTTTGTGCCGTCAAGAAAAAAGTCCCTCCCTCTCCATTGTGGAAAAATAAATCGAATGCACCACGTAGCCTTGCAGCGACCGCCAATTATATTTGGACTCACTTCACAAATTCTGGTCCAGCTGTATCCTTGTTTTTATTTCCAAGGAATCTCTATGACGAACATGGGAGTTCAGTCGTACTACTAATCACAAGAAAATATCAGTACAAACTTACCTCTTTTTATTAGACAGTATCCTCAAACGCCCCTCAATAATACCTCTGAATTATCACTAAAACCTTGATGCTCCAGATAACTCACTTAGTTATTGCACTACTTCGCCAACATGGAACAGTGTACAGTTTTGGTCTCCTTACCTAAGAAAGGATATACTTGCCTTTGAAGGGCTGCAATGAAGGTTCACTAGATAGATTCCTGGGATGAGAGGGTTGTCCCATGAGGAGAGATTGAGTAGAATGGGCCAGAATGGAATCAGAGGTGATCTCATTGAAACGTATAAAATTTTTAGAGGGCTTGACAAGACTGTTTCCCCTGGCTGGAGAGTCGAGAACTAGAGGTCATAGTCTCAGGAGATAGGGTCGGCCATTTAGGACAGAGATGAGTAGGAATTTCTTCACTCAGAGGGTTGTGAATCTTTGGGACCGTCTACAATTTCAGGAAGAAGAATTCAGTATCATACGATCTTGTTTCTGTTAATCTGTGGATGCTCAGTCATTAAGTACATTCAGGACTGAGATTGATAGACTTTTGGGCACTAGGGAAATCAAGGGGATATGGAGATAGGATTGAGATAGAAGATCAGCCATGATCTTATTAAATGGCGGAGCAGGCTCAAAGGGCCATATGGCCTACTCCTGCTCCTATTTCTTATGTTCTAATCACTGCAGGGGCTGGGGAAGATCCATCTGCCATTGAAAACCTGCCATTGAAGGAGGAGGTTAGGGCTGGGCGGTGGGATGGTGTCACCTATCGGATTTCTCGCCTCCTCTGTCCCTAGTGAATTGGGTGACGGCAAGGTACTGACGTCCAGTCATTGATTGCAGCAGTGTAAATGAGGCCCACAGCTGTATTCCAGGTCAGTGTCATACCATTACCTGCCTTCCCCCCCACCCCACCCCTGCACCTCAGTCTATCTGGTGCTGAAACTCCCACCAATGCCATGTCACCTCCAGAATGGACAGCTCTAATGCTCTTCTGCTTGTCCTCCAATCCTTCATAAACTTCAGCTTATCCAAGACTCCGCTGCCCGTATCCATCACTCCTGAGTTCGCCGACCTCCATTGGTACCCAGCCTCAAATTCATCATTCTCATTCTTGTATTTAAATGCTGCCATGGCCTCGGCTCTCCCTATCTCTAATCTCCTCCAGCCCTACGACTCTCCAGAAACTCTCCGTTCCTCTGACTCCTCTTCCTTTGCCTCACTATTGACCATTCTGCTTTCCACCGCCTAGGTCCTACAATCTGGAATTCCCTCTTTAAAACCCTCCACTTCTCTCTTCCCTGTTAAGACCTTCCTTAACACCCACCCCTCTGACTAAACTTTTGATCACCCCTCCTAATCCTTCCTCCTTCAGCTCAGGGTCCATTTTTCTTTATGCCTCTGTGAAACATCTTGAGGCATTTAAAGGCGCTATACAAATGTAAGTGGTTGTTCTTGAAAGTTAACGGCCTTATGAATATATTGGAACTCCTGGTTTTATTCGGGATACTCGAGATATATTTAACTTGGCTCTCAGTGGCTGTTCTAACTTCCTGTTGTCAAACGAATGAATCATATTAGCAAGTAAGTTTTTCAGCTCAGCCACTATTGCTCTTTTTGATGTGTGCTGATTTATCTTTTAATGGAGAATTGGTGTCATGTTAATGTCTCTGTGCTTTTCAGCGTTCGTCAATACCTGCACAAGAACGGCTCAATGGCAACAGTGTAAAAGCTCCAATTTATAGGCCAAGCTCTTTTAAATGTCAGCCGTGGCGTGATGGGTAGCACTCTCTCCTCTGAGTCAGAAGGTTGTGGGTTCAAGTCTCATTCCAGGGACTTGAGCACATGATCCAGACTGACACTCCAGTGCAGTACCAGGAGAGTGCTGCAATATCTGAGGTGCCATCTTCCAGATGAGACGTTAAACCGTGGCCCCGCCTGTCCTCTCAGGTGGATGTAAAAGATCCCATGGCATTATTGGAAGAAGAACGGGGGCGTTCTCTCTGGTTGGTGTCCTCGCCAACCTTTGTTCCTCAAGAGTAGGAGAGTGGACAAGGTTAGCCAGGAGGTAGCGATTTAACCATCACCAAATTTGGGCTTCAAAAGTCTGATGTTGTCAGAGAGGGGGAAGAGTGAGAGTGTTAAGAGTTCCATAATTGTGCGTCCTGGAAAAGAATGAGCTTGTGTAAAAGGCAACGTTAAGAGTTTTGACTTCAACACTGTGAGGCTGTGGGAAGAGGAAGATCAGATAGGACAACGTATTAAGTCTGATTAAAATGGAGTTCCCAAGCTCAGTTGAAAGCAATAACATCCTGCAGCTCGGTAATATTACTTTGTATTTGAGTAAATTGGTTAAGTAAATGGAACTGCCAAGATTTAATAATATATCAAACTCTAGTCACTGCTATCAATCAAACTGAAAGTTCAATAGTGTTACAACATGTGATCCTAAATGAGCTGCCATTGCTTTGATAGAAACCATTCATTTGTGACTAAACCACGTTTCTGAATGAATGTCACCAGTGCAATATTTCAGAAAACTTTGTAAATCCTTAGGAATAAAATGCTGAAACAAATAAGAGTGCGGCATAAAGAATGAGGTTAGTCAGACGCTTGATCTCAGTTACATTGAAGCTGCTGCTGACAGCGTTGGGAACTCGGAAATTAATGGGCTGTTTTGAGTGGGAGAATCAGATGTATTTGTCCTTCTGTAGCCCTGCAGACATAACAAGACATAGTCCTTCTTGTAGGCCATGAGGCAACATTCAGAATGTGCCGAGCCTGTTCAATGTGCACATTTTGATTCACAAAGGCGCCCTGTAGCTTTAAATCTAAGTACTCTGTCCAAATGTTCCACAGTTGCTGCATACTTTGGGTATAAGCAGAGTTCAAATTTTGATTCATAAATTAAAGCCATGTTGCATCCATTTTCTGGAAATCCTTTAGTTTCAAGCTTTCAGGTTGTCAACACTTCGGCCTTAACATTGCTGTAACAGTAGCCTAAGTTATTAGCATCATCATCATCATCATAGGCAGTCCCTTGGAATCGAGGAAGACTTGCTTTCACTCTAAAAGTGAGTTCTCAGATGACTGAACAGTCCAGTATGGGAATTACAGTCTCTGTTACAGGTGGGATAGAAAGTGGTTGAAGGAAAGGGTGGGTGGGACGGGTTTGCCACACGCTCCTTCCGCTGTCTGCACTTGGTTTCTGCATGCTCGCAGCAACGAGACTCGAGGTGCTCAGCGCCCTCCCGGATGCTCTTCTTCCACTTAGGGTGGTCTTGGGCCAGGGATTACCAGGTGCCGGTGGGCATGTTGCACTTTATCAAGGAGGCTTTGAGGGTGTCCTTGAAACGTTTCCTCTGCCCACCTGGGGCTCGCTTGTCGTATAGAAGTTCCGAGTAGAGCGCTTGCTTTGGGAGTCTGGTGTCGGGCATGCGGACGATGTGGCCCGCCCAATGGAGCTGGTCGAGTGTGCTCAGTGCTTTGATGCTGGGGATGTAGGCCTGAGCGAGAACACTGATGTTAGTGCGCCTATCCTCCCAGTGAATTTGCAGGATCTTGTGGAGGCAACGCTGGTGGTATTTCTCCAGCACTTTGAGGTGTCTTCTGTATATAGTCCACATCTCTGAGCCATATAGGAGGGCGGGTATCACTAGACCATAAGCTTGGTGCCAGATTTGAGGTCCTGGTTTTCAAACACTCTCTTCCTCAGGCGACCGAAGGCTGCGCTGGCACACTGGAGATGGTGTTGGACCTCGTCATCGATGTCTGTCCTTGCTGATAGTAGGCTCCCGAGATAGCGCAAATGGTCCACGTTGTCCAAGGCCGCACCGTGGATTTTGTTGACCGGGGGGTAGTGCTACGTCGTGGCGTCAGGTTGATGGAGGACCTTTGTCTTATGGATGTTTAGTGTAAGATCCGTGCTTTCATACACCTCGGTGAAGATGTTGACGATGGCTTGGAGTTCGGCCTCTGAATGTGCGCAGACGCAAGCATCGTTCGTGTACTGTAGTTCGATGACAGAAGATGGGACGACCTTGGATCTAGCCTGGATGAAGGTTGAACAGGTTTCCATTGGTTCTATAGTTTCGTTCCACTTCAGCGGGGAGCTTGTTGAGAGTGAGATGGAGCATTGCAGCAAGAAAGATCAAGAAGTGGGTTGGTGCGATGACGCAGTCCTGCTTGACTCTGGTCCAGCTATGGATTGGGTCTGTGGTGGATCTGTTGGTCAGGATCACGGCTTGAATGTCGTCGTGGAGAAGGTGGAGGTGACAAACATTTGGGGGCAGCCGAAATGGAGGAGGACGCTCCATAGATCCTCACGATTGACAATGTCAAAGGCCTTTGTGAGGTCAAAGAAGGCCATGCACAAGGGTTGGTGCTGTTCCCTGCATTTCTTTTGTAGATGTCGCACGGTGAACATCATATCCGTTGTACCTCTTAGTGGACGGAATTAGCATTGCGACTCTGGGAGGAGCTCTTCAGCCATGGGGAGAAGACGGTTGAGGAGGATTCTTGCAATGACTTTCCCTGTGGCCGACAGCAGGGAGATTGCTCTGTAGTTGCCGCATTCGGACTTATCCCCTTTTTTGAAGGTGGTCACGATTACAGCATCTCTGAGATGTCCCCGCATGCTCTCCTCCTTCCAGATAAGAGAGATAAGGTCATGCATTCGTGCCAATAGTGCTTCTCCGCCATGCTTTTGTACCTCAGCGGGGGTTCCATCTACTCCTGATGTCTTGTTCTTGAGCTGACGGATGGCCTTTTCTACCTTGCGCAGGGCTGGGGTTAAGTTATTAGCCTGGAAGTTAAATTATTAGCATTGCGCATTTAACACACTTATACGACATTCCTTTGGTATTTTAACAGGTTGATGCCTCAGTTAAAATAGCGGAAAAAGAATGACCTATGAAGACGTGAAGCATTTGCATCATAGGTAGTCCTCGCCACGGTTATATTTCATAGAATTACATTGAATTATATAGAATCTACAGCGCAGAAACAGGCCATTCAGCCCAATTGGCCCATGCCAGGGTTTATGCCTCACATCAGCCTCCACCGACCTCTCATCATCTAACCCTACAAGCATATCTTTCTATTCCTTTCTCCCTGGTGTGTTTATCTAGATTCCGCGTAACTGCATTTATGCTATTCACCTGAATTACTCCTCGTGGTAGCAAGTTCTACATTCTAACCATTCTCTGGGTAAAGAAGCTTCTCCTGAATTCCCTATTGGATTTATTCGTGACTATCTTATATTTATGGCCCCTACAAATGGAAACATCTTCTCTACATCTACCTTATCAAACACTTTCATAATCTTAAAGAACCTCTATCAGGTCAGCCCTCAGTCTTCTCTTTTCTAGAGAAAAGAGCCCCAGCCTGTTAAATCTTTCCTGATAGGTATAACCACTTAGATATGGTATTATGATCCTAGGCCTTTAAAGGGGAGGGGATTGGGAAGATTGGGGTGTCAACATAGCAGGTTATTTTTGTGACTGAAAATCTAACGGCCACAACCAGCAGCAAGGAGTCAAACTTAAGAATGCCTTAACACACAAAACGTCCAAAGGAATCAGGAAAACATGAGTACTAGACCCGTTTGTAGCTTTCTCTTACTGCAGCTAATGATTCTTTTTAGCAGTGCTGGATAAGGCAACACCCCACACCCCACCCTATACACATGGGTTGAAGAAGTATTGGTGGAAATGCTGATTAAAATGAAGATCATGTTGGAGTCTCAAATGTATAATTTGATCCCTCGTTCAATATTTGCGTGTGCAGCCTCCACGCTCCTGAAAACACGGGAGTTAAAATGATGGGCAGCAGGAATGCTCCGGGAATACAGCGGCGTCTGCCCGATGACCATTTCACCCTCCTGCCCCCACATTGCTCCCGGGCTGGGTGGGCTGGGTTAAAATTGACACGATACAGTCTCTTATGAGATTAAACGAGGTAGATTTCAGATTCATCAACAATGTCTTTATCAATGATCACATCTCAGTCCATCTAAGGCTGGATTGACTAGTTATTTATCTCATTGGTGCTTTTGTGACCTTGTTTTGCACAAACTTGCTGCCATGGTTACCCGTGTAACAGCAATCACTGCATTCCAAAGTCATTCATTGTATGTGAAGCGCTTTAGGATGTTTCTAAGAGATGTGAATGCAGCACTATGAAAATACATTTATTTATATATTATATATATATATATATTTTGTTTTCTCACTATTGGGTCTAGTAACTCCGCCAACAAATATCCTCCATGGAATTCAGGTGCAGCCTAAACCTGTGTAAATGTGCTTCATTTTTGGAATAGTTATAAGCTTTTTTTTAAAAAAAGGAACACCATCTGGCTCTTTTTATACCCATGATATAAAAAAAAAACACATGCAGGTTTAGCCTCAATAGTTGGGTAGATGTTGTATTCGATGTTTCATTTAAAATGACAGTAGGTCTCAATCCTAATACGGTTGGTAGTGAGCAAGTGAAAAGGTTTGTCAAAAGTAGAAGCAGCTTCTGCCATCACACAAAGATCAGCATGGACCTCCTCTGGGCAAAGACTTTTCAAAATTCAACATCCGTTCATCTTGCACCTCACCACCTATTTTGGATTCACATCAATCAGGTGGAAGGTAAATAAACACATTTGGTGATGAAAAATTATTGTGCATGAAAGGTATTGCTCCATGATTTTTATTACAGTTATGGATTAGAGGCAGATCTCAAGGAATGACAGAACATTGGGGCTGAAGTCTTCCTGTGCAATATTAGTGAGAAGCTTTCGTAATATGTTGGTATGGAATTTCTCTGTCCGGTATTTTAACTCATTGAACGTTTGTCAAAATAAAGGATAAAGGAACTTTCTGTGAGCATGTGAAGGCATTTGATACAACTACAGCATGATTTCAAGACTGTACTTTCTATATGAAACATTGATTTTCGCAGTGTGAGGATCATTTAAGAATCACTGTTGCACAAAGGTCAAATTTACCCTATAAATTAGTGCAAATCTTTATAGTTTACCACTAAATTCTGCCAAGAACTCTGAACCCTGAGCTGCTCGTCCATGGAGGCAGCCTGGTCATGGGGAATTTCTTCCTTGCCACCAAGGGGGCACCACTGCTTCTTTCTTGTGCAGTGCTTTCTGGGAAGTGCGATCAGAGAGACCACGTTCTGTAACCGTGTTATCAAATATCCCCCAGAATTTCACTAAAATGGACAGCAGTGGACTGTCAGAAGGGCATCTTTTGATGAGACCTTAAACCAAGGCCCTGTTTGCCTACTCAAAAAAGATCCCATGACACAGTTTAAAGAAGAGCAAGCGATTTCCTCTGATATTTAGCCAACGTTTATCCCGTCAGCCAATACCGACAACAAAGTACTAACTGGATATTCATCTCATTGCTGTTGTGAGATTTTGCTGTGCACAAATTGGCTGCCATGTTGACCCACAAAAACTGTGGTGTTTACACTTCAAAAGGAACTCATTGGTTACAAAGCACTTTACAAAGTCCTGAGGCCATGAAAGGTGCTATATAAATGCAAGTTAATTCTTTCAATAAAGTGCGTCAGTTCTATTTGAGATGCTGTATATCATCATCATCATCATCATAGGCAGTCCCTTGGGATCGAGGAAGATTTGCTTCCACTCCTGAAGTGAGTTCTTTGGTGGCTGAACAGTCCAATACGAGAGCCACAGACTCTGTCACAGGTGAGACAGATAGTCGTTGAGGGGAGGGCTGGGTAGGACTGGTTTGCCGCATGCTCTTTCCACTGCCTGCGCTTGGTTTCTGCATGCTCTCGGCATTGAGACTCAAGGTGCTCAGCGCCCTCTCGGATGCGCTTCCTGCACTTAGGGCGGTCTTGGGCCAGAGACTCCCAGGTGTCAGTGGGGATGTTGCACTTTATCAGGGAGACTTTGAAGGTGTCCTTGTAGCATTTCCGCTGCCCACCTTTGGCTTGTTTGCCATGAAGGAGCTCCAAATAGAGCACTTGCTTTGGGAGTCTCGTGTCTGGCATGCTAACCATGTGGCCTGCTCAGCGGAGCTGATCGAGTGTGGTCAGTGCTTCAATGCTGGAGCTGTTAACCTGAATGAGGACGCTGATGTTGGTGCGCCTGTCCTCCCAGGGGATTTGTAGGATCTTGCGGAGACATCATTGGTGATATTTCTCCAGCAACTGGAGGTGTCTACTGTACATGGTCCATGTCTCTGAGCCCTACAGGAGGGCGGGTATTACTACAGCCCTTAGACCATGAGTTTGGTGGCAGTTTTGAGGGCCTGGTCTTCAAACGCTCTTTTCCTCAGGCGGTCGAAGGCTGCACTGGCGCACTGGAGGCTGTGTTGGATCTCGTCGTCGATGCCTGCTCTTGTTGATGGGAGGCTCCAGAGGTATGGGAAATGGTCCACGTTGTCCAGGGCTGCGCCGTGGATCTTGATGACTGGGGGGCAGTGCTGTGCGGTGAGGACAGGCTGGTGGAGGACCTTTGTCTTACGGATGTTTAGCGTAAGGCCCATGCTTTCGTACGCCTCAATAAATACGTCGACTAAGTCCTAGAGTTCAGCCTCTGTATGTGCGCAGACGCAGGCGTCATCCGTGTACTGTACCTCAACGACAGAGGTTGAGGTGGTCTTGGACCTGGCCTGGAGACGGCGCAGGTTGAACAGGTTCCCACTGGTTCTGTAGTTTAGTTCCACTCCAGCGGGGAACTTATTGACTGTGAGGTGGAGCATGGCGGCGAGAAAGATTGAGAAGAGGGTTGGGACGATGACGCAGCCCTGTTTGACCCCGGTCCGGACGTGGATTGGGTCTGTGGTGGATCAGTTGGTAAGGATCACGGCCTGCATGTTGTCCTGGAGCAGGCGGAGGATGGTGACGAACTTTTGAGGGCAGAAACAGAGGAGGACGCTCCATAGACCCTTGCGATTGACAGTGTCAAAAGCCTTTGTAAGGTCGAACCAGTGTTACCTTGCCACAATGAATTCACTCGTAATGATGGGCAGTTGCAAACTAATTTTTTTTACAATAGCAGGCGTGAAAATTTTGCATGAATGAATTTATTGTTTCTCTTACAAAAGCGTCCTGTTTAAATACATCGGGGGAGAAATTTGGTTGCACCTCCGTTGTGGCACTAATCCAGGCGGAGCGGTGCTTTTAGCGCCTTGAAAAAGTTTGTGCCTCCCGCCCAGAAATTCGTCAGAATCGGTTGAAGAGCTGACAGGGGCGCTAAATGAGCCATTGCACACCAGAGCTGGGCGGGGGGGGGGCAATAATGAAAATGCCAGCGCTAAATCTAACCGAGTCATTGCGCATGTGCTGAACTCCGATTCAGATCTCGGAAAAAGCCAAGCCTTAAAGGCGCGGCATAGTAATGCACCCATTAAACTTTTCAAGATCACTTTTTTTCAAGCTGACCCTTTATTTCCACTGCAAACTCGGAGGCTCACCACCGTGCACTGTGTAAACGTTGCACTGACTGTGACCTCCGAGGGAAGCGCTTCCTCATTCTTTTAAGTAGCCAACAATTAACGACTCTGCAAGCCTGTACCAACTGTTTTTCCAGATATTGTTCTTGGTGGCTGGAGACAGCTGCACCTAATCTTCTGACCGGGGCGCAATCGTGGGCGTTGCACCTTGAATATGTCATGATCGGAGTGATCGTCAGCAACTGGGCACTACTGGTTTGCGCCTCCTTTGAGCCTCAAATGAATTCTTGGTTGGGGCGCTAAACGCTGCGCTCCCGGTCAGTAACCTCTGACCCTCCCATTCACGCCCCCTCTGGCCGCTAACTGAGATGTTAGACAACCGAAAATCCAGCCCATTGTATTGCAATGGGAAGATTAAAAATCTAACAAGCACATCGAACCTTTGATATATAAATCCACAAAGTGACTAAAAATCTCTAATATAATGAGACATGGTGAGTCAATGATGAAATGTTACTAAGTGAATTATGCAAAAGAATCACTTATTCTGGTTAAATTAGGTATAATGAAATGCCCAAATGATCAATTACTAATCACATTTTCAAGCAGCTCGTCATCCAGCATTCATTTATGCAATATACCCACTCCAGGTTTGTTTGTATATTATAGAATTAGAAATTAATAAAAGTCTTTATAGAAGAGAACGATAAAGAACTTGTACTTACATAGCACCTTTCATAACCTCAGGTTGTTTTACAGACAATTAAGTACTTTTGAAGTGTAGTCACTGTTGTAATGTAGGAAATGCAGCAGCCACTTTGCGCACAGCAAGCTCCCACAAACAGGAATGTGATAATGACCAGATAATTGTTTTTTTTAGTGATGTTGTTGATGGATAAATATTGGCCAAGACACTGAGGAGATCTCTTTTACAATCTTTTACATCCACCTGCGAGGGCAGACGGGGATCTCAACCGAAAGTTCCGGCAATGCAGCACTCCCTCAGTACTGCACTGAAGTGTCAGCCTGGATTATGTGCTCTGGAGTGGGATTTAAACCCATGACCTTTTGACTCCCGAGCTGAGAACACTACCAACTGAGCCACGGCTGACAAATCCTAAGAAAACACTGCAGACATTTTCAACTAAACTGGTGAGCTTTTCCAAATTCCACTAACTACACTGATGCATTTAGATACAGATACATACATCATTTTTCTAAGCATGCCCAAGGGGCCTATTTGTTATCTCATTAATAGTAAACAGTGCACATTCCTTGCACATACTGGTCAATATATATGTGCAAAAAATCTAAAAGTGAAATAGGGTTTCTTCTGATCCCTTGACATGGATACCTACCTGTTTCAAGTATTCTACAATTGTACCAACTAGGCATAGTATAGGGATTTTCAAAGCCTTCCTAAATTAGGCATTGACTTCTCTCAAAGCATTCAACCATTGTGATTTTTCTTGAGTGCACGATATCAACTGCTTGTGCTTCTGCTAGCAACCAGATCCTGAGGGAGGTGCACAGATAGCTATTTATTTATAAACAACTCCCTGCTCTGTTTATGGGAGTGTGTCTGTTATCCTCATGGGTCTCACCTCGTCACCCGACTTATAATAAGTGTTATGTCCTCGCAGGATTTGCGTCGGTGCTTTGGAAAGCCCAATTGTTTTGAAAGCAGTGTTGTCTTTCCCTCATTTTGTGTTAACCCTAGAATTGAACCGTCTTTGAGCAGTGTCTCTTCTCTTCCTGATGGAAGCTAGTACTGCTTATTGCTCTAGAAGGTGAACTCCATTGTTCCCGGTTTGGCAATTGCATCTTATCATCGGATGCAGTTTTAGGAGTCAAAATACAATATAAAACACGACTTTCATTACCTCTTTTCATTTAACAAAACAAGATGGCTGCCAATGGATCTGTGGTACTCAACCACCCAAACAAGATGGGTTTCAGGTTGAATCCTCAGTCTGTGCTCACTTAATTGATCTTAGCCAGAGTGTCAGCATACAAAATAATGGGCCACATACCCCGGGCTAGGGAGGGAACAATCAACCAAACCACCATTTTTGACCCCTATCAACTGATCCCTATAATAGAGTTGCGGTACAGATCAGCCACGATCAAATTGGAAGGCGGAATAGGCTTGAGGGGTTGAACGTCCTATTCCTGTTCTTGTGTGTGTCAAAGTCAACAAGCTGACATCCAACAGTCTAGGCGACTGTATGAAGTAAAAAGAATGAAAGAAACTGCATTTATAGCACCTTCCACAACCTCAGGATGTCTCAAAGCAGCCAATGAAGTATTTTTGAAGTGTAGTCACTGTTGTAATGTCGGAAATGAAGCAGCCACTTTGCACACAGTTAGCTCCCACAAACAGCAATGTGATATTGACCAACTAATCTGTTTTTAATATCAACAGTTTTAGTGATGTTGACTGAGGGATAAATATTGGCCAGGACACCAGGGAGAACTCCCCTGCTCTTCTTCGAATAGTGGCCATAGGATCTTTTACATCCACCTTAGAGAGCTGACGGGACATCGGTTTAATGTCTCATCTGAAAGACAGCACCTCTGACATTGCAGCACTCGCTCAGTGCTGCACTGGGAATGTCAGCCTAGAATTTGTGCTCAAGTCTCTGGAGTGGAACTTGAACACACAATCTTCAGACTCAGAGGCAAGAGTTTTACCAACTGAGCCACAGGTGACACCTAAATGTGTAAGCCGCTTGCTGAGGTAACAAAGGGCCTGTGGAACTCTACACCAACAGTCCCTTAAGGAGAGAGGGGAGGAAAGTGGGAGAGAAAATAAATTGTCCCCTCCTTCATTACTTTAATTCACGTAAACATTTGAGAAATCATTTACATTTCTCCAATCTGGCTATCAGCCCCCTGTACAGAATAATTCTAACACATGGGCAGTTTGTAAAGAAGTTTTCTGATTGGGTTAGAGGGATCATGTGCATTTTCAATTATCATATTTCAATCCATTTAATCATTAACTCTGCAGCGACATATAAATAAAAAAAATGAAACATCATCGAGATAATGAGAAACTCTAGAAGTTCTCAGCGGCCAATGCATTTACTGTTAATGAAATGTGGCAACGGAGCGTTTGAGGAATGTGGATGCTAGTTCTGAATGTCGGACTTTATGCAGAGGATTAAATGAGAAGTGATGGGAATTCTGTGCTTGGCATGGATTTGCTTTTAGGATCAGGCGGATGTTGAACTGGAGTTAACAACATTGACAAAATAGCATTAGGAAGAGAAAAGATGAAGGGGAAAACAAAATAAATGTTAGTGGGAAGGCCTAGCCCCATCTGTTGGATTGGCTGTGGTCCAGCATACTGAATAAGTCAATGGTTGATTAAACTGTCACTCAGCTCTGGCCTATAACCTCTAGGTTTCCAATCTCCAGTATATGCCTGGTAATTTATTATTTTAATGCCTGGAAACTTCTTTAATAGCCTGTTATACATCAATTTATTCAGTATTAAAGGAATAAGACGGGTAAGAATCAATTATATTACCTTCGAAGCTGCATTTGTCCCTGCCCTTGGCCTTCCTCAGGCATTTACTACTTCGAGTTTGGGATTTGGATTTTGTCTTTTCCTGATCATTTCCCTTTTTATTGTCAACTGGATTTGACTGCAGCGCTCTAACAACCTGCACTCTTGTTTGTTGACCACTTCAAAGTAATGCTTTCCTGTGCATGTAATGTCAGTGTAATAGATTTGTATGTATCAAAGAAATGTACCATCTCATTTTTCCCCCCTCAATTTTCTTGCCGTCTCCTCTGAAGCCGCTGATGCTTGTTGGGTGAGGCGGGTAAAGGTGCCAATTGTGGTGCCCACAGTACCACCGGGAGTACAGTTGCCAACCCTCCAGGATTGCCCTGGAGTCTCCAGGAATTAAAGACTAATCTCCAGAATACTGCTGCCAGCAACCCAGGAGAAAAATCATAGGGGCATGAAAAATTGACTTTTTAATTAAAAAATTCTTTGCACACTTTTGTTCACTAGATATAAAAATTATTGGACATGGGAAAAGGGCTGTTTGACTGACAGTCCAGAATCATTCAATTGGGTAATGAAGAATCAATTGGCTTTCCGATTGGTGTGGTTGCCACAACGATGGACGTGTCGGGCGACCAATAGCGGGAGTGTGGGGGCAGGACGTTTGGAGGCCGGAGGTCATGTGACGACATCTCCAAAAAAATGTCCAACCAGAGTTGGCAACCCTAACCGGGAGTGCAAGTCAGGAGATTGTATATGTGCAACCATCAGTGGAGGCAACATGGTGGGCTGCGCGCACGTGATTTCCTGGCCTGCGCTCCAGGTGAGTGACACTCTATGCCGGGAGTGCACAACTGGGGAAATGTTTCCAGGAGCCCTTCGATACTTAACCAGTTGACCACACTTCGTGAGTCAACTTCGACGCTTTTGGGCTGCCCAACTGTAACCATTGTGGGGCCACATAATGCCGCAACATTCCGCTGAGGTGACAAGATAGGGAGGGTTATTCCAATTTCCATCCCAGAAGCACTGAGGTTAATTTTAGTGCCCCCTTAACATCCCCTGAACACCCCTTCCCCTGTCTCTTACTAAGATCAAGTAACTCAACAAAAAGCAAGAATCGAATCTGAGATCTCCTTGGCAAAGCACTTTTGAAAACATTTAATGAGATAAAATTACTGCCATTTAAATTAGAATTTGATAAAATAGTTCTGTCTGCCCTTTCAGATGGATGTATATGATCCCATGGCACTATTTGAGTTTGATGTCTTGTCTAATATTTATCCCTCAAACAACACCAGTGAAACAGATTATCTGGTCATTATCTCATTTCTGATTGTGGGAGCTTGCTGTTCACAAATTGCCTGCCGCATTTCCTTCCTCACAATAATAACTACACTTCAAAAATAATTCATTGGTTGTAAAGCACTTTGGGAGGTCTTGAGGTTGTGAAAGCAAGTCCTTTCCTTTTTTGTTTTTTTCTGTCTGTTTCTCTGTCTATTTTTCTTTCTTTCTGGAAAAATGACTAGAGATATCTAGATAGGGGTAGATAGGAAAGGAATATCCAGGTCATTGTGTGTGACACACAAAAGCAGTTTTGTAGAGATTGGCCCATGATTAAATGCAATATGGGTTTAAAATCATCACACGATTTTTTCTGAATAAATAAGTGAAACACATTTGTCTCCTAACCTCGGAGCAATTTCCAAGGCAGTGCTGAGATGGAGTGCAATGTGTGCAAAAGGCAATGATCCATTAGCGATTGTTTAGAATGCCTTTTCCTTTTCCAAATGAATTTTGAAATACATTCAGTTCACACACAATGCATTAACATATGATGTTTGTGTAATTAGGTGCCTGTAGTGAAAGCAAGCTTAAGCACATCACAATTCCTTTGATTTTTAAAATGGAGGCACTTGTAACATGCCACTCCCCTGAGATTAAGACGGTTTTACATCATAAATATCAGCTGATAATCCCCATAAGTTTATGGAAATTAAGTATTAATGCAGGCTATATCACAGGCAGAAATATGTGTTGTTCAAAATATCTCCACAAGTGAGGCTGACTGGATACTTCATCACAGAAGAAGGCATGAGTGGATAATGGTTGCTTTATGAATGGAGCGATATATCACCGATATATCAACCACACTATAATTTTATTCATCACCCCTTTATGTTCTGTTTAAAAATGTATTTTTGTATATATTTATTTGACCATAGCAAGTCAAACTAAATTGTACAGCACAGATTATAATGCATTGGCATTAGGTTACTAATGAAGGCAATTATCTATATCTGGCAGTGACATATCATGTGGATCCATCAATCTAAATTCCTTGTATCTGGATATGTGTGATATCTCAAATGTCAGTCAATGAGGTAGCAGAGACCCAATGGGAGTGATTGGCTGTCATTATCGTTTCCACTTCCTATGGCAAGAATCTACTAGTTGCTAATAGATGTCAGGCAGGCACTTGATAAGTTTGACCTTATACATTCAAATGCCACCTATTTTTGCTGGTGGGATTTTAAAATTAAATGTCTGTTGGAATGGGATTGACGAGCAGTCCAACCTACAGAGACCGGGGCCTGCAGAAGTTTGGGATTAGATTTATCAAAGTCAAGAGAGATAGGAATTGCTAGATGAAAGAAGACCAAAGTACATCGTTCGTCTTCTACCATCCTGGTAGTCAGATGGTACAACGATACTGTCATGTATGTACATGCTGTTTGTAGCCACCAGATGGTGTCATTGTTGGAGGCCACATGGTGCTTCTCTGGTATAAAAGGCCAGCCATTTTGTGAGTCAGGCACTTTGGGTCTAAATAAAGCAGAAGCAAGGTTGTACCTTGCTTAGTTAAACAGTACTCAGTTTGAACCTTTATTGCATGCATAACATTTGGCGACGAGGATACCTTTGTTTGCAAAATGAGCACGGTTGGATTTTTAGAGCGATTTGTGGAGGGAGAAGATTGGGCAGACTTTGTGAGCCATTTCAACCAATACTTCGTGGCCAACAAAATGAAGGGGGCCGACGATGCAGATCAGCGCCGGGCCGTGTTCCTCACTATGTTCGGTTCTAAGATCTATGGTCTGATAAAGAATCTATTCATGCCTAGTGATCCAACAGAGAAAACGTACAAAGAATTGTGTACATTGGTACGGGGGCACCTCAAGCCAGATGACGGCATCATCATCTCGAGATACAGGTTTTATACACACGTTCAATCGGAGGGCCAGAGCGCGGCAGAATTCGTTGCCGACCTGAGATGTCTAGAGGCTCCCGAGATATGGGAAATGGTCTACGTTGTCCAGAGCCACGCTGTGGATCTTGATGATTGGAGGGCAGTGCTGAGCGGCGGTGACAGGCGGTGACAAGGTGGAGGACCTTTGTCTTATGGATGTTAAGCGTAAGGCCCATGCTTTCATATGCCTCAGTGAATACATTGACTATATCCTGGAGTTCAGCCTCTGAATGTGCGCAGATGCAGGCGTCGTCCGCATACTGCAGCTCAACGACAGAGGTTGTGGTGATCTTGGAACTGGCCTGGAGGCGGCGTAGGTTAAACAGCTTCCCACTTGTTCTGTAGTTTAGTTCCACTCCAGCGGGGAGCTTGTTGATTGTGAGGTGGAGCATGGCGGCAAGGAAGATTGAGAAGAGGGTTGGAGCGATGATGCAGCCCTGTTTGACCCCGGTCTGGACGTGAATTGGGTCTGTAATGGATCCGTTGGTAAGGATCACAGCCTGCATGTCATTGTGAAGCAGGTGAAGGATATTGACAAACTTTTGGGGCCATCCGAAATGGTGGAGGATGCTCCAATGACCCTCACGGTTGACAGTGTCAAAGGCCTTTGAAAGATCGAAAAAGGCCATGTATAAGGGCTGGCGCTGCTGCCTGCATTTTTCCTGCAACTGTCGCGCTGCAAAGATTATGTCTGTTGTGCCTCGTAGGGGACAAAATCCGCATTGTGATTCCGGGAGGAGCTCCTCGGCCACAGGGAGAAGACGATTGAGGAGAACTCTAGCGACAACTTTCCCAGTGGCTGACAGCAGGGAGATTCCCCTGTAGTTGCCGCAGTCTATTGCGAAAAGGCAACAACTGGATGTGGGGCACATTGCAAAACAGAGCTTTCGAGAAAGCCACCAATCTGCTTTGCTCAAACAAGCTGCTGGTACATTATGACCCATGTAAACGTTTAGTTTTGGCCTGTGACGCTTTGTCATATGGAATTGGTTGTGTGTTACAACAAGCCAATGAGTCGGGGAAACTTCAAGCTGTCGCGTATGCATCCAAAAATTTGTCTAAAGCAGAAAGAGCCTACAGTATGGTAGAAAAAGAAGCTTTAGCGTGTGTGTACGGTGTTAAAAAGATGCATCAATACCTGTTCGGTCTGAGGTTTGAACTAGAAACTGATCATAAGCCGCTCATTTTGTTGTTTTCCGAGAGCAAAGGTATCAATACCAACGCTTCATCCCGCATCCAAAGGTGGGCGCTGACATTATCTGCCTATGATTATGTCATTCGCCACAGACCTGGCGCAGAGAATTGTGCCGATGTTTTGAGCCAGTTGCCGTTGCCCACATCAGAGGTAGAAACGCCACAACCAGCAGATTTAATGTTAATCCTGGATGCTTTTGAGAGTGAAGGTACCCCTGTCACGGCTCAACAAATTAAGACCTGGACCAGCCAGGACCCGATATTATCGGCGGTAAAGGGTTGCATCCTCAAAGGGAATTGGTCTGCCATACCTAATCAAATGTGCGAGGAGACCAAACGGTACATTCGTCGCAAGGACGAACTATCTATTCAAGCAGATTGCATATTGTGGGGCAATCAAGTTGTAATGCCTAAGAAAGGGAGAGAGAAGTTTGTGCGTGAGTTACACACCACACATCCTGGTATAGTGATGATGAAGGCCATCGGCAGGTTCCACATATGGTGGCCAGGAATTGATTCTGAGCTCGAAGCATGTGTGCATTAGTGCAACACGTGCATGCAGCTCAGCAAAGCACCAGCGGAATCGCCACTGAGTCTGTGGTCATGGCCATCCAAACCTTGGTTCAGGATCCATGTAGATTTTGCAGGTCCCTTCCTGGGCAAGATGTTTTTAGTGGTGGTGGATGTTTATTCGAAGTGGATAGAATGCATAATCATGTCATCCAGTACATCCACGGTAATCATAGAGAATCTCAATGTCATGTTCGCGACACATGGCCTGCCTGACATAGTGGTGAGCGACAATGGGTCATGCTTCACCAGTCAGGAATTTCAGGAGTTTGTAAAACTTAACGGTGTAAAACATATAAGGTCAGCACTGTTCAAGCCTGCGTCCAATGGGCAAGCAGAACGTGCAGTACAAATTATCAAGCAAAGCATGAGGAGAGTAACCCAAGGGTCACTGCAGACCTGCTTGTCTTGCATACTGCTGAGTTACAGGGCAAGACCCCACACACTCACAGGTGTCTCGCCTGCTGAACTCATGATGAAAAGAGATCTTACGACCAAGTTATCTCTTGTAAGCCCGTATTTAAGTAATCATGTTGAATACAGAAGACAGAGTCAACAAGGGTACCACGATCGCACAACTGTGTCACGCAAGATTTCTGTTAATGATCCTTTATATGTGTTCAATTATGGTCAGGATCCCAAATGGATCGCTGGTACGTTCATGGCCAAGGAGGGCAACAGAGTATTTGTTATTAAGCTCAAGAATGGGCAAACTTGCAGGAAACACATGGATCAAACAAAGCTGAGGAACACAGATGAGCCAGAGCAATCGGATGAAGAAACCGTCGACGACAAACCAACCTACCAGCAGCCTTCAGTGGACTCGAGGGTCATCCTTGAGTCCGGAATTTCCAACACGGACTTGTTCAATAAAAATGGACTTGCAATTCCTGACGTGGCCACTGCCACCCCCAACAAGTCAGCCATCCAGCCACCAGCCACAACAGACTCCGCACATTCACCCAAGGCCGGAATCGAACTGAGACGGTCAACCCGGGAGCGTAAAGCACCGGACCGTCTCAACCTGTGAAAGACTGTGATAAGATCTCAGAGGAGGATATTGTCATGTATGTACATGCTGTTTGTAGCCACCAGATGGTGTCATTGTTGGAGACCACTGAGCAGCATGCCCATGGTGCTGCTCTGGTTTAAAAGGCCAGCCATTTTGTGAGTCAGGCACTTTGGGCCTAAATAAAGCAGAAGCAAGGTTGTACCTTGCTTAGTTAAACTGTACTCAGTTTGAACCTTTATTGCATACATAACAGATACTGGAGTTGTTGACTAATCACAGCAATCAATCTCTATCAATTAGTTTACAACAGACCTAGACATGAGGTGAAGAAACCCCAGTGGTGGAGAGCTTTGGGAACCATAAGTCCAAAGTCACTTGTTCCTCCCAAGCACGCTACACTCACCACATGTCATGTCTCACATTACTCATATACTGTAACCCAAAATGTTATTTTCTGAAATGAATCTATCTAATTTTCATTTGACTGAATCAATTCTAACTGCTTCCACTATCTCGCTCGGGAGCCTGTTCCATAAAATGACCAGTCGCTCACTGAAATATTGTTTCCGTAGATTGGTTTTCAATTTAACCCCTTCAAGCGCAGGCCGTGTAACTGGAATAGCTTAGGGATCGAGACTTATATGGTTACTCAGATATATTTTTTAATCATGCCTTGCCCACATCCAACTGAACCATATACACACAGCCCAATCTCATCTTATACCCAGGGGCAATGCCAGGGAAGATGAACTAGCATTGCGTAAATACACAGTGCTAGAATACCTCAGTTGAAAGTCTGCCTCATACCTAAGCTTTAAAATTGTATTAAACAGTCACCACACCCTCTTGAACCCAGTAGGAAGGACAAGTTTGAATATACAATATAGCTAGGTGCCTCCACATGAGCTCCCAGACTGGTCTAGTGCACCAGCTCCACTTCAAACCAATAGAGTCACTTTGAGATGCACAGGGCTGCCCCATAAACCATAACACCAGGGCAGCTAAGGAGGGAGTTTCCATAAAGCTGAAAGTAGACGATTAAGATGAAAAAATGTCACGATTGACAGGAATTATCTTGGTAATTGTTTCTTTGGGAAGCACTTTCGCCTCTGAGTCAGAAGGTTGTGGGTTCAAGTCCCACTCCAGGGACTTGAGCGCAAACAAATCTAGGCTGACACTCCAGTGCAGTGCTGATGGAGTGCTGCACTATCAGAGGGTGCCATCTTTCGAATGAGACGTTAAACCGAGGTGCCATCTGCTCTCTCAAATGGATGTAAAAGATCCCATGGCACTATTTTGAAGAAGAGCAGGGGAGTTATCCCCAGTGTCCTGGCCAATATTTATCCCTCAACCAACATAACAAAAACAGATTATCTGGTCATTATCACATTACTGTTTGTGGGAGCTTGCTTGTACGCAAATTGACTGTCGCGTTTCCTACATTACAACAGTGACTACATTCCAAAAGTACTTCATTGGCTGTAAAGCACTTTGAGACGTCCGGTGATCATGAAAGGCTCTATATAAATCCAAGTCTTTTTCTTTCTTTCAAAAAGAAGATAAGGTAGTACAGAAAAGGTCTCTTTAATCTTCTCTTTGCCATAACTGGTATGATACTATTTTAATCAAATCCTATGGGGTGAAGTTCAGCAAATGACTGACCTGGAAAAGCCTTGAAAGCAATTTGTTTGTAATTGTGCTTTGGTCTCTGGGACTTTGGGCAGCTCTGTCAATGAGAATGTTTTATACCATTTTGTACTCAATGTCCATGTTTTTGAATCATAAAATGATACAGCACAGAAGGAGACCATTTGACCCATTGTGCCTGTGCCGGCTCTCTGAAAGAACTATACAATTAGTCTCACTCCCCTGCCCTTCTCCATAGTCCTGCAACATTTTCCTCTTCAAGTATTAATCCAATTCCCTTTTGAAAGTTATTATTGAATCTGCTTCCATCGTCCTTGCAGGCAGTCCATCCAGAACACAACAACACGGAAAATCACCATCTTTATACTACAGTATATCATAGATTGGGGATGGGTAGTTGTGTGACTGCTTCTGCCCTTAGGTAAATTGTACTCTCTACCCCATGCAAATGTGTTGGCTGCTGTATGGGCAAGTTCAAAAATCTAGCATTCAAAAGAAAAGGAGAAATACTGTGAGTCATTCATTCACGTGGACTCCAGTCTGATTTGGACGCGCTTCAAACCTGGATATCAACCAAGTGTGCAGCTGTGGCTCAGTTGGTAGTACTCTCACCTCTGAGATGAAAGGTTTTGGATTCAAGTCCCATTCCAGACTGGAGTGCAGCACTGAGGGAATGCTGCACTGTTGGAGGTACTATCTTTCAAAGGCCCCATGGCACTATTTGAAGACCAGGTGGCCTAGAAAATATTTATCCCTCAATGGACATCACTAACACAGATGATCTGGTCATTTATTTAATGGCTGTTTGTGGGACCTTGCTGTGCACAAATTGGCTGGCAAGTTTTCTACAATACAACAGTAATGACTCTTCAAAAACATTTCATTGACTGTAAAGTGCTTTTGAAGGTCCTGAGGTTGTGAAAGGCATTATATAAATCCAGGTTCTTTACCTGATGAAATGTATACCCCATTTGGAGTCCTGGTGAGCTTTGGAAGTTAGTATAACTTGGAAAAGCAAGTTGGATGATGGAATTGACAGATTTAGAATGGAAATCCAGAATCAGTTCACCACACTGAAAATGCGGGCAGAATGGCAGGGACCCAGCTAATGACTTCTGTTTTTAAATCATATTCAATACTGATTTAGATATGAGAGGTGGAGAAACTCTCACCTGATGGATGCCTTCCAGTGTCAGCAGAGAGCCGCCAAACCAAGCAAGGAACTAGTCATATGTTTGTGGAACTATTTCTTTTCGCATGCATCACACGGAAAGGAAAAGAAGTCATTTGACTCATGACAGATTCATATTTATGCCAAAAGTATGAAATATTTATGAGCAAATAATATAAAATGGTGTTAAACACAGATTAATCTCATTTAGTAAAGTCATTTTAGCACACAAAGAAAACCAAAAGAAAGAAAAAAAATGCATTTCTATAGCGCCTTTCATAACCTCAGGACATCCCAAATGCTATACAGCCAATGAAGTGCAATGTAGGAAACGCAGCAGCCTATTTGCGCACATCAAGGTCCCACAAACAGCAATGTGATAAACACAAAATAATCTGTTTAATATTTTTTTTATTCATTCACGGGATGTGGGTGTCACTGGCAAGGCCAGCATTTATTGCCCATCCCTAATTGCCATTGAGCTGCCTTCTTGAAGCGCTGCAGTCTGCATGGTGAAGGTACTCCCACAGTGCTGTTAGGGAGGGAGTTGCAAGATTTTGACCCAACGACGATGAAGGAATGGCGATATAGTTCCAAGTCAGGATGGTGTGTAACTTGGAGGGGAACTTGGAGGTGGTGGTGTTTCCATGCACCTGCTGCCCTTGTCCTTCGAGGTGGTAGAGTTTGCAGGGTTGGGAGGTGCTGTCGAAGAAACCGTGGCGAATTTCTGCAGTGCATCTTGTACATGGTACAAACTGTGCCGATGGTGGAGGGAGTGAATGTTTAAGGTGGTGGATGGGGTGCCAATAAAGTGGGCTGCGTTACAATCCTGGCTTGGGCCTTGAAGATGGTGGAAAGGCTTTGGGGATTCTGGGGGCGAGTCACTCCCTGCAGAATACCCAGCCTCTGACCTGCTCTTGTAGCCACAGTCTTTATGTGGCTGGTCCAGTTAAGTTTCTGGTCAATGGCAGCCCCCAGGATGTTGATGGTGGGAGAATTCGATGATGGTAATGCCATTGAATGTCATGGGGAGGTGGTTAGACTCTTGCTGGAGATGGTCATTGCTTGGCACTTGATCGGCGCGAATGTTACTTGTCACTTATCAGCCCAAGCCTGAATGTTTATAGTAATGTTAGATAAATATGGCCAGGACACCGGGAAGAACCCCCCTGCTCTTCTTCAAATAGTGCCATGTGATCTTTTACATCCATCTGATGGGGCAGACGGGCCTCGGTTTAATGTCTCATCCGAAAGACGGCACCTCAGACAGTGTGTAGCACTCCCTCAGTACTGCACAGCGAATGTTAGCCTAGATTTTGTGCTCAAGACTCTGGTGTAGGATTTGAATCCATGGCCTTCTGACTCCAGGTGCTACCCTCTAGGCTCTGGTTGACACTTACAATACCGATTATTATTCAATTCAGATCTACCTCACAAATTGATGCTTTTGTTAATGCATGAATGTCCAGTGGAGCAGTGCGCAATATTATATAGACATGTTGGGTAACGCACGCTGGATTAGGTGAAAAAAAAAACATAAACAGAAAGAATGGTAACCTGAAAAAAAAAATAGAGCAAATGAAAAGGCAAGAAATTAGGTATAGTGTAAAACTGGCCCTTGGAGCATTGTCGGGATTCTACATGACATACCTAAGTCAGCAATTATCATTTCAGAAATTCGTTATAATCAATTACTCTGACAGAGTCCTACTTTGCTAACAAACCGCTTTGAAGTATCAATTTATAAGTGATGAGCTGCAATATTAGATTGCAAAGTGTAGCCATTTGTAATTTGAGCTGTAGCCAAGTGGACGCTAAAACCGCTGGAATGATTTGAAGCAGAAATATATTTATAATACCACAAGATCTTCATAACCGAGATTCTGCGAGGTCTGAATGCTGAATATTATTAATTAGAACTGAGGAAACATACTGAACCAAAGGGAAACCCTCACAGTGCTAAGGTGAATAGAGATGAAAATAACATTGCAACTACTTCCCCTGCCTCAGCTTAAAATGATCTCCCCCATCTTTTCTGAAGGTACTGATCCTATCCCTTCTCTCCTGCGCGTAGCGGCACATAAGGCAACCCATCTCTCCCACTGCTTTATGTCCAGCAGATCGCACTCTGGCTTGTTTCCAGAATGAACATAGGAATTGCTGGATGAAAATAGACCAAGGTCCCTCTAGTTTGCCTTCTACTATCTTGATGACACAATGATAATGGAGTTGTTGATTAATCACAGCAATCAATATTCTGACGCAATGAAAACCACAGTGGTGGAGAGCTTTGGGGACCATGTGGGGAATTGGATGGGTGGAAAAGGGCGGGAGTGGAGCAGGGGGAGGTTAAATTCTTAAAAATGGGAAACCCAATCCCCACCCGCCGCAAACACGTCTACTTCCAGTTTAGCCGGGGCCATTTTAGGGTAGGATGAGTAACTTACTCTCGAGTGGCGGGTCGGTAATTATAATATTTGAATGAGGCTGTATGCCTCAGATTTTATCGTCAATTTAGATTTGCCGTTTCCCACGGCTCTGGAAACTCGGACAGCTAAAAGGGGGATAGGAGCAGACAGCTGCTGTAGGTAGGTGCTTCTCTAGCACTGCTTGTGGGCCAGGAGGAGCAGGAGTGCTTCTTACACCAGTCCCCCAAACTACACTGGCACGATTAGCTGAGCATCCCGCAATCGTCTAACCCTCCCCGGTGCTTTCTCCTTCCGCCGCAATCTCTTTCTCCCCTGTGATCTCTATTCCCCCGCAATCTCTCTTCTCTCCGCGATCTCTCTTCCCTCCCCACCCCCATGATCGCTCTATTCCCCAGGCTCTCTCTTCTCACGATCTCTTTCCCCCCTCTCCCACCCCACCCACCCCACCACGATCTGAGCCCACCCCGCACTGACCCCCCTCCCCCCCCCCACCACGATCTTCTCTATTGCCCAGGACTGTCCCCAGCAGTTCTTGACTTCTGCCTTGTACCTGGCCAGTTGTCGAGCGTTAGATTTGTCAGGACCTCCGTGTTTCCCGTATTTCCAGGTTTCTCGGCTGTTGATACTCAGCCCCGTTCCCTAACTGCCTCCTGATAAATAACGGGGCCTTAGGTCCAAAGTCACCCGTTCCTCACGAGAATGCTACATTAAACACACATCATGTCTCAAATTACTCATATACAGGATCCCCAAAAAGCCCCTTTTCACGTGAATAGGTTGTTGGGCCTGACTCCCAGCTCCCGACCAGGACTGGATACAGTGGGAGATCGGCACGCACTCCAAGGCAATCCAGTGTTCAAAGAAACCAAGAAAGACTTGTATTTATAAAACACCTTTCATGATCTCAGGATGTTAAAGCTCCTGCACTTTGCTCAGTATTTAATTAGTGAGTTCAGACAGATCAAACTTGTGACTTTCTAAATATCTTCCAGGGTAACTAGCAAGGGAAAATATCGACATAAAATTGCTTTATTTTAGTGAGATGGAGAAACTGAGACCTCTTTGCCAACCTTCCTGGGGCGCATTACAGCCAATGAAGTACTATTGAAGTGTAGGCACTGAACAGCAAGGTCTCACAAACAGCAACGTGATAATGACCAGATAATCTGTTTAGAGATGTTGGTTGGGGGATAATAGGCAGGACTTCCCTGCTCTTCTTCAGTCTTTTGCATCAAACTGAGAGGGAAGATGGAGCCTCAATCTATAGACGGCACTTCCGACAGCGCAACATTCTTCAGAGACCAGGGAGCCGAAATTGTCCCTTTCCTTAAAGCCTGTTAATACCAGAAATCGGTGGCCACATTGCCAAGTGCAATGGCCGCCGACTTTTCGTGTAATGGCTGCCATTATTAAAATTCTGCTCTTGCGGTATCTCGGTGGTAACCCGCTCCCCCCCCCCAACCCCGCCCCCGCCCCCCCCCCCCCACCGCTCCGCTGCTGCCTATCCATGCTAAGTGCATCATCACAGTGCACACCGCCGATGTTCCCCACCCCCCAGCCCCCGACGGCAAAATTCCGCTGAGAAAATCTTCCTCCTGCCGGGCGGTGCCAAAAGCTGCATTTCTCAGGCGTTGGTGCAGTGAGGCTGTGGCCTTCTGAAATAACGGCGCAGCTCCCATTAAAGGGGAGGACGCACTGCCGTTGCTGCCATGTTTTTTTTTGTCGGTCGATTGCCATGTCGGGCCGACAATTATACCCCCTCGGATTCGGCCAGGCTGCCTGGCACCCCTCTCTGGTGGCCCAGTGGGCCAAACTTTTAAAATCGTGCAGGCTCTCTCCCCTTTAAGTGAAGGGGAGAGCTGTGGTGATGCGCGCTGTGATGACTGACAGCGGCGGCCACTACCCCCGCCCCCCCCTAACTTCCGGCCTTCTAGTGTGCTCACCACCGCATATCCGCCCCCATTATGAGCGACTGCCAGTCCGCCGTGAAAAAATAAGCCAAAGAGCGGAATTTCGCTCAAGAGGCCACCTCAACCATCACGGTGGTAAAACATGAGAAACAGGATGCATGCGCCCCGTTTCCAGCGATGGACAATTCTGGCCCCCAGAACTCTTGTCTCTACTCTTTGAGATGTACTGTTTCTTATTGCAATACAATTCCACTGCCACTGTTAAAGCTCCTGCACTTTGCTCAGTATTTAATTAGTGAGTTCAGACAGATCAAACTTGTGACTTTCTAAATATTTTCCAGGGGAACTAGCAAAGGAAAATATCGACATAAAATTGCTTTATTTTAGTTAGATGGAGAAACTGAGACCTCTTTGCCAACCTCCCTGGGGCCCTGAAGCTTATGCATTTAAAACCTTTGTATTGGCTGCCATGCTAGAGCTTTGCCAGCCTGCACAGAATAAACTGACAGCAGTTTGATGCAAACAATGGAGAAGCCTGGAAGGAGCAACCGTGTACTTAAAAGGTTATAGCTATTAGTTAGCACAATGTTTTCTTACATAAAGACAAGTCTTTTCAAGTCTTATTTTTATTCATAAATTTGTAGGATATTTAAAAAATAAAATAATGCATTTTCCCTGTTACATAACCTTATACATAAATGACAATGAAACGTTTTGAAGAGCTTTCAGGTGTGTACCGTCTACAAGATGCACTGCAGCAACTTGCCAAAACATCCTCAACGGCATCTCCCAAACCCGCGACCCCTACCACCCAGAAGGACAAGGGCGGCAGGCGCATGGGAGCATCATTACATGCACATTCTCCTCCAAGTCACACACCATCCTGACTTCGAAAAATATTGCCGTTCCTGCATCGTCACTGGGTCAAAACCCTGGAACTCCCTCCCTAATAGCACTGTGGGAATACCTTCACCACATGCACTGCAGCGGTTCAAGAAGGTGGCTCACCACCATCTTCTCGAGGGCAACTAGGGATGGGCAATCCATGCTAGTCTTGCCAGCAACACCCACATCCTGTGAATGAATTTTTAAAAATGGATTCTGCTTGTTTTTGGGTAAGAGGTTTGCTTTCCATTGTTAGAAAGTTGGCTTTATTCTAATTTCTAATATCTGATTATTCGTTTATGGTACAGGCTGAGAGCAGGGGCAATTTGTGTGTTCTACTGGGTTAGTTACATTGGCAATTTACTGGAAGACCCAAGGATAATTTTCATCCCTCACACCTTAATGACAGGGAATAACAGGCTGGTGTTGTTGATGGTGTGTTGTGTGTGCTCTGGACAGTTCCAGCAGACTTCCTGTCTCCAGTTATGTGCCAGCTCTGTGTTTTTGTAGTGTAGTATTACAGACAGTGATAGCATCCCACAGAACAGAACCGTGCTCTTTCAGTTTGTGAATCCACTCCATTAGTGAGGCTCGAAGCCCATTGGCTTAGCTTGTGGAACTCACAGCAGCTCTGAGCAACACTATTTTTAACCAGAGTTTTATTAAATTTTCTCTTTAAAACATATTAATGAGAGAAGGAAGGAAAGGGCTAATAGACTGCTGTTTCCATTCTAAAAATATACTGATTACTAAAGTGGAAACTGGTAATGGCTTGTTGACTACAGTCACTAAATCAAAGAGCAGAGTGTCAGGAGTAGGGGTTGCCAACTCTCCAGGATTGCCCTGGAGTCTCCAGGAATTAAAGATTAATCTCCTGGACACAGCTAAGAGCAAATCCCGGGAGGAAAATCATCACGCATTAAAAAATTGTGTTTTAAACATTTTTTCTTTCAACACTTTCGCTTATTCATTAGAAAAATATCGGAGATGGGGAAAAAAGAATGTTTGACTGACAGTCAGATAATGAAGAATCTGTTCGCTTTCCAATTGGTGTGGGAAGGAGGTGCACCATGAGGATGGGCATGTTGGGCGACCAATGACGGGGGTGTGGGAGCAGGGCGATTGGAGGTGTGAGGTCATGTGATGATCCCTCCAGGAATATGTCCAGCCAGAGTTGGCAACCCTAGTCGGAAGGGACAAGTAGTGTAAAGGTTCCAGCATAGATATACAGGAAGGATGCAGTTTGTTGTCGAGGTGTTGGAGCTAGTGCTAGGTGGGCGGTGTATCTATATAGGGCAAAAAATAATAACAGGTATTTGTGGTTGAGTCATAGAGCATGGAGGCTGGAACAACTGCTTGCTGTGCACTAGGTGTGCAGAGGACAGTAATTAAGCCTTCACCTCTGCAGCGGTTAGAGGCTGTAATAACAGCAAAGAGAGACCAACTTGGGCTGTTACGAAGGACACTGTGGTACCTGGGAACAGCAGCTCAAAGTTAGATCTGGATAAAGACAGACAATTATCCATAAACAATACTGCTTTTAGAAATATGTCAAGTGAGATTGCTGGGGTTCTCAGTCCATCTATTGCCCAAAACTTTCAAAAAGGGAATTGAATATATACTTAAAAAGGAAACATTTGCAGGGCTATGGGGAAAGAGCAGGGGGGAGTTGGATTAATCAGATAGTTCATTCAAAGAGCCGGCACAGGCACAATGGGCCAAATGGCCTCCTTTTGTGCTGTAAGATTCTAAGATTCTATGAGTGAAGGGAGGCTTGTGTGGAATATAAACACTGGTATGGACCAGTTGGGCCAAATGGCCTCTCTCTGTGCTTGTATTGTTCTATGATTCGTCTCATCCCATGTATCATTCCAACCCCTCAGCAATCAATGTTCTTCTCTTCTCTCCTGAAGGCATTGACACCTTGCTGTAGTACTGTTCCAAGGAATTGGCCACCTTCACTACCATTATTCACGTGTGATCATTGACCGTGAGTGGAGACGAGGGGAATTATTTTTACGCAGCGAGTTGTTATAATCTGGAATGCGCTGCCTGAAAGGGCGGTGGAAGCAGATTCAATAGTAACTTTCTAAAACAAATTGGATATATACTTGAAAAGGAAACATTTGCAGGGCTACGGGGAAAGAGCGGGGAAGTTGGTCCAATTGGATAGCTTTTTCAAAGAGCTGACACAGGTACAATGGGCTTAATGGTCTCCCACTCTGCTATATGATTCTATTTGAACTTGTATTTAATGTCTTATTCGTTGATGCGTAGTATCTGCAGCGATATATCTGGCAGATTCACAGTGTGCTGCAGGACGGGTCAGACCCTGCACTACACAAGGTCATAATCAGCTCGTAATGATCATTGAAAGCGATACCCCTGTATTTAATTCAGTCCTGACCTTATTGGTAATTAGCACAGCATTAAAACCAATGCTTAATCCCCTTTTTTTTTTAAAGTGTTAAAAAGTGAACAAATATTTCATTCTGTGTCCGATGCCGATATTCTATCATCACACTGTCTCAGATTAATACCTCTGCCTGCAAAGTCATGGGCTAAGATATTAATCCTTTCGAGATCTGCAGTGAAACTAAACAAAATGAAGGCAATATACTGTATATATATATATATTTTAGTTTGTTATGAGAGTATTTTGGATGTTCCAGTTATCTCTGTTCTTTTCTGTCAAAAAGAGAAGGCTGAGGAGTGGTCTTCAAAATTATGAAGGGGTTCGATAGGGTAGACGTAGGGAAGATGTTGCCTCTTGTGGAGGAGACCAAAAGTAAGGGCCATAAATATAAAACAGTCACTAATAGATCCAATAGGAAATTCAGGAGAAACATCTTTACTCAGAGAGTGGTGAGAATGTAGAATTTGCTACCACATGGAGTAGCTGAGGCAAATAGCAGAGGCATTTAAGGGAAAGTTAGACAAGTACAGGAGATAGAAGGATATGTTGATCGGTGAGAGGAGGCTCGTGTAAAGCATGCTTGACAAATCTTCTGGAATTTTTTGAGGATGTTTCCAGTAGAGTGGATAAGGGAGAACCAGTTGATGTGGTATATTTGGACTTTCAGAAGGCGTTCGACAAGGTCCCACACAAGAGATTGATGTGCAAAGTTAGAGCACATGGGATTGGGGGTAGTGTACTGACGTGGATTGAGAACTGGTTGGCAGACAGGAAGCAAAGAGTAGGAGTAAATGGGTACTTTTCAGAATGGCAGGCAGTGACTAGTGGGGTACCGCAAGGTTCTGTGCTGGGGCCCCAGCTGTTTACACTGTACATTAATGATTTAGATGAGGGGATTAAATGTAGTATCTCCAAATTTGCGGATGACACTAAGTTGGGTGGCAGTGTGAGCTGCGAGGAGGATGCTGTGAGGCTGCAGAGCGACTTGGATAGGTTAGGTGAGTGGGCAAATGCATGGCAGATGAAGTATAATGTGGATAAATGTGAGGTTATCCACTTTGGTGGTAAAAACAGAGAGACAGACTATTATCTGAATGGTGACAGATTAGGAAAAGGGGAGGTGCAACGAGACCTGGGTGTCATGGTACATCAGTCATTGAAGGTTGGCATGCAGGTGCAGCAGGCGGTTAAGAAAGCAAATGGCATGTTGGCCTTCATAGCAAGGGGATTTGAGTACAGGGGCAGGGAGGTGTTGCTACAGTTGTACAGGGCATTGGTGAGGCCACACCTGGAGTATTGTGTACAGTTTTGGTCTCCTAACCTGAGGAAGGACATTCTTGCTATTGAGGGAGTGCAGCGAAGGTTCACCAGACTGATTCCCGGGATGGCGGGACTGACCTATCAAGAAAGACTGGATCAACTGGGCTTGTATTCACTGGAGTTCAGAAGAATGAGAGGGGACCTCATAGAAACATTTAAAATTCTGACGGGGTTAGACAGGTTAGATGCAGGAAGAATGTTCCCAATGTTGGGGAAGTCCAGAACCAGAGGTCACAGTCTAAGGATAAGGGGTAAGCCATTTAGGACCGAGATGCGGAGGAACTTCTTCACCCAGAGAGTGGTGAACCTGTGGAATTCTCTACCACAGAAAGTTGTTGAGGCCAATTCACTAAATATATTCAAAAAGGAGTTAGATGAGGTCCTTACTACTAGGGGGATCAAGGGGTATGGCGAGAAAGCAGGAATGGGGTACTGAAGTTGAATGTTCAGCCATGAACTCATTGAATGGCGGTGCAGGCTAGAAGGGCCGAATGGCCTACTCCTGCACCTATTTTCTATGTTTCTATGTTTCTATAAACACTAGCATAGACTAGTTGGGATGAATGGCCTGTTTCTGGGCTGTAAAATTCAATGTGATTCTATGTAATTCTTTTAATTGGACGACTTTATTGTAGACACTATATTGGAGAAGATTGCTGTGTATTTGGAAAGCTGGGAACTCATTCAATGCTCAGAGGGATGACCCTTAGCTACAAGGCAACCAAAACCACACAAGGGCCACTTGAGGGAGTATTATATAAGTACATAACTGCATTATTCACTAACTGCAGCAGTCAAATTAATCTTGCGATCTTGAAATTGTACTCCAAGTACAGATGGCAGAGAACAATTCAAATTGTGTGGAGTATGGAAAAGCTGAATAGCCATGACAACATGAAAGGGTCATTGTGGCATAATAATAAAATCACTTGCTCGCTTTATCCCTGCTGATTGAAGAATCAAGGAGTGTTTTACATACATAACACCTTAAGTGCGGGGCAGGATTGCACTGAAAGGAGATCAGCTAGTGAATGTAGGCGGAAGAAAATGGTAAGTTACTTTTTGATAAAACCTTTTTTAAAATCCAGTCAAATCCTGCAAGAGATTATTACCATATTTCCATGATCCTTGTTCTGAAATTGCTTCATGTCAGTTTCCATAGCATTGGAATTGACTAACCACGTCACGCGGTGAAATCACACGGGATGAGACACAATGATTTCTGGACATGGAACATAAATAAAACACTTTGTTAGAGAAATAAAAAAAAAATCAAAGGTTCAGTGTGTGTCAGCCAGCCAGCAAGGTGAATGATAATGGAAATTTGCTGAATTATTATGAAACATCTTATACAGCAGTATAAGCGCCTTGGGACGCTTTAACCATGTTAAAGGCGCTGCATAAATACAAGTTGTTTGGTGTTGTTGTATAACTTGTAGCAAATTGACCTGCCAACAAGTTTGTGAAAATCTGGTCAGGTGATTGGATATACATATCTAACCTATTCAATCAAGCAGCCAGAACATAGGGCCCAAGTTTCGGGCCGCGCCTAGAACAGCGCAGCCCCGACCTGGACGCCTGTTTTTCGCGCCACAAAGTGCGCCTAAAAAAAGCTTAACGATTCTCCGGCTCCCTGCAGATCCTCTGGAGCTGGGCGTGGCGCAGCACGAGCTGTGGGGGGCGGAGCTAGGTCCCTGCACTGAAAACAGTGCCTGGACCTCTGCACAGGCGCGCTACAGTTGGCACACATGTGCAGTAGCTCCAGGCGCCCAAAACTGTGTGGGAGGGGCCCGAAGCACGCAGCCCCTAGCCCTGGCCGAATGGCCTCACTGGGACTGCGTGGATAAGGCTCCTCCCATGGCCAGCTCCTGCTTCCTCCCAATCTGACCCGACCTCCCCCCCCCCCACTGACCTCCGCTCCCCCCCCCCGATCTCCACTCCGCTCCCCCCTCCCCAGACACCACTCCTGATCCCCCCTCCTCCCGACACCCCTCCCCTCCCCTCTTCCCTCCCCCCTCCCCCCTCCGACCTCCACCTCCCGACTACCCCCCCACCCCGACCTCCGCCTCCCCCCCCCAACCTCCGCTCCCAACCCGCGCTCCCGACCCCCCGGACCCCGGACCCGACGCCACCTACCTGTCAATCTAGTAAATCCAAGCCCGAAGTCTTGGGCCCGGCCGGGCCCGGCCCGTTCAGCCTCCCTCTCCTTTCTTTCTTTCTCTCTCCCTCTCCCTTCTCTCTCTCTCTCTCTCTCTCCCTTCTCTCTCTCTCTCTACCCCCCTCCCTTCTCTCCCCCCTCCCCTCTCTCCCTTCTCTCCCCCCCTCCCCTCTCTCCCTTCTCTCCCCCCCTCTCTCCCCTCGTCCCCTCTCTCCCCCCCTCTCTCCCCCCGTCCCCTCCCTCCCTTCTCTCCCCTGTCCCCTCCCTCCCTCCCTCCCTTCTCTCCCCCCCTCCCCTCCCTCCCTTCTCTCCCCCCCTCCCCTCCCTCCCTTCTCTCCCCCCTCCCCTCCCTCGCTTCTCTCTCCCCGTTCCCTCCCTCCCTTCTCTTCCCCCCTCCCCTCCCTCCCTTCTCTCCCCCCCTCCCCTCCCTCCCTTCTCTCCCCCCCTCCCCTCCCTTCTCTCCCCCTCTCCCCTCCCTTCTCCCTGCCCCCCTCTCCTCTCCTCCCTTCTCCCTCCCCTCCTCCTCCCCACCTCCCCTCCTTCTCCCCACCCCCCTCCTCCTCCCCCTCAACCCCTCCTCTCCACCCTCTCACCCCCCTCCTCTCCACCCCCTCACCCCCCCTCCTCTCCACCCCCCTCATCCCCTCCCCTCCTCTCCACCCCACTCCACCCCCTCCCCTCGCTGTCAGAAACACAGACACTGATAGACAGAGAGTGAGAGAGACACACGCAGACAGACAGAGAGATAGAGACACTGACAGAGACACACAGGGGTGGGCCGTCCCAGCACGCTGTTGGAGGACTCCCGGTGCTGCAGTCGGTAAGTAGAAAATGTTTTACTTATTGATTTTTTTTAAAATTATTTTTTATTAATTTTTTTGATTTATTGATGTATTAATCATTTATTATTGATGATGGCTCTTTATTTGTAAAACTGAAGTGTTTAATGTTTGTAAACTTCCCTTTAATCCCCCCCCCCCATTCCCTACGCCTGATTTGTAACCTATGCCTGATTTTCTAAGTGTAGACAAGGTTTTTCTGAGCGTACAAAAATCTACACTTACTCCATTCTAAGTTAGTTTGGAGTATGTTTTCACTGCCTAAACTTTCAAAACGGGCGTAAGTGGCCGGACATGTCCCCTTTTGAAAAAAAAAATCTGTTCCAAACTGAAACTGTTCTAACTGACTAGAACTGGAGCAAACTAAATGCCGAGAATTGCAATTTCTAAGATACTCCATTCTAAACCAGTTGCTCCAAAAAAACAGGAGCAACTCAGGCCGAAACTTGGCCCCATAGGATGTGCGATTCATGTTGTTATCATATTAACTAGAAGACAAGACAAGCTGGCTTGTATTCGTGCCTCCAAGGTATTTCTTAGGCAAAAAGACCAAGGTCCATCTAGTTTTCCTTTTACCATTCTGGTATTCTCATGATACAACGATAATTGAGCTGTTGACTAATCACAGCAATCAATCTTTATCGATTGATCTATGACAGACCCAGTTATGAGGCAAGGAAAACCCCAGTGGTGAAAAGCTTTGGGAACCATAGGTCCTACTCCTAAATCATCTGTTCCTCCCAAGCATGCTACACTCACCACACGTCATGTTTCAAATTACTCATATATAGGTAGAGCATCCGAAATCCGGAGTTCCGAAATCCGGACACCGTGCCGATCCGTGGAGGGGCCGTCCAGAATCCGGAAAATGTTCCGAAATCCAGACACCCTTCCAAACAGATTACCGCTGCGAGCCGGGCCCGGGGGGGGGGGGGGGGGAACACCCCCAAAAATCCAAAAAACAATCAACAAAAACTCACAAAACACTCACAAAACTCCCAACCACTAAATCACCAGGAAAAAAAAATCAAAAAACTCTTCTTACAGGTTTTCACAACCATAGGCACCGCTGGGGCAGCATCGCAGGTGTGTTCTTTCCCCCCCCCCCCCACCTCCCCCGCCCCGGCGTCTTCTCTCAGCCACAACACGGGCGCGCCAAAAGTCCAAAGCATGGCAACTGTGGCACCCCCAGCGGTCTAAAACCATTGGCGCAAGTCACTGGCGAAACTCCGCAAACCTGCTCGGCACGTCCCAAACGGCACAACACCTGCACAAAACAGCCATCCGAAAAGTGGACACGCACAGTGCAATCATCCAGAATCGGCTCCCCGAACTGGCCGGCCCCTGCCCCCAAATCAAACCACGCAAAAAGGGAGCTGCGATCGGCTTGCAACACCCTATGACCCCGAACCCGGCCTCATCCGAACCGTTTCCACATGCATGCTATTAATATCTGATATTAGGACAGATGACCAAAAGCTTGGTCAAAGAGGTAGGTTTTAAAAGCATCTTAAAAAAAGACTTGCACTTATACAGCGAATATTTGGTGCGGAGGTGCGACAGGAGATCGTGATGGAGGTGCAGCAAGTGTTTTGTGGCGGAGGAGCGCTGAGAGATCGTGGCAGAGGTGCAGCGAATGTTTGTGGCGGAGAAGCGGCGAGAGATCTAGGCGGAGGTGCAACAAATGAGGGTACAGGGCCAGGGGCAGCACGGGTCAGCCCACTCTGCGATATGTCTGCGCACTAGATCCATGCAGCAGAGCAGGTCTCCTGTCATCCTGGTTAACCCTTGCCACTGGATAAAGGCCTAGCTCTGTCAAGCCCGTGTGGTGGCTGATGTGCAACGGTCACCACACATTAAAACAATCCACGCACAGGCATCTTCCACCCCCTCAATTGGAGTTCAGGACTGGAACATCGGGTCCTTCATTGAAACATCTGTGAACTCATGTGGAAGCCAGTCATCCTCGTTCAAGGGATCGCTTATGATGATGATGATTAATATCTGATGAAAATATTTTAGTAGCTGTACCACAATTTTTCTGAACAAAAATAAATTAAACTGAATAAGATTACAATAGAGATCAGAATACAATACCTGTATACTGCTCTTTCACAGAAAAGTCTTCTCTCTTTCTCTCGCTTTTTCTCCCTCCCTCCCCAGGTTTTGCTGAAGGGTTGCAGATTCGGGATGTCGGAAAGACGTTCCGAAATCCAGAAATACCCGAACCTCGGTCCGGGCGTTTCCGGATTCCAGATGTTGGAAATCCAGAAATACCCGAAATCCGGAACAGCCTCAGTCCCGAGGTTTCTGGATTTCGGACGCTCTTCTTGTACTGCAAAATACAATGTCACGAGGCAGGTTTAAGAAGAGGTTACCAACTGTAGATTAAGGTGTTGCAGGATGTACTGTATATAACCTGCGAAATCTAAATTTTCAGGTTACTGTTTGGATCTTATTGCACTACCCTTGAGGTTGGTAACCTAATGAATCAATCAGGAGTAACGCTTTGCTAATTAATAACCGTAGAGGTAAAAGACTTGTTCCAGTTGCTTCCCAAGCAGACCAATGGGCTTAAAGATGTAAAAAGATAATTTAATTAAAGTGCAGATCAATTTAAATATGGACATGACTGTGCGATGGTTGACATTGAGATCCAAGTCTAAGAGGAAAGTGGCGGATGCCCGCACCATTGATTGAAGTTTGACGGATACTGAAATGCTCCTCTCTAATCGCAGAGTTTCACCAGTTCTAGGTTGCAGAGTTGACCCTATAGTGTTTAGTCCTATCTCTGACCTGTGCTCACACTTCGTAAAGCTCCATTGCTGGAAGTGGAGCTTGCAATATTGACCTCAGTAGACACCCCCACCCTCCCCCCCCCACCCCCACGCCCCAAAGATTTGGAAACAGTTCAAGAGAAGGTGAACAAAAAGGCTCCATGGTGTCTGAGAATAGACATGCAGGTGATTTCACTGGAGTGTTACAGTTCAAGCTCTCTACCAAATCTGTGCTATCCTTCACAGCAAATGGCAAGTTCCATTAGGAGGACCAACATCTCCTGTAATCTGCAGCTTCAGGTGTCACATACAGTGCATGAAGATGTCTTTTACTTGCAAGAGTACAAACACAAATTTGCACCAGGTTAATTACTTTTTTCTATATCTTTCCTTCATTTCTTTGATTAAAGCAGTAGATTTGTGATCTGAACGCTAGTTGTGTGTTCTTCTGAGTGTACATGTAAATAGTTATATCCAATTCCTGTCCATTTTTATGAAAGGTTAATATTAAGAGAGAAGAAACACAGGAAAAGGCCATTCAGCCCTTCGTCATTCTATTAGATTATGGCTCATCTGTACCTCAACTCAATTTACTCACCTTTAATCCATATCACTTGATACCGTTACAGAAATCTATCAATCTCACTCTTGAAAATATTTTTCCTGAGGTTTTGTACCCAAAACTGAGGGTAATACGGCAGATGGAGTCCTAACAAGGCTCTGTACAACTGAAGCATCATTTCCTCACTTTCGAATTCCGACCCCCCCTTGAGATAAAGGCCGACATTCCATTAGTCTTTTGGATTCCCATGGAAACATCGAAACATAGAAACATAGAAAATAGGTGCAGGAGTAGGCCATTTGGCCCTTCGAGCCTACGCCACCATTCAATAAGATCATGGCTGATCATTCCCTCAGTACCCCTTTCCTGCTTTCTCTCCATATCCCTTGATCCCTTTAGCCATAAGGGCCATATCTAACTCCCTCTTGAATATATCCAATGAACTGGCATCAACAACTCTCTGCGGCAGGGAATTCTACAGGTTAACAACTCTCTGAGTGAAGAAGTTTCTCCTCATCTTAGTCCTAAATGGCCTACCCCTTATCCTAAGACTATGTCCCCTGGTTATGGACTTCCCCATCATCAGGAACATTCATCCCGCATCTAACCTGTCCAGTCCCGTCAGAATCTTGTAAGTTTCTATGAGATCCCCTCTCATCCTTCTAAACTCCAGTGTATAAAGGCACAGTTGTTCCAGTCTCTCCTCATATGTCAGTCCCGCCATCCCGGGAATCAGTCTGGTGAACCTTCGCTGCACTCCCTCAATAGCAAGAACGTCCTTCCTCAGATTAGGAGACCAAAACTGAACACAATATTTCAGGTGAGGCCTCACCAAGGCCCTGTACAACTGCAGTAAGACCTCCCTGCTCCTATACTCAAATCCCCTAGCTATGAAGGCCAACATACCATTTGCCTTCTTCACCGCCTGCTGTACCTGCATGCCAACTTTCAATGACTGATGAAATAAGACCCCCAGGTCTCGTTGCACCTCCCCCTTTCATAATCTGCCACCATTCAGATAATCTGCCTTCATGTTTTTGCCCCCAAAGTGGACAACCTCACATTTATCCACATTATACTGCATCTGCCATGCATTTGCCCACTCACCTAACCTGCCCAAGGCACCCTGCAGCCTTTTAGCGTCCTCCTCACAGCTCACACCTCCACCCAGTTTAGTGTCATCTGCAAACTTGGAGATATTACACTCAATTCCTTCATCTAAATCGTTAATGTATATTGTAAAGAGCTGGGGTCCCAGCACTGAGCCCTGAGGCACCCCACTAGTCACTGCTTGCCATGCTGAAAAGGACTCGTTTATCCCAACTCTCTGCTTCCTGTCTGCCAACCAGATCTCTATCCACGTCAGTACACTACCCCCAATATCACGTGCTTTGATTTTGCACACCAATCTCTTGTGTGGGACCTTGTCAAAAGCCTTTTGAAAGTCCAAATACACTACATCCACTGGTTCTCCCTTTTCCACTCTACTAGTTACATCCTCAAAAAATTCCAAAAGATTTGTCAAGCATGATTTCCCTTTCATAAATCCATGCTGACTTAGACCGATCCTGTCGCTGTTTTCCAAATGCGTGCTATTTCATCTTTAATAATTGATTCCAACATTTCCCCCACTACTGATGTAAGTCTACCCAGTCTATAATTCCCCGTTTTCTCTCTCCCTCCTTTTTAAAAAAGTGGTGTTACATTAGCTACCCTCCAGTCCATAGGAACTGATCCAGAGTCGATAGACTGTTGGAAAATGATCATCAATGCATCCACTATTTCTATGGCCACTTCCTTAAGTACTCTGGGATGCAGACTATCAGGCCCTTTATCGGATTTATCGGCCTTCAATCCCATCAATTTCCCTTACACAATTTCCCGCTTTATAAGGATATCCTTCAGTTCCTCCTTCTCACTAGACCCTCGGTCCCCTAGTATTTACGGAAGGTTATTTGTGTCTTCCTTCGTGAAAACACAACCAAAGTATTTGTTTAACTGGTCCGCCATTTCTTTGTTCCCCATTATAAACTCACCTGAATCTGACTGCAAGGGACCTACGTTTGTTTTCACTAATCTTTTGCTCTTCACATATCTATAGAAGCTTTTGCAGTGAGTTTTTATGTTCCCAGCAAACTTCCTCTCATACTTTATTTTCCCCGTCTTAATTAAACCCTTTGTCCTCCTCTGCTGTATTACAAAATTCTCTCAGTCCTCAGGTTTGCTGCTTTTTCTGGAAAATTAGCACCAGGTAATTCCTATAGTAACAAAGAGGATCAATGACTTTCCTTCCCCACTTCCGAGTCAAATTACTGTTGGGAACTGAGTTTGGTGTCTGGATTCTTGAACAAAGGACCATTAATAGAAGATGGGATGGGGGACGGACTGGGATCTTGGGCAGGAAGTAAGAAGCATTGCGATATTCGTAAAGCAGAGGTTGAGGGTCCTACTAATACGGGTGATGGGAGCTGTTTCCTCTCAGCTAAGAGCAAATAGATCTTATGCTCCCCTTCATTTCATATCCTGAGTGTATCATGTGGAACACTAACAAATCAGTTTACAACACATAGTACACCACGCTACCGTGGTAATTGAATTTATTACAGGGAATCGAGTTGTATCGTAACTACAACAAGGTTAGTATTATATAGGCTTCTGTATCTAATTTACCATTATGAGGAGAGAAGAGGCTGTGTGTGTTCCAGTGCAGCTGTTTCAGTAACAGGTCAAAGAAAATGACTGCATACTCCATCCTTGCTCCATTATGAAACTACGTTCTAACACATTTTACATGACTATCCTCCACAACATCATCATAGGCAGTCCCTCGGAATCGAGGAAGACTTGCTTCCACTCCTAACATGAGTTCTTAGGTGGCTGTATAGTTCAATATGAGAACCACAGTCTCTGTCACAGGTGGGGTAGATAGTCGTTGAGGGAAAGGGTGGGTGGGACTGGTTTGCTGCAAGCTCTTTCCGCTGCCTGCGCTTGATTTCTGTATGCTCTCAGCGACGGGACTTGAGGTGCTCAGCGACCTCCCGGATGTGCTTCCTCCACTTAGGGCAGTCTTTGGCCCGGGTCTCCCAGGTGTCAGTGGGGATGTTGCACTTTATCAGGGAGGCTTTGAGGGTGTCCTTGTAACGTTTCCGCTGCCTACCTTTGGCTCGTTTGCCGTGAAGGAGTTCCGCGTACATTGCTTGCTTTGGGAGTCTCGTGTTTGGCCTGGCCAGCGGAGCTGATCAAGTGTGGTCAGTGCTTCGATGCTGGGGATGTTGGCCTGGTCGAGGACGCTAATGTTGGTGCGTCTTTTCTCCCAGGGGATTTGTAGGATCTTGCGGAGACATCGTTGGTGGTATGATCGTGACCATCTTTAAAAAAGGGGACAAGTCCAACTGCGGCAACTACAGAGTTGTCACTAGAGTCCTCCTCAACCGTCTTCTCCCTGTGGCCGAGGAGCTCCTCCCGGAGTCACAGTGTGGATTTCGTCCCCATCGGGGCACAACGGACATGATTTCTGCAGCACAACAGCTGCAGGAAAAATGCAGTGAAAGCACCAGCCCTTATACATGGCCTTCTTCGACCTTACAAAGGCCTTTGACATCGTCAACTGCGAGGGTCTATGGAGCGTCCTCCTCTGTTTCGAATGCTCCCAAAAGTTCGTCACCATCCTCCACAGGATATTAGCTGTATGGCTGCTTTTCCTAAGATACTCTTTGGGTACAACTTACTGCCCCATAATTATTTTTTCTGATTCAGATCAATTCCAGCACTCAAATAATTTCAATGGAGATGTTGTTAGATACAGTGAAGATTTCACGTAGGTTTGGTGTAAGGTAGGAAACACAGCTGCTAATTTGCGCACAGCAAGACCTCACAAACAGCAATGCAATAGTGGCCTGCTTTAGTGGTGTTGGTTGAGGAATTAATATTGGCCACGACACCAGGGAGAACTTTCCTGCCATGAGATCTTTTACGTCCACCTGAGAGGGAAAAACGGGACCTCAGTTTAACATCTGATCCAAATGACAGCACCTCCAACGGTGCAGCACTCCCTCAGTACTGCACTGGATTGTCAGCCTAGTTTTTGTGCTCAAGTCTCTGGAGTGGGGATTGAACCTGTAACTTTCTAACTCAGAGGTGAGAGTGCTACCAACTGAGCCACAGCTGTCACTTTGAGTGATAAATTGGAAATAGTGATTATTTACCTACTGTTAGCTGCTTGGCACTTACTCCCCCTGAACTGTCACAAAATTACCGCTCTGAGTCACATGGAGTGGGTTTACATGTTGGGGAATATTGAGCCTGCTGAAACAGTCTAATCTGTCTGATTGAATCATGACAAAATTGTCGGAATTTGGTTTCCCCTTCATTGAGTAGTGTCAAATACTAACCTGTAATTCGGCAAAAAAGGGCTTGGTCCCCAGACTACTTAAAATATAGCACAAACTATATTCATCCTCTTAGAAGTAACTATCAGTGCTACTTCACTGATTTGATAATATAGCTTAACATTCTGTTTGCAAATTTGTTGAATGCTGCGCTGCAGTGATGGGTAAGATTCAGAGTTGAGTCCACTACTTATCCCTGAACTCTTTCAGCCTTCCCCCATCTAGTTTGACACCATTCATTAATCAGGATATCCCCTGTTTTTTCCTCCAAGGTGCAAGACCTTGGATTGATCGGTATTGAATCTCTTCTGCTATATCTCTACCGACTCTCAAATATGGACTCGGTCCTCTGCAAATCCTTGGTTGCTTCATTAAACAAGGAATGCATGTTCAGGATGGGCATCACCATTATTGATAAACATTGTACCCTTTGGTGTCAAATGGCCATCACACAACAAAATATTATGACTCAGAATGATGCAGTTTGAGATTTAAACAAACAAACTGGTTGCAAGGGAACAAGCCCCCCATTTGCCTGGATGAGTGCAGCTCCAACAACGCTCAAGAAGCTTGACACCATTCAGGACAGAAGAACATAAGAACACAAGATATAGGAGCAAGAGTAGGCCATACGGCCCCTCGAACCTGCTCCGCCATTTAATACGATCATGGCTGATCCGATCATGGACTCAGGCCCACTTCCCTGCCTGCTCTCCATAACCCCTTATTCCCTTATCGGTTAAGAAACTGTCTATCTCTGTCTTAAATTTATTCAATGACCCAGCTTCCACAGCTCTCTGAGGCAGCGAATTCCACAGATTCACAATCCTCTGGGAGAAGAAATTCCTCCTCATCTCAGTTTTAAATGGGCGGCCCCTTATTCTAAGATTATGCCCCCTCGTTCTAGTCTCCCCCATCAGTGGAAACATCCTCTCTGCATCCACCTTGTCAAGCCCCCTCATAATGTTATACGTTTCGATAAGATCACCTCTCATTCTTCTGAATTCCATTGACTAGAGGCCCAACCTACTCAACCTTTCCTCATAAGTCAACCCCCTCATCTCCGGAATCAACCTAGTGAACCTTCTCTGAGCTGCCTCCAAAGCATATATCCTTTCTTAAGTATAGAAACCAAAACTGTACGCAGTATTCCAGATGTGGCCTCACCAATACCTTGTATAACTGTAGCAAGACTTCCCCGCTTTTATACTCCATCCCCTTTGCAATAAAGGTCAAGATTCCATTGGCCATCCTGATCACTTGCTGTACCTGCATACTATCCTTTTGTGTTTCATGCACCAGGACCTCCAGGTCCCGCTGTACTGCAGCACTTTGCAATCTTTCTCTATTTAACTAATAACTTACTCTTCGATTTTTTTTCAGCCAAAGTGCATAAACTCACACTTTCCAACATTATACTCCATCCGCCAAATTTTTGCCCACTTACTTAGTCTGTCTATGTCCTTTTGCAGATTTTTTGTGTCCTCCTCACACATTGCTTTTCCTTCCATCTTTGTATTGTCAGCAAACTTGGCTACGTTACACTCGGTCCCTTCATTCAAGTTGTTAATATATATTGCAAATAGTTGGGGTCCCAGCACTGATCCCTGCGGCACCCCACTAGTTACTGATTGCCAACCCGAGAATGAACCATTTATCCCGACTCTCTGTTTTCTGTTAGTTAGCCAATCCTCTATCCATACTAATATGTTATCCCCAACCCCGTGAACTTTTATCTTGTTGAGTAAACTTTTATGTGGCACCTTGTCAAATGCCTTCTGGAAGTCCAAATACACCCCATCCACTGGTTCCCCTTTATCCACCCTGTTTGTTACATCCTCAAAGAATTCCAGCAAATTTGTCAAACATGACTTCGCCTTCATAAATCCATGCTGACTCTGCCTGACTGAATTATGATTTTCCAAATGTCCTGCTACTACTTCTTTAATAATGGACTCCAACATTTTCCCAACCACAGATGTTAGGCTAACTGGTCTAGTTTCCTGCTTTTTGTCTGCCTCCTTTTTTAAATAGGGGCATTACATTTGCAGTTTTCCAATCTGCTGGGACCTCGCCAGAATCCAGGGAATTTTGGTAAATTAAAACCAATGCATCCACTATCCTTGCCACCACTTCTCTTAAGACCCTAGGATGCAAGCCATCAGAACAAAGCAGCCCGCTTGATTGGCACCCCATCCACCACTTTAAACATTCATTCCCTCCACCACCGGCACACCATGGCTGCAGTGTGTACCATCTACAAGATGCACTGCAATAACTCGCCACAGCTTCTTCAGCAGTACCTCCCAAACCCGCGACCACTACCACCTAGAAGGTCAAGAGCAGCAGGCGAATGGGAACAGCACCACCTCCAAGTTCCCCAACAAATCACACAACCCACCCTGACTTGGAAATATATCGCCCTGACTTGGAAATATATCGCCTTTCCTTCATTATCGCTGGGTCAAAATCCTGGAACTCCCTCCCTAACCGCACTGTGGGATTACCTTCACCACACGGACTGCAGCGGTTCAAGAAGACGGCTCACCACCACCTTCTCAAGGGCAACACGGGATGGGCACTAAATGCTGGCCTTGCCAGTGCCGCCTACATCCTGAGAATGAATTAAAAAAAAACAACCGCACATTCGCAGCTCAAGTGCAAATGTGTTCTCTGACATCTGTTTGCTTCCTAAAGCTGATTCTTGTAAAACAAAAGTGTCGAGGCCAATTAATCGTGGTGTAGTCAAACTTGTAACACTTGCGGGGAATGTGTGGGTTTGCTTTCAGAGCAGGAACTAATAGCTTGACTTGCAAATAGGATCTTACCCAAGAGCTTTATTAGGCAAGCAGCTACAGCTAACAAATTCATGGTGCATAATTTACATATTCCTAATCAGCTCTTTCCAGGAACATTCCTTATTACATAACAATAGTTTCTTTACTCAACTGTTGAATTGTATAATATATTGAGCTGTTTCTGCAATAACGCTGCTCATCTAATTGTAGCGCTGTCACGTGACCTGTTCCTGGAGAAACACTCCTGAGAAATTTCTCTGAACCTTCTGAAACATTCAGCTCTGGCTATCTCTCCAGTTAAGTAACTGCCTTGTCAGGTAAAAGTTCATAGTCAGTGATGGGCCTTGTCATCTGTTATATAAAGAAGTTTGTTTTTAGCCGCAGAATAAGATAGTTACTTCATATAGGTAGAGGACAATTGTTACAAGCACTTAAGAACCTCAATGAACTGAATATGTGCTGACCCCCTGCACCTCCAATTATTTTACTTAGCATGTCCTTATAGTATTGCTGCTTGGACAACGACCAATTCTTCCTTCGCCCCACCATTGGTGGCCGTGCCTTCAGCTGCCTGGGCCCTAAGCTCTGGATTTCCTTCCCAAATCTCTTCGCCGCGTCACCTCTCTCTCCTCCTTTAAGATGCTGCCTAAAACCTACCTCTTTGACCACCTGTACTAATGTCTCCTTCTTTGGCTCGGTGTTAAATTTTGTCTGATTACGCTCCTCGGAATTGCCTTGGAACGTTTTCTGACAAATAAATGCAAGTTGTTATTATTGTGTTCATAACACAGATGATTCTGCACACAGGGAGGTTAAAGTAACAGTGACCTCCGTCTTTATTAAGACACTCCAGAGTGAGGAACAGGCCTTAGGGGCCGGCTTATATACAGTGCTTCCAAGGGATGCTGGGATCACTTGGGAGTTCAAGGGGTGCACTTCCTGGTGGTGGAGCATGGGAGTGCATGCTTTACAGATACACAACATCACTCCCCCCCCCCAAAGTTAAAGTGAAAACTATTTACAAGGTGAGGCGCTCGGGAGCCTTTCTTTCCCTGGTGGACTGCCTCGGTACAAATGTCTGTTCTGGTGTGTTGGCTATGCCCTCGCTGGGCTGGCGTGTTGTTGGCCCTGCAGGGCTGCTGGGTGAGCCTGGCCTTGCTGGGCTGTTGGGTGTGATGGGTTAAATTTCCTGGTTTGGGATGGTGTCATTGATCCTTTGGGTGTGTGTTGTGGGCTCGAAAAAGGTGGTGTCTGCTGTGGGTTGTTCAGGGCAGTCTGTGAACCGCAGCCTTGTTTGGTCCAGGTGCTTTCTGCAAATTTGTCCATTATCTAGTTTGACTACAAACACCCTACTCCCTCCTTTAGCTATCACCGTGCCTGTGATCCACTTGGGACCATGTCCATAGTTTAGCACATACACAGGGTCATTCAGATCAATTTCCCATGACACAGTGGCGCGACCATTGTTTACATTTTATTGCTGCCGCTTGCTCTCTACCTGATCATGCAGGTTGGGGTGAACCAGCGAGAGTCTGGTTTTAAGCATCCTTTTCATGACTAACTCAGTCGGGGACACCCCTGTGAGCGAGTGGGGTCTCATGAGTAGTACTCGGGACATGTGGGTTTGGAGCGAGCCTTCTGTGACTCGTTTAAGGCTCTGTTTGATGGTTTGTACTGCCCACTCTGCCTGCCTATTGGAGGCTGGTTTAAACGGGGCCGAGGTGATATGTTTGATCCCATTGCGGGTCATGAGTTCTTTAAATTCGGCACTGGTGAAACATGGCCCGTTGTCACTGACCAATATGTCAGGCAGGCCGTGGGTGGCAAACATGGCCCTCAGGCTCTCAATGGTGGCAGTGGCAGTGCTTCCCGACATTATTTCACATTCAATCCATTTTGAAAAAGCATCCACCACCAGGAACACTTTACCGAGAAACGGGCCCACATAGTCGACATGGATCCTCGACCATGGTCTGGAGGGCCAGGACCACAAACTTAGTGGTGCCTCTCTGGGCGCGTTGCTCAACTGAGCACACACGCGGCATTGCCTTACACAGGACTCTAAGTCAGAGTCGATACCGGGCCACCACACGTGGGATTTGGCTATCGCTTTCATCATTACTATGCCTGGGTGTGTGCTGTGGCGATCCGAGATGAACGTCTCCCTGCCCTTTTTGGGTAGCACTACGCGGTTACCCCACAGCAGGCAGTCTGCCTGAATGAACAGCTCGTCCTTTCGCCGCTGGAATGGCTTGATTAGCTCTTGCATTTCAACGGGGATGCTGGCCCAGCTACCATGCAGTACACAGTTTTTTACTCGGGACAGCAGAGGATCTTGGCTGGTCCAAGTCCCAATCTGGCGGGTCGTGAAAGGTGATTTATCATTTTCAAACGCTTCCATGACCATCAACAAGTCTGCGGGCTGCGCCACCATCAACACGTTTGCAGGCTGCGCCATTTCCACCCCCGTGGTGGACAATGGTAGCCGACTGAGAGCATCCGCACAGTTCTCGGTGCCTGGCCTGTGGCAGATGATATAGTTATACGCTGATAGCGCGAGTGCCCACCTTTGTATGCAGGCTGAGGCATTAGTATTTATCCCCTTGTTTTCAGCGAACAGGGATATGAGGGGCTTGTGATTGGTTTCCAGCTCAAATTTGAGGCCAAACAGGTACTGATGCATTTTCTTTACCCCGAACACACACGCTAATGCCTCTTTCTCAATCATGCTGTCGGCCCTCACGGCCTTAGACAAGCTCCCGGAGGCATAGGCGACAGGTTGCAACTTCCCCGCAACGTTAGCTTGTTGTAATACACACCCGACTCCATACAATGATGCATCACATGCTAGCACAAGTCTTTTACACGTGTTATACAATACAAGCAACTTGTTGGAGCATAAAATGTTTCTGGCTTTCTCAAAAGCAATTACTTGTTTTTTTTCCCCATACCCAGTTCTCACCTTTACGCAATAACACATGTAGGGGCTCTAAGAGGGTGCTTAACCCCGGTAGGAAGTTACCAAAATAGTTGAGGAGTTCCAGGAACGACCGCAGCTCCATGACGTTCTGTGGCCTGGGCGCGTTCCTGATAGCCTCTGTCTTGGCGTCTGTGGGCCGAATGCCATCCACCGGGTTTTTTCTCCCCAAAAACTCCACTTCTGTTGCCATGAAGACGCATTTCGACCTCTCCAGCTGCAGCCCAACGTGATCCAGTCACTGGAGGACCTCCTCCAAGTTTTGTAGGTGTTCTACGGTGTCCCGACCCGTGACCAATATGTCGTCCTGAAAAACCACCATGCGTGGTACCGACTTGAGTAGGCTCTCCATGTTTCTCTGGAAGATCGCTACAGCCGACCGAATTCCAAACGGGCATCTGTTGTAGATGAACAGTCCCTTGTGCGTGTTGATGCAGGTGAGGCTCTTTGAAGACTCCTCCAGCTCCTGCATCATGTAGGCCGAAGTCAGGTCAAGCTTGGTGAACATCTTGCCTCCTGCCAGCGTCGCAAATAGGTCGTCTGCTTTAGGTAGTGGGTATTGGTCCTGTAGCGAGAAACGATTAATGGTTACTTTATAATCGCCACAAATCCTGACCGTGCCATCACTTTTGAGTACTGGAACAATCGGGCTGGCCCATTCGCTGAATTCCACTGGGGAGATGATGCCCTCGCATTGCAGCCTGTCCAGCTCGATTTCCACTCTCTCCCTCATCATGTGAGGTACCGCTCGCGCCTTGTGGTGAATGGGTCGTGCCTCTGGGACCAAGTGGAACCGCACCTTCGCCCTGGAAAAGTTTCCAATGCCTGGCTCAAAAAGGGAAGGACATTTTTTTCAGAACCTGGGTACATGAGGCCTCATCGACATGTGATAGCGCTCAGATGTCATCCCAGTTCCAGCGGATTTTGCCCAGCCAGCTCCTTCCAAGCAGTGTGGGGCCATCACCCTGGACAATCCAGAGTGGCAGTTCATGCACCATGCCCTCGTAGGTGACCTTGACCATGGCGCTGCCCAGGACAGTGATGAGCTCTTTGGTGTACGTTCTCAGTTTCGTGTGGATGGGGCTCAGGGCTGGTCTGAGTGCCTTGTTGCACCACAGTCTCTCAAACATCTTTTTTACTCACGATGGATTGGCTAGCGCCAGTGTCCAATTCCATGGCTACGGGTAAGCCATTCAATTTTACATTTAGCATTATAGGTGGACATTTCGTCAAAAATGTGTGCACCCCGTGTACTTTAGCATCTGCCTCCGCTCTCTGAGGCTCGAAATTGCTTTGATCCATCATGGACCGATCTTCCTCTGCCACGTGGTGGTTAACAGGTTTTGCAGAGCTTGCAGCTCGTCTGCAAGCTCGTTGGAGGTGCTCCATTGTTCCACAGCTCTTGCAAACATACCCTTTGAAGCGGCATGAATAGGCTGAATGGAAGCCTCCACCATGCCAACAAGGTGTGAATTGCCTTGCATTCATCCTTTGTTGCGGATTCTGAGTCATCTGGGTCACCTGAGGCCTGCTGGCAGTTGCAGACTCGTGGTTTTGCCCTGTACTTTTCTGCTCGCAAACACAGTTCCAGTTAATTTATGAACATTGCTAGCACTTGTGTGCTGAGAGATTTGTTTGGTGTTATCACTGGTGGACATAAACGCCTGTGCTATCGCAATGGCCTTACTGAGGGTCGGTGTCTCTACAGTCAAAAGTTTTCGTAGGATGGTCTCGTGGCCAATGCCCAGTACAAAAAGCTCTGAGCATCTGCTCCAGGTAGCCATCAAACTCACATTGTCCTGCAAGTTGCCTTAGCTCGGCGATGTAGCTCGCCACTTCCTGACCTTCAGATCGCTGGCACGTGTAGAACCGATCGATACCTCACCATCAGCACACTCTCCCTCGGGTTAAGATCCTCCCAAACCAGTGTACACAGCTCCTCATATGACTTATCTGTGGGTTTCACCAGAGCCAGAAGATTCTTCATGAGGCTGTAGGTCGGTGCCCCGCAGACCGTGAGGAGGACCGCTCTCCTTTTTGCGGCGCTTCCTTCTCCGTCCAGCTCGTTGGCTACAAAGTACTGGTCTAGCCATTCGACATAGGCTTCCCAGTCCTCACGCTCCGAGAACTTCTCCAGGATGCCCACAGTTTGCTCCATCTTTGCGTTGGATTTGTATACTCGTCGCCAGTTATTGTGTTCCTAACACTGATGAGACTGCACACAGGGAGGTTAAAGTAACAGTGACCTCAGTCTTCATTAAGACACTCCAGAATGAGGAGCAGGCCTTAAGGGCCGGCTTATATACAGTGCTTCCAAGGGATGCTGGGATCCCTTGGGACTTCAGGGGATGCACTCCCTGGTGGCGGAACATGGGAGTCCATGCTTTACAGATACACAACAGTTATTGTCGTTGCTAATGTCACCAAGAATGAGATCCAGTCCTCATTAATAACAGAAATCGCGGAGATGTCTGTGTGCTGTCAGCTCAATGATCACAGATACAACAAAGATACGTTTGAGGCAACTTTTTCTCTGCAGTTTCTCTGAGGACATATTTGTTATTCCAGCACAGGAATCTCTATCTGATGTCTAACAGTCATAAGCTTTCTGCCGGAGTGGAGTTGCTGTTAAAAATTACTTATGCTTCCCTTCAGCTCCTCGGTCCGTTGCCAGGAATATAATTAATCTTCAGGGGAGCTGGACATCCATCTCTGTCTCAGCATGGCATTTAGCATTATGACAGAATACTGACAATAGTGCCACTCTGGACCTTGCAAACGGTTACATGTGTCAAGACATTGTCACATACAGCAGACAAGCCTTGGAAATATTAATGAAGTTGCATTCATTTAAAATGCATCGTTTGCCTAATCAATCAGGAAAACCAGCCAGCAGAGAAGGAAAATCCCTCATCGCTCTCTCAGAATCAGCTGTTAAGGAGGACGTGTCATAAGGGACACAGCATTACATCATGCAAGAATTCTGCAATTTGCCGCGTCTTATTGCAGAACTAACTGCACCAAACTCTGATGCTTGTCTTGCAGTGGATGTGATCTAACATCTACATACAAGCTTTAGAAGGAATCCAGGCCTTGACTGTGGCCTATCTGCAGCAGTGCAAGCAGCTGGTTTCTTACCAGCTTGAACTAGAACTTTCTTGACAAGAAGAGGAGGGACAGTATTTAAAGGAACAATGCTTATGAATTCTTGTTGTATAACATTAAATAATGATATCTTAAAGGGTTATAAACCTGTTCGTATTATAATATAAATAAATATGTACATACTTATTTATGACTCTTCCTGCTAAAGAGCGTCATTACCATGCTCGATGAATGTTTAATTTTGAGTAACCCTGACAAACAGCCTATAAGAAAATTGCCACAGGGCGTATTTGCACCCTGGACCAGAAAAAAGAGCTGAGGGACCAATGTCCTATTACCCACTCACCTGAATCTACCTAGCCATACCTGTACACACAGGCCAAATAGTTCACCACAACAATTTAACCATTTGAAGACGCCCTTGCATGGAACCCAAAAGGAGTCAGTGCCTCTCAGCAAGATAACTCATCCCGAACCAGCACACTTTGAGCCAAGCTCAGGCGCTCCTGATCACAACTGGCAATACAGTCGAGGACCTGAAGACCCTGACATCAAGCAGTTGGCCCCTGGTGCTTAGAATCAGGAGCAATTCAGGTTTCAAGGGGGAAGTCATACTTTGGATCAGTTCTATTTGCCTCACTGAAATGTTTAAATTTTAAAGCGCATCAGTGATGCATCAGTCAATAATCAAAATCACATCAAATATGTGTGAAGCATGATCAGGTACACAATCTGGAATGTGTTCAGTCTTCACACTCCTGGTTCTGTTTGTTCTGGATGCCAAGTTCAGGAAGATTGGGGCATTTCTTGGCTGAACTTGGAGCAGGTCAACAATCCTAATGTACAATCAAAGTGCGATGTAAGGCGGTATGTCTTTATGGAGTTTTTAAACTGTGTTCTGAATAAATTACAGAGCAGGCATCTACAGACAGGAGGGACAATGTGGAAGGGAGTGCAGAAGTGAAAACCCATCGCTGGCTCCTGACATAAAGTTCAAGGGAAGTCAGCACAGTGAATCTATTTTAATCCCACCGCAATGCAGCGTCTCCGGCAACGTTAAAGGCTGGCCTGACTGGGTCACGTGTTCAGCCACCAGAGAGCCTGTGAGCAGCTCAGATACCAAGCTGTTTCATTTTATATCACTTCAAGCCATTTCTCTTTCATGTGGCAGGTTACTGCCTCGTTCAAACCTTGGGTCATCCCATGCCATGCGCCATTCTTCAAACAATAGGAACATAGTAACGTGAAGAGCATGAGTAGGCCATTCAGCCCCTCAAGCCTGGTCTGCCACTCAGGCAAGCAGCCTGCTCATGGTCCTGGCCCAACACCTTCCTGACACCAGCTACCCTGACACTGGTCTGGGTTAACTCGCCCCTCCACAGTTCTCTCTATCGGCAGTAAAGAAACACTTCCTCCTGAAAAAATGAGCTGTTACTGTGCAGTGATCTGTAGAAACAGAGCCTGTATTCTATCTCTCCATGTTAATATTACATTGGGGGCAACACTGCTGTTGACGTACAAGTCAGTCCATAGCTTTTTAAAAAAAAATTACTTTGTTAAGTGCTTGTTATTCATATTGTCTGCAGTGATGAGGAATGTCACAGATAGAAATTGATATGGATTGTACTTGCCTATTGGTATTTGAACACTAGAGGGCCCGCCTGATGGGGACAAGCAGCAATTACCCTCCATGGTCTCTATTACTGAAAGTTATATCCAGAGGGAATGGCCCCGATATATACGCGAAGGTGTGCGGTAGTGGGCGGGGAGGGAGGTGGAACCACAGAGATTCTGGGGACGTGGAGGCCCTGCCAAATTTAACGGCAGGACCGCTACCATTTTTTTTGATTCCGCTTCCTGCCCGACAGGCAGTTTAATGGGAGTTAGCTGTAAATGAAAGTGGGCAGCAGAATACTGCAGCCGGGAACTTTTCGGGACGGACCCTGCCAATCAGGAGGAAGGGAAAGATCAGGTTTGGAGCCGGGGGCTGGGGGGAGGTGGGGTGATCAGCAAATCGCGGGGGGAGTGGTCAGCAAATCGTGGGGGAGATGGTGCAAGATCAGGGCTGGGGTGTGGGGGGGGGGGGGGCGCGGTTGATGCGGTCAGAGCCTGGCAATAAGGAGGGAAATATTGGGATGGGGGAGTAGTTGGCCGATTGCAGTAGCGAGGAGAGGCCGCGATCGGTGGAAGGTTTGCCTGAGGGATCTGCGAGAGGAAAGCACTCCTGCTCCTCATGGCTCACAGGCTGTGCTCTACCAAGCACGTACCTTCTGCAGCTGACAGAACCCGCCTCCATTTTGCTGATGCGTTTCCCGAGCCCTGGGAAACCCGGCCGGCCAGCGTTAAATTTACATCAGACTCCCATATGCAATGTGGGAGCCCGATTTAAACATTAGAATGAAGCGTCCCACCGCGCCAAGACGGGACACGGGCCCGCCTTGCAACCTGCTACCGTAAAAATGGTGGCATATGCGGATGCAGCGGGTTGGGGTCACATTTCGTGATTTATAATTTATAACACTCTCCTGCCTATCGTGGGAGGATTAACATCACCCCAATGTTACACATAGTCTGAAATAAATGCAAACATCTCATTGCCGCACCAACTTGAGAAAGAAAACCATGCATTTATATAGTTCCTTTCTAGATCTCAGGATGTCTCAAAGCGCTTCACAGCCAATGGAGTGTATTCACTGTTGGAATGTAGGAAATGTGGCAGCCAATATTGCGCACAGCAAGGTTCCACAAACAGCAATGTGATAATGACCAGATAATCTGTTTATTAGTAATGTTAGTTGAGGGATAAATATTGGCCAGGGCAACTGGAGGAACTCCCCTGCGCTTCTTCAAAATATTGTCATGGGATCTTTTACGTTCACCTGAGAGGGCAGACGAGTCCTTGGCTTAACATCTCATCCAAAATTAAATGTTTATTGGACATGACAAAAATATCAGTGGAAAGCTAATCGGAGGTTAAAGAGGCCTTGAAGGCCTATCCCTAATTCCACATCAGATCATTCAGGATAAAGAGGTCAGTGCCTCATTATTACTTTCTCAGTCACGTTGATTGAATCTGTTGCAGGCTCTCTGATGCAGTGAAACTGATGAGGGTGTTATAGGAGAGCAAATATGAAAAGAAAGACTTGCATTTATCAAATTTCTCAAACCTGTCAAACCATTTAACCTGAAGCTGAATTACAGTCACTGTAGGTATCTAGGCAAACATGTCAACCATTTTGCATCCAGCAAAACCCCACAAACAGCAATGAAAATAATAGACTGTGTAACATCTATTTGGCACTTTTATCTATTTGGACTGTTGCTTTAATTTATACGATGTTACAGGTACAAGGTCAGATTAACATCCAGAGATACAGAAGATATCTATCATGCTGATTCGGATGATTAGAAAGCATCTATCTCTCTCTCTCCCTCCCCCTCTCCCTCATTTTTGTGCCTCTCTCTCCCTCCGTCTCCATCTCCCTCTCGCTCTCTCCCTCTCCCTCTCTCTACCTTTATTTCTCTCCCTTCTTTTCTGTGCCTATATCTCCCTCTCTCTCTCGCTTTCTCTCCCTCCCTTTCTCTCTCCCTAACTCCCTCTCTCTGTCCGTCTCCCTCTTCCTCGCTCGCTTTTTTCCCTTCTCTTTCTGTCTTTCTTTCCCTCTCTGTCTCCCTCCCTCACTCTTTCTCTCCCTCATCATTCAGTCATGCCAAGGCTATCACAAGTCACTTCACCATATGGTACCATCTCCAACTCGATGTTGCTAATGTCCTGTATATTTTAGAGCTGTTCATTGTTCCTGACAGTAGTGAATAAGCACGGGTACTGGCAGCTTGACAATATATCACTCAAGCGCTCACTCTTCATATAGTAAGAGTTATGCTTTTCCACTCTTGGGGGGGAAAAGTATATGTGGGCCTGATAATGGCCTCATTCAATATTCACCAACATTCTAACAGGAGTCACTGGCTATTGATCAGGAGTAGGAACCCTGGCTGATTGTCTCCCCTTCATAATACAGGAGTTAACCCAGTGAACAAGCCAACCGGGAGAATAATTAAAGAGGTATTAATAAAATATTGTGCGTTTTTTTCATTTTCTTTGAACACTTTAATATATTATAAATATTGGAGATGTGACAAAAAGGCTGTTTGACTGGGTGGGGCAGTTGGAGGCGGGAGGTCATGTGATGAGACCTCCAGGAACACGTCCAACCAGAGTTGACAGCCCTACCCAAGTGTGCTGTGGTCAATTGCCGTGCCCCTACACCCGCTCTGGCTGAGATCAGTTAACTCAGCAGAGATCAGGGATTGAACCTGGGATCTTCCTGCTCTGTGTGGCTCAGTACCACAGTACCATAGCTGGTGCGTCTGTTTACCCACCAAGACATTGGGAAGGCCACCATGAGCTTTATAGCGATAGGGTACAGGTTGATTGACAGGGGGCCGAAGGTTTGCCATTTTATAAATGTATATGGATTTATGTGTGGAAAATGTAACAACAGACAAACATGATGAAACCATCTGAGAGGCAGGAAGCTGGATCTTGAAAGTCCCCTTTGCGTCTGATTTGAGTCAGATTTTTTGCTGTCATTTTTTTTAAACTGCAGTCTCTGCCTCCACCAGTAGCATGCTGCTTCCTTTTGGATCTCAGTCTATTGATCACCAATGTAATTAGAAAAGAATTAATTATTCATCGGAAACAATGAGTAATTACTCAAGAATACTGCGGCTATAAAGCATAAAGGTCCTTGTTAAAGGACACAATACTTCTCTGGCAGTGTGTCTTCAGCCTGTTAATCTGCAGGAATCATAGAATCATAGAATGGTTACAGCACAGAAGGAGTGGCAGGGGGTGGGGGCATTTAAAGGGGCACTGCCTTCTTGGAAACTTGTTAGTTAAGTCATTTTTCATTACACTTCACATGACATAAGGCTCCTCATGTTTCGAGCTCCTCCACCCCAAAAGGAAGATGTGCAGATACATTTTTGATGAAGACACCTTCTCTTTAAGGATGAACTCCAGTACTGACCGTATTGTCATCAGCCAGAAGGAACTATGACAGCTCTTTGTAGGGATATTACTTTTTATTAGTTGTTGTAATGTGGTGATATCTGATATCACAATTGAGAACAGACAGCACTGCAAGCAAACAAAATTGAAGAAACAAGTGTGCGATCTTCACATCTATATAGTTCACATTTTAGATTAATATCTTCATCTAATTCTCATAGTTGTCATTGCTTCTCTAGTTTGTAGTGTCAGCAGAATATGTGATAAACCTGTGATGCATTAAACTCTCATTGTAGATTCAAACAATGACCATTTTTGGGTGTTTTTTCAGTCACCTCACTCCTGTCCTCTGGAATTCTCTCTTGAAATCACTTTACATTGCCGCCAGAAGCTTTAGAAAACCCCTTTCCTTTGTGCCTCAGGCCTTTCCCACAACTTACATAGAATTACATCGAATCTACAGCATAGGAACAGACCATTCGGCCCAACTGGTTTGTGTTGGTGTTTATGCTCCACACGAGCCTCCTCCCACCATACTTCATCTAACCCTATCTGCATAACCTTCTATTCTTTTCTCCCTCATGTACTCATTTAGCTTCCCCTTAAATGCATCTATGCTATTCGCCTCAAATATTCCTTGTGATAGTTCATTCTAATAATGAATTCGAACCACTCTCTCGATCAACTCTGAATTCTTTATTGGATTTATTAGTGACGATCGTATATTTGTGGGCCCTAGTTTTAAACTCCCCACAAGTGGAAATATCTTCTCTAAACCCATTCATAATATTAAAGACCTCCATTTTAATAAATCAAAAGAAATCACATATATAACACTATATTCAAAGTGACCAATAAGGTCTGAATTTTAGTTAATAAAGATTTGATGTAAAATCCTTTCATAAAGGCCGGGGAGCGGAAGGAACAGCATGGCGGGATACCACTCCAGGGAGCAGCACATGCTGGAGCAGGAGAGCAATGGCAGCGAAGAGGGCGACTGGATTGGACATCACCAAGATCCAAGTCGGTGATTGGAGCGCTGGCAGGTACAGCAGGAGCGGCGAGGTCGGGGCGAAGGAGTGGCGAGAGATTGTAGAGGGACGTGATTGGAGCCCAGGAGAGGCATGAGTTCGGGATCCAGAAGAGGCGAGGGCCCAGGGGCAGCACGGGCCAGCCCACACTGCGATATGTGTGCGCACTAGGTCCGTGCAGCAGAGCTGGTCTCCAGTCGTCTTGGTAAATCCTTGCCACTGGACCAAGACCGAGCTCTGTCAAGCCTGTGTGGTGGCTGGTGTGAAATTTTTAAAAATCCACGCACAGCCATCTTCCACCCATCAAGATTTAGTCTGGACCAGGAATATTAGGTCCTTCATTGAAACACCTGTGAACTTTTTGGCGTGGAAGCAAGTCATCCTCAATTCGAGGGACTGTCTATGATGATGATGATGATGATATTGTATATTAATGGCGTGGTATTTCAGCATCTCATGCAGCACAGTATTAGATAGTGTTGACGAGATCATACTGAGGACCAATTTAATATCCTCTGATGTGCCTCCTGTGCTGAGATTGTTCTTATAGTGGATAATGCTTCTTAATTTGTGTTTCCCTCACGGGACAAATGGTATCAGTGTGGCTACCAGAATAATGATTCTGCATCTCTCATCATGGGCAGATGCAGAAGATATCACTGCTGACAGGGCAGAGTGGCTGGGAACCTGGGGTCAGTAAATAAAAGGGGGCAGGGTTGCTGATGCCCCTGGAAAAAGAACCAGAGGTGGAGATGAGGAGAATTTGTTTCACGCAGCGAGTTGTTATGATCTGGAATGCACTGCCTGAAGGGCGGTGGAAGCAGATTCAATAGTAACTTTCAAAAGGGAATTGGATAAATACTTGGAAAGGAAAAATGTGCTGGGCTGTGGGGAAATTGCGGGGGAGCGGCTCAAATTTGATAGCTCTTTCGAAGAGTCGGCACAGGCACGATGAGCCGAATGGCTTGTTAATGTGTGTAGAACTGAGCCACAGAGACCAGGAAGGTTTGAAGTTGAATCCCCAATCATTGAGTTGGCTGATCTCACGGATGGGCACTACAAGTAATCTCCGTGCCTTTGAGGGGAAAAAGAAAACGACTTGCTCACCTTTGTCCTCCAATATTTACATCAAGCGTGATGCCTTCTTGTACAAATAGTCTGGTGGCATTCACTGCCTTGGCTCACAGATGTAACAAGACCATTTGGGTGATCTACTGCAGGGCAGAATTGCTGATGTCTAAGGAACACCAGCAACTGTCAGTCAGGAGAGGAAAGGAGAACATAGAAGGTAAAGCATAAATAAGGGGGTAATTTACCTTTTTGCAAATTGTGTACAAAAACCTTTTATTTCCCTATTCTCCTGCAGTATTGGAGAAGGAGGGCTCTTGGGTATTCCACCGCAGGAGTCAATTTGTGAATTTCTTTGTGTTGCCATAGCAACTGCTCGGAGTTTAATCATAAGAAATTCCCCAACATTGTGCGATGTTTTGCTGTCACGTTTTCGGGTCAGGAGGGAGTGAGATTCCTGCTCCCACGGAGGATTGCCAAATGAACAACCGGCTGACAGAATCGGCTCCTCAGCAATGACACATTTCAAAGCCGTACCGTCCTGTGATTTAATTCATCGGGAACCTCGGTCCAGAGAAAACAAGAGTCTTCACACTTTTCGTTAAAAGAGGAATTTCACTCTTAACCTAGACAGAAAATCAAAAGATATTCAATGCTGGGCTCTTAATTCTGTTTTAATTCTACTGCACAATTGCACAGTAATTCCAGTATATCCATCTGTGAATCATGTCACAAAATTAATCTGCAATAAGCACTCAAGGAAGATAATACAGTGACAAGATTCAGATGCTTCTGATCTTGTGACAAGTATGTCTATCCCATGATATGGAAATATTGAAAACCTCTGCCAGTGGAGAAAGAACATTGCATTTATATAGCTCCTTTCACGACCTCAGGCCGTCCCAAAGCACTTTACGGCCAATGAGGTACTTTTTCATGTGCAGTCGTCCTTGTACTGTAGGAAACGTGGCAGCCAATTTGCGCATAGCAAACTCCCACAACCAACAATGAGATGTTGATCAGATGATCTGTTTTAGTGATGCTGCTTGAGGGATAACCATCAGCCAGGACACTGGGGAAGTGAAGTTACTGTTGAGTTTGTCCACCAATTGGCGATGAGAAATTGGCCTTTGCCCAGATGTCAGGGCTGCTGGGTTTAATTTAAAGTGGAGCCTTTGGATTCACCAGAGCCATTAATTCACTGGCCATTGTTGTTAAGTCCTGTCCCTGCAGTACAGACTCACACGAGGTACATGTTGAAGTCAAGGTCACTCAGGACCTGTACCTTTATTACACAGCTCTCGAATGCCACATGTGCCTGAGACCTGTCCTTATATACCTGTCTGAGACAGGTATCCAGTGTCTCCTGCAAGTGCACCCCTGGTGGTAAGGTAAGCTTGTGGTTACAGGTCATCTCCAGTTACAGTCATGTCTCGCATGGTAAGATACTGTCATGTTAGACCTGTTGTTTTCTGGGCTACAAAATTGTGCGCCTGAGCCAACCTCACATTGAAAGCTCTTAATGCAAACACTGAAGAAATGTTAAACTCTAAAGAAATTTGTGAGCTTTGATTGCCCATGATTTAACTTATTCTCTCTCTTAGTTTTGATGCCCTTTAAAGTCGCAGACACTTTCTTATCCATTCCCCACCCCCCTCCCCAGTCTGACAAATGTAATTTCATGATGTGGTTTCAGGATAAGCCCAACATCTATCTGTGGGCTGTCTAAGCAGATTTTTGACACACAATAAATAAACACTCTGAGAGTGAAATTCCTCTGATGTGCGCCTCCCGTTAGCTCCTCCGGGGGCGCTAATGGGGCACAAACCTGTTTTCACCTGGGGTGGAGGGGGGTGGGGTGCACTATCGGCTACCGGGAAATTGCACAGGAGCTAACAGGTGCTAATGTGGTAATGCCGTGCCCCGCTAGATGCACTTTGGGCCACCGCACAACTGGCGATGATATCATCACCGAGCACAGGGACCCCTTAGCCCCTCGCGGCGACCACTTTCCGCCCCACGGCGGAGATTGGCCAATGCCCCGCGAGGCTGCCGCGAGCAGTGTCATTGCCAGCCAACCTCGCGGGTCGTGAACAGGGCCGACCTCCGCTCCCGGGGTGGAAGTTAAAGGGGAGGTGGGCGGCGCCGTATGCTGCCATTTTGTCATTTTGGCCGATTCACTGGTCAGCCCGTCTTGCTGCTCCATGGCATGATTTGGGCCACCATCGTGCAGCCCAGCGCTCCATTTGGGTGCCGGGCTGTGGCCATGGCACCACACCACCCTGATGGCCCAGTGGAGGCCATCAGAGGCCGTGCAGAGTGCGCAGCGGCCCTCCCCTTTAACAGAAGGGGAAGGGCATTGAAACGCATCACAGCGCTACACGGAGAAGATGCATAGTGCTGCCGATCCCACCCAAGTAGAGCCCCGGATGCTGCCCCAACAGGAAGTGGAGCACGCGACATTGCGTTCCTCTTCCTGTGAGGGGCGGTAACCCCAATTCCGCTTCCGGGGCGGAACTTCTGTGCCAGGCACAGTATGTCCGGCCCCGGAGAGGTTACTGACCCCAACCGGAATAGCCAATTTCAACCCGCTTATTTTTCATTTTAGCGATGGCCTGTAAGAAATATACAATGCAAGTAAAATCATATAAAGGGACATCAAGTTTATATATACTTTAAATGTTTAGGAACTCCTTCAGTTAGATGCAGGACAGCAATAGCAATAGTCACTTGTAGTTTTTGAGCAGGGGCATTTCCCCACCACTTTTTGCTTTCTTAGCATTTATTTTTGGGGATTACAATATGTGGTATAAAAATGATGGATAATAGAATATATCTTGCAATCTTCAAAGGTTCAAATGAAACCCTTAACTGGCTCACCATGTCCATGTGCTTTATGGTGTGGTGTGGAGTAACTGATAGCTTCATTACTCAGTCCTAGGCATCAATAATTACATGAAATAAAGAGTGGGGGATGAAATGATGCACAAATGCTGTTTATTTCACGGCAAGATAAACATTTGTTTGAGCTCTGTGCCTAGCTTCTCTGTTGTCTTCATCTTTCAAATGATCATTTGCGTTTCTATATTGGTGCACATGATTTCTTGCTGTTGTACATCTATTTAAGTCCATGTCGACTGAAAGATCTTGTCGGCACCAACAAAACATCTGTGAACCGAAGGCATTTCATGACCGCACACGGACTGTTGATCAATATGGACAGATTCCACGCAAGACATGTCCTTGACCTCAGCAACATGCAATGGCATTCATTGATTTGCATGGGGACCTCTGGGGATTGCTCTGAAATGGTCAGTAAAGCAATCAACAAGACTAAAGACATTGAAAAGCTTTCAAGGGAACATGTCCAACCTACGGCAAGCTGTGAGGAACTTGTATTTGCTGGAATGCCAGTCATTGTCCAATCTTTTTCAGATGCCATTTCAGTCAATATGTGTTTCGAAGGTGATACAATCACTGGCATAGTACAGTGCAGCAATGTTATGGGGCATTCACACATTAGCACTGGTGCAATGCAGTATCAGCTTCACACCGACACTAAACTTGCGCAGTGTAAATCAGGTGCAAAGGCCCAAACTGACTGCGAAATGAAACAGTGAGACTCCTCCATGGAGTCTCACTCCGCACTAAGCTGCAGTGTCAGTCGGGCCTTGATACCAGATTAGGCCTGTATTGACATCATGACTGCAGTATCACTATGAAGCACAAGTGCTTCACACTGACCCTACAATCATTGGGGAAGAGTTCTTTCGATCTGTCATCATAATTTCAGCAGAAGATGGGCGGAAACCCCAGAGAAACATTATTAATAGCCGTTAATTGCGTTCCTCCAATACTGACGTCTTGCGCATCCTCGATTTTCATCGCTGCCCAGGCTCTGGAATTCCTTCACTAAACCCCTCCACCTCTCTACCTCTCTCGCCTCCTTTCAGGTGTTGCCTGAAACCTACTGCTTTGACCAAACTTTTGGTCACCCGTCTCAATATCTCCTTATGTGATTCGGTGTCAACTTTTGTTTGATAATTGCTCCGGTGACTTGCCTTGTTTTACTGTATTAAAGGAAGTTACGGGAGGAGATCAGAGAATTTCCCTCTTGCAAGCCAAAAATTCCTGTACAAATGTAATTTTGCTCATTTTGCTTTTCACAATAAAGATATCTGGCAAAAGAACCAGAGAGGTGAGGAGTGATTCCTTTACACAGTGATTTGTTATGATCTTGATTTCACTGCCTGACTAGGCAGTGGAAGCAGATTCAATAGTGACTTTCAAATGGGAATTGGATATATACTTTAAAAGGAAAAATTTTCAGGGCTATGGGGGAAGAGCAGGAAGTGGGACTAATTGGCAAGCTCTTTCAAAGGGCCGGCACAGGTATGAGGGGCCAAAGGGCCTCCTTCAGCACTGTACGATTCTATTGATGCACAATTCTTTATTAAAGAGTTTGCCTTTGTTCTGAAATATCAGTCTTTGTCCTTCTGGCTAAATGTTCATAAGGATTCAGCTGTGGCTCAGTGGGTAGCACGCTCCCCTCTAAGTCAGAAATTTGTGGGTTCTAAGTTCCACCCAGAGACTTGAGCACAAAATTCAGGCTGAAGCAATTGCTTCTGAAAATCAAGCAGCATGTAAAACCAAGGAAGGACTGTGGTTGACTAAAAACAGGCATTGAATTCCAATTCAGCCTGCTTCTGAACCTCGCTCTGTTCTATACCAGGGCTTCTGCAATGAATGGAAACTGAGAGTCCTCAATGGTAAATGAAAATGCATTGAAAACTATAAACAGAAAAAACAAAGCTAGAAGAAAAAAATAATTTATAGTTCTATGACGCCTTTCATGACCTCAGGACATCCCAAATTACAGCCAATGAAGTACTTTTGAAGTGTAGTCATTGTTATAATGTCAGAAACGTGGTAGCCAAGTTCCCACAGACAACAATGTGATAATGACCAGATAATCTGTTTTTAGGTGTTGGTTGCGGGGTAAATATTGGCTAAGACGCCAGGGAGAACGCCATTGCTGTTCTACAAAATAATACCATGGGATTGTTTTCATCCACCCGAGAGGGCAGACAGGGCCTCAGTTTAACATCTCATTCAAAAGCATCTCCCACAGGACAGCACACCCTCAGTACTGCACAGAAGTGTCAGCCTGGATTTTGTGCTCAAGTCTCTAGAGTGGGATTTGAACCCACAACCTTCTGACTTAAGAGGCAAGCATGCTACCAACTGAGCCACTCCTGAAATCTTATGCATACTCTAATGGCTGTGCTTATTGTGGCTGTTAAGAGTCCTTGAGCAGCCAGGACCCAATGACAAAGCTATATCTTTGGGCTAATGATTATTTAATGAGTAAGTGGGTTTTCTTGATTGCCTGATTTTCATGAGCTGCAGTGGAGGGAGGGAGGGTGCGGGGGAGGAATCACATTACTGCAATCATATTATCTCTGCGCCAAGAAAGTAGAGATGTGTCAGCCTTTCAGAATCCGTTTGTGACATTTTCATTACCTATAAAGGAAGCGACGGAGACTGCAGCTGTCCACAGATAAGAGCAACAAGAAAAATAACTGCTCTGTGCAGAGAAGCCTTGAAATGTCGATGCAATACAGTAGTACATAAAGCTCGGGCAGCCCAGTGCCACCTTGTCGATTGTTGCTTGGGTCCGCACAGGGCTGGTGGCTCCGAGATGTCACGTCATGGAGTCACGTTTCTCTCTGCCCAGCCTCCAGCCTGCTGGTAATCTGATGAATGCACTGAAAGATTCAGTAGCCTTGTAGTCGGCTGGGTGACCCTGGGGTGGAAGTGCAATCTTATCAAAGTAAAGAGCAGCACGGAGTTAAGAGCTCCACTAATCTGCTCCGAGCTGATCCCAATTACTTTTTCTCAATAGGCTGGATGATCCTATCAGTGCATGTTGTGTGTGTGTGAGTGTGTTTTTTCTCTCTCCCCAGCAATAGACATGTTGAGGCCACCTCCATAATCTTGCTGATAGCTTCCCGGCGTGCTAGCTGATTCCTATACGATCACGTCACCTAGTTAAACGCACGGGGTTTGGCCGTGGCTCAGTGAGTAACACTTTCACATCTGGGTTCAGAAGGGCCGTGGGTTCAAGTCTCACTCCAGAGACTTGAACACATGATCTAGACTAACGTTTCCAGTGCAGTACTGAGGGAGTGCAGCATTGTCGGAGGTGCCCGTTAAACCGAGGCCCTGTTTGCCCTCTCAGGTGGGCATAAAAGATCCCACGGCACTATTCGAAAAAGAGCAGGAGAATTCTGCTGGTTCCCTTGTCATTATTTATCCCTCAACCAACATCACTAAAATCAAACCATATTGCTGTTTGTGGGAGCTTGCTGTGTGCAATTTGGCTGCCGTGTTTCCCTACATTACAACAGTGACTTCATTGGCCATGGAGGGATTTGGGGCATCCTGACATAATGAAACGTGCTATAGAAATGCAAATCTTTATTTTCTTATTTCTTGTTACTCTGTGGCAGCAGTTAATAATAGACTGGAAAGCCACTTTTCTGTGGGATTACTTTCTATCTCTGCCTCAGCCTGGAAGTGCCCACTGATCTAAGGCATCTGTTTATATTACATCTTACGTGGAACCCATTAATAATATTATATTTGAATAATGCTTATTCCCTCGTCTAATCTCAGCAATGCTATAAATATTTTATAAATAACCCATGTTGAATATAAATGCTTACACACAGTATATGCACACCATGCCGTGAACTTTCAAGATAAACAAATCAGTTCAGAACTGACACATTTCTTCATGGGAGAGCAGTGAGCCGTTAGATTTTTAATTTTTTTATTATTGCTTATTTTTCATAAAGAAATAAAAGAAAATGACTTGCATTTATATACCATCCTTCATGACCTTAGGATGTCCCAAAGCACTTTACAGCCAATGAAGTACTTTTCAAGTGTAGTTACTGTTGTAATGTAGGAAACACATCAGCCAATTTGCGCACAGCAAGCTCCCACAAATAGCAACAACAATGTGATATTAACCAGTGAATCTGTTTTTTTTTAGTAATGTTGGTTGAGGGATAAATATTGGCCAGGACACCAGGGAAGCTCCCCTGCTCTTCTTCGAAATAGTGCCATGGGATGTTTTACGTCCACCTGAGAGATAGATGGGCTTAATTTATCATCCGAAAGTTGGCACTCTGACAATGCAGCACTCCCTCAGTACTGCACTATTTTTTTATCTCAAAAAGTGGCACTGTGTTGGCACAAATAGAACAATAGCATGCTGATTTCTTAATATTTCTAGTTTCACTTCTATCCAAAAATTTCGCATAGCGTTATTTGTGCGTAGGTGTAATTCATTTAGTAACAGTAATTTTGAGCCAGTTTGATTCAGCTAATAACTTGTCTGGGTACATCTTCAGAAATACTGTTTAATTACATTACTTCTTCAATTTGTTTTTTTAGTTAGAACGTTTGATCTTTCCTTTGAGGCATTTTTTCTTAGTTAAATCTCATTTTCACCTCCATTTTACTTCATCTGCCAGGCCTGACACCTTGCGGCCATGAGAGTGTGCACACAGTCTGCTCCTAGTCCCCTGCCAATGCCCCCTGTAGCCAGCTGATAAAAGGCACCAGGTACCACCCGTGACCTCCCCACCTACTTTTCATCTACTCTATCCCTCCCATACATATTACATATTACATATAATACATAGTATCTACAGCATAGAACAGACCATTCGACCCAGCAGGTCTATGCCGGTGTTTATGCTCCACATATTGGACTCTTCTGTCACCTGAGAACTAATTTTTAGTGTGGAAGCAAGTCATCTTCGACTCCGAGGGACTGCCTATGATGATTATGCTCCACACAAGCCTCTTCCCACCATCTAACTCAATCAACATAACCTTCTATTCCTTTCTCCCTCATGTGTTTATCTAGCTTCTCCTTAACTGCATCTATGGTAGTCACCTTACCTACTCCATCTGGGAGGGAGATCCAACCAGCAGACATGCCAAATAGCAGCTTTTGAACTCATGTTTCAGCATGTTAGGGTTTCCAAGAAACCTCTGTTTTTATCAATGGGATTGGATGTTGTCAATATGAACGAATTAGGTCAGTTGGAAGGCACAGCTGGAGGCTATGAGAGCAGATCAATCAGTCAGATGGAGAATGAAAGGCTGATGGAACCACTTTTGCCTCCAACTGTTGGTTGGCCACGAATTTGAGGCAGAGAGGTTTTAAGATGAGCTGTTGGTCTCTGACAATGGGAGATTTTTAAAATTTGTTCATGAGATGTGGGCGTCACTGGCAACTCCAGCATTTATTGCCCGAAGTAATTATTTGCACGCCGTCTTTTGGCTCCCTCTGCGCATGTCCACCCAATCCGGTCACGCCTGCACAGTACAAAATACAAGGAAGCCAGAAGTGGGGCCAAATTACGTGTCCGAGCCTGGAGCTGTTGCCATTGCTGCTCGAGTCTGAGTCTGAGCCTGAGCTTGGGGCGTTTGGGTTATCTTTCGAAAATCAATGACTATACTAAAGGAGTCTCCAGGACTTACACCTAGAATATCATTGTTATTATCGACACAAGCATTTTTGAGAGGATCGTGGGAAAGGAGAAAGGACGGGGGGAAGGAGAAAGAATGGGAGGAGAGGGAGAGGATCAGAGGAGAGAATGAGAGAGGATCGGGGGGAGTGAGAGAGATAGGATCGGGGAAGAGAGAGAGAGGATCAGGGGCGAGGGGAGAGAGAGAAAGGGGTAGGAGAGAGAGAGAGAGGGGTTGAGGGGATAGAGAGGGGATCGGGGGAGAGAGTAGAGGATCGGGGGTGGGAGAGAAAGGGAAAGTGGGGGAGAGAGAGAGGATTGAGGGAGAGAGAGAGAGGATCAGAGGAGAGAATGAAAGTGGATCGGGAGGAGGGCGAGATGATGGGGGGGAGAGTGGGGGAGAGAAAGAGAGAGAGAGGATCGGGGGAGAGAGAGATGATCAGGAGGAGAGAGAAAGAGAAAGGATCGGGGGGAGAGAGAGAATCGGGGGGAGAGAGAGAGCAGATTGGGGGAGAGAGAGAGTGGATGGGGAGAGAGAGAGAGAGGAGATGGGGCGTGGAGAGAGAGAGAGGAGATGGGAGGGTGCAGAGAGAGAGGAGATGGGGGGTGGAGAGAGAGAGAGAGATTGAGGATCGAGGAGAGAGAGAGAGAGGATTGGGGCAGGGAGAAAGAGGATCGGGGAGAGAGAAAGTATTGGGGAGGGAATGAGAGAGAGCGTGGGGGGGGGGGGCGGGGGTGCGGGGAAGAGAGATAGAGAGAATTGGCGGGGGGAGAGTGGATTGGGCGAAAGAGAGGATTTGGCAGGGAGAGAGGGAGATCAAGAACTCGGAGAGAGAAAAAGGATTGGGGAGGTTGAGAGAGAGGATGTGGAGAGAGAGAGAGACATAGAGAGAATTGGGGGGGCGGGGGGAGAGAGAATTGGTGGGGGGGAGAGTGGATTGGGAGGGAGAGAGAAGATTGGGCGGGGTGAGAGAAAGACAAGAGGATCGGGGGGGAGAGAGGGAGGTCAGTAACTTGGGGAGAGAAGGTCAGGAACTCGGGGCTGCTATGTAAAGAGCATGAAGGGCACAGTGGGGATGGGGGAAAAACATGGTCGAGGTCTAAAGGGGGAGTGGAGGCTTGAGAGCGATAGCGTGATCTAGATGGCAAGACGGATCATGTTCTTCCAACCCCACCCCCTTTACACCCACACCATGTTCTCCCTCTCCTCCCCCTACATCCGATTGATTTCTCGGAATGCTTGGTGTGTGTGTGGCAAGTGGCATCATTGGACTGGATGAAATCCAAATGCCTCGACACTGTCACTATTCACTTCATACCCAATAAACCTGTTAACCACCTGTGACCCACACACAATGCCCCATCCAATTGTGAGGAAGTGGGGGGGGCGGGCGGGGGGTGAAAGTCAGGAACATGTTGGGCGTAGAAGGTCATGAATCTTTAGGGAAGGAACTTGGGCATGGGGAGCAGGTTAGGAGTCCGGGGTGGGAGGGAGAAGGACAGGCATTCACGTGGGGAGGAGAAGGTCAGAAACCTGGATGGGGAGGTCAGAAACTTGGGCCGGAGGGGGTGGTGGGGGGGGAAAGATCAGGCACTTGGGGACGGGGAGAATGTCAGAAACTGGGGTGGCGAAGGTCAGGAACTTGGGCGGGGAGGGGGTGGGTGTGAGTAGGTCAGCAATTTGGGTGGGGGTGTGGGGGTGTGTGAGTAGGTCAGGTACTTTGGTGGGGGGGAGGTCAGGGACTTGGGCGGGGAGGGAGTAGGCCGGGAACTAGGGCTGGGTGGGGGAGGAGGTCAAGAACTTGGGTTGTGGGGGGCGGGGGTGGTGATCAGGAACCTGGATGGGGGTATGAGGTCAAAATCTTGGGCTGGGGGGAGGAGGTCAGAAAGTTGAGATGGGGGAAGCTCAGGAACTTGGGCAGGAGGGGGTGGAGGCAAGAATCTGTTTGGAGGGTGGGAGAAGGTCTTAAGCCATGTGTGTTACAAGTGAGCTCTGTTCTGTCTGGAGTCGGCAATCAGAATGGCTCAAATTGCACTTTGAAAAGTCACTGATTACATAGGCAGGGAAAATCTAATTACACATTCCAGAGAAATTGCTGAGTGTGTCTTATCCTCCAAGTGGACCAGTCAACAATCAGGACTTGTCATCAAGGGAGACCTATCAGAGCTTTAGGTGTTGCAAATCCCTAATTGGCATTGAGAAGATGGTGGTGAACCGCCTTCTTGAACTGCTGCAGTCCATGTGGTGAAGGTACTCCCACAGTGCTGTTAGGGAGGGAGTTCCAGGATTTTGACCCAGTAAAGATGAAGGAACACCGATGTATTTCCAAGTCAGGATAGTGCGTAACTGAAGGGGAACTTGAAGGTGATGGTCTTCCCATGCGCCTGCTGCCCTTCTAGGAGATAGAGGTCATGGGTTTGGGAGCTGCTGTCGAAGAAGCCTTGGCGATTTGCTGCAGTCCATCGTGTAGATGGTACACACTGCAGCCACAGTACGTTTGTGGTGGACAGAGTGAATGTTTAAGGTGGTGGATGGGGTGCCAATCAAGTGGGCTGTTTTGTCCTGGATGGTGTCGAGCTTCTTGAGTGTTGTTGGAGCTGCACTCATCGAGGCAAGTGCAGAGTATTTCATCACACTCTTGACTTGCCTTTTAGATGGTGGAAAGGCTTTGGAGATTCTGGAAGTGAGAACTCGCCACAGAATACCCAGCTTCTGACCTGCTCTTGTTGACACAGTATTTATGTAGCTGGTCCAGTTAAGTTTCTGGTCAATGGTGACCCCCAGGATGTTGATGGTGGGGAATTCAGCGATGGTTATGCCGTTGAATGTCAAGGGGCAGGGCTTAGACACTCACTTGTTGGAGATAGTCATTGCCTGGCACTTGTGTGGCGTGAATGTTACTTGCCACTTGTCAGTAAAAGCCTGAATGTCGTCCAGATCTTGCTGCATGTGGGCATGGACTGCTTCATTATCTGAGGAGTTGCGAATGGCACTGAACACTGTGCTGTCATCAGCGAACATCCCCACTTCTGACCTTATGATGGAGGGAAGGTCATCAATGAAGCAGCTGAAGATGGTTGTGCCGAGGACACTGCCCTGTGGCAGTTAGGGACCATAAAAGGAATGGTGAGCAGCCTCGGGAGCAGCGTGGAGGCCCCGACCTGTGTGAGAACACCAGCGGCAGGTCGGGGCCATAAAAGGAACGGCGAGCTGCCTCGAAAGCAGCGTGGAGGCATACTACTCCAAAGAACAGCGCGAGCTGGTGCAGGAGGGCAACGGCAGCAAAGAGTCCAAGTCGGTGATTGGAGCGTGAGCAGATACAGCAGGAGCAGCGAGATTGGGGCGAAGGTGCGGCGAGAGACTGTAGAAGGACATGATCGGTGCCCAGGGGAGGCGTGAGTTCACGGCCAGGGGCCATGGGGCAGCACGGACCAGCCCACACTGCGATATGTCTGCGCACTAGGTCCGTGCAGCAGAGCTGGTCTCCAATCATCTTGGGTAATCCTTGCCACTGGACCAAGACCTAGCTCTGTCAAGCCCGTGTGGTGGCTGGTGTGCAACGGCCACCACACGTTAAAAAAGTCCACGCACAGGCATCTTCCACCCTTGAGGATGTAGTTTGGATCCTTCATTGAAACACCTGTGAACTCATCCTTTTTTGGCGTGGCAACAAGTCATCCTTGTTTCGAGGGACCGCCTATGATGATGATGATGCCCTGAGGAACTCCTGCAGCCATGTCCTGAGACGATTGATCCTCCAACAAACACAACCATCTTCCTGTGTGCTAGGTATGACTCCAGCCAGTGGAGAGATCCCCCCTGATTCCCATTGACAGTTTTACTAGGACTCCTTGATGCTACACTGGGTCAAATGCTGCCTTGATGTCAAGGCTTGTCACTCTCGCCTCACCTCTAGAATTCAGCTCTTTTGTCCATGTTTAGACCAATGCAGTAATGAGGTCTGGAGCCGAGTGGTCCTAGCAGAATCCAAACTGGGCATTGGTGAGCAGTTTATTGGTGAGTAAGTGCAGCTTGATAGCACTGTCGATGACACCTTCCATCACTTTGCTGATTATTGAGAGTAGACTGATAGGGCGGTAATTAGCTGGATTGGATTTGTCCTGCTTTTTGTGGACAGGACATACCTGGGCAGTTTTCCAGGATAGATGCTAGTGTTGTAGTTGTACTGGAACAGATTGGCTGGAGGCGTGGCTACTTCTGGAGCACAAATCTTCAGCACGACTGTCGGGATGTTGTCGGGGCTCATAGCCTTTGCTGTATCCAGTGTATTCAGCTATTTCTTGATGTCACATGGAGTGAATCATAGAAGCATAGAAACATAGAAAAATAGGTGCAGGAGTAGGCCATTCGGCCCTTCGAGCCTGCACCACCATTCAATAAGATCATGGCTGATCATTCCTTCAGAACGCCTTTCCTGCTTTCTCTCCATGCCCCTTGATCCCCTTAGCCGTAAGGACCATATCTAACTCCCTTTTGAATATATCCAGTGAACTGGCATCAATAACTCTCTGCGGCAGGGAATTCCACAGGTTAACAACTCTCTGAGTGAAGAAGTTTCTCCTCATCTCAGCCCTAAATGGCCTACCCCTTATCCTAAGACTATGTCCCCTGGTTATGGACTTCCCCAACATTGGGAACATTCTTCCCGCATCTAACCTGTCCAGTCCCGTCAGAATCTTATATATTTCTATGACATCCCCTCTCATCCTTCTAAACTCCAGTGTATAAAGGCCCAGTTGATCCAGTCACTCCTCATATGACAGTCCTGCCATCTCTGGAATCGGTCTGGTGAACCTTCGCTGCACTCCCTCAATAGCAAGAATGTCCTTCCTCAGACTAGGAGACCAAAACTGAACACAATATTCCAGGTGAGGCCTCACTAAGGCCCTGTACAACTGCAATAAGACCTCCCTGCTTCTATATTCAAATCCCCTAGCTATGAAGGCCAACATACCATTTGCCTTCTTTACCGCCTGCTGTACCTGCGTGCCCACTTTCAGTGACTGATGAACTATGACACCCAGGTCTCGTTGCACCTCCCCTTTTCCTAGTCTGCCGCCATTCAGATAATATTCTGCCTTCGTGTTATTGCCCCCAAAACCTCACATTTATCCACATTATACTGCATCTGCCATGCATTTGCCCACTCACCTAACCTGTCCAAGTCACCCTGTAGCCTCTTAGCGTCCTCCTCACAGCTCACACCGCCACCCAGTTTAGTGTCATCTGCAAACTTGGAGATATTACACTCTTATTCCTTCATCCAAATTGTTAATGTATATTGTAAAGAGCTGGGGTCCCAGCACTGAGCCCTGCGGCACTCCACTATTCACTGCCTGCCATTCTGAAAAGGACCCGTTTATCGCGACTCTCTGCTTCCTGTCTGCCAACCAGTTCCCTATCCACCTCAGTACATTACCCACAATACCATGTGCTTTGATTTTGCACAATAATCTCTTGTGCGGGCCCTTGTCAAAAGCCTTCTGAAAGTCCAACTACACCACATCCACTGGTTCTCCCTTGTCCACTCTGCTAGTTACATCCTCAAAAAATTCCAGAAGATTCGTCAAGCATGATTTCCCTTTCGTAAATCCATGCTGACTTGATCCGATCCTGTCACCACTTTCAAAATGCGCTGCTATTTCATCCTTCATGATCGATTCCAATATTTTCCCCACTACTGATGTCAAGCTAACCAGTCTATAATTACCCGTTTTCTCTCTCCCTCCTTTTTTAAAAAGTGGTGTTACATTAGCTGCCCTCCAGTCCATGGGAACTGATCCAGAGTCGATAGACTGTTGGAAAATGATCACCAATGCATCCACTATTTCTTGAGCACTCTGGGATGCAGACTATCAGGCCCCGGGGATTTATCGGCCTCCAATCCCATCAATTTCCCTAACACAATTTCCCGCCTAATAAGGATATCCTTCAGTTCCTCCTTCTAACAAGACCCACTGTCCCCTAGTACCTTCGGAAGGTTATTTGTATCTTTCTTTATGAAGACAGAACCGAAGGATTGGTTCAATTGGTCTGCCATTTCTTTGTTCCCCATTATAATTTCACCTGAATCCGACTGCAAGGGACCTACGTTTGTCTTTACTGTAAAGTCCTGTCCCTGCAGTACAGATTCACACGAGGCACATACTGAAATCAAGGTCACTCAGGACCTGCACCTTTATTACACAGCTCTCGAATGCCTCACTTGCCTGAGACCTGTCCTTATCTACTAACTGTCTGGGACAGGTATCCAGTGTCTCCTGCAAGTGCACCCCTGGTGGTAAGGTAAGCTTGTGGTTACAGGTCATCTCTAGTTATAGTCATGTATAGCATGGTAAGATACAGTTACGTACAGTAGTGTGAGATACATGACATCTACTAATCTTTTTCTCTTCACATATTTATAGAAGCTTTTGCAAGCTTCCCTGCAAGCTTCCTCTCGAACTCTATTTTCCCCATCTTAATTAAACCTTAGTACTCCTCTGTTGAAGTCTAAATTTCTCCCAGTGCTCAGGTTTGTTGCTTTTTCTAGCCAATTTATATGCCTCTTCCTTGGCTTTAACACTATCCTTAATTTTCTTTGTTAGCCATGGTTGAGCCACCTTCCTAGTTTTATTTTTACTGCAGACAGGGATGTACATTTGATGAAGTTCATCCATAGAAACATAGAAACATAGAAAATAGGTGCAGGAGTAGGCCATTCGGCCCTTCGAGCCTGCACCGCCATTCAATGAGTTCATGGCTGAATATGCAACTTCAGTACCCCATTCCTGCTTTCTCGCCATACCCCTTGATCCCCCTAGTAGTAAGGACTACATCTAATTCCTTTTTGAATATATTTAGTGAATTGATCTTTAAATGTTTGCCATTGCTTATCCACTGTCAACCCTTTTAGTATCATTTGCCAGTCTATTCTAGCCAATTCACGCCTCATAACGTCGAAGTTACCTTTCCTTAAGTTTAGGACCCTAGTTTTCGAATTAACTTTGTCACTCTCCATCATACTAAGGAATTCTACCATATTATGGTCACTTTTCCCCAAGGGGCCTCGCACAACAAGATTGCTAATTAGTCCCTTCTCATTACACAATACCCAGTCTAGGATGGCCAGCTCCCTGGTTGGTTTCTTGACATATTGGTCTAGAAAACCATCCCTAATACACTCCAGGAAATCCTCCTCCACCGCATTGCTACCAGTTAGGTAAGTCCAATCAAGGTGTAGATTAAAGTCGCCCATGATTACTGCTGTACCTTTATTGCACACATCCCTTATTTCTTGTTTGATGCTGTCCCCAACCTCACTGCTACTATTTGGTGGTCTATACACAACACCCACTAGCGCTTTCTGCCCTTTGGAATTCCGCAGCTCCACCCATACCGATTCCACATCATCCAGGCTAATGTCCTTCCTTACAATTGCATTGATTTCATCTTTAACCAGCAATGCCACCCTGCCCCCTTTTCCTTTCTGTCTATCCTTCCTAAATGCTGAATACCCTTGGATGTTGAGTTCCCAGCCTTGGTCCCCCTGGAGCCATGTCTCCGTGATGCCAATCATATCGTATCCGTTAACTGCTATCTGCGCAGTTAATTCATCCACCTTATTCCGAATACTCCTCGCATTGAGGCACAGAGCCTTCAAGCTTGTTTTTTTAACACACTTTGCCCCTTTAGAATTTTGCTGTAATGTGGCCTTTTTTGTTTTTTGCCTTGGGTTTCTCTGCCCTCCACTTTTACTCTTCTCCTTTCTATATTTTGCTTCTGCCTCCTTTTTATTTCCCTCTCTCCCCCTGCATAGTTTCCCATCCCCCTGCCATATTAGTTTAACTCCTCCCCAACAGCACTAGCAAACACTCCCCCTAGGATATTGGTTCCGGTCCTGCCCAGGTGCCAACCGTCCGGTTTGTACTGGTCCCACCTCCCCCAGAACCGGTTCCAATGTCCCAGGAATTTGAATCCCTCCCTTCTGCACCACTCCTCAAGCCACGTATTGGCTGAAGACTGCCTTTTATAATGGTGGAGACCTCCGGAGGAGGCCAATATGGATCATCTACATGGCACTTCTGGTTGAAGATGGTTGCAAACGCTTCACCCTTGTCTTTTGCACTCACGTGCGGAGCTCCGCCTTCATTGAGGATGGGGATATTCATGGAGCCTCTTTCACCCGTTAGTTGTTTAATGGCCCATCACCATTCACGACTGGATGTGGTAGGACTGCAGAGCTTTGATCTGATCCATTATTTGTGGGATTGCTTAGCCCTGTCTATAGCATACTGCTTCCACATTTTAGCATGCATGTTGTCCTGTGTTGTAGCTTCCAAAGGTTGGCACCTGATTTTTAGGTATGCCTGGTGCTGCTCCTGGCATGCTCTTCTGCACTCCTCATTGAACCAGGCTTGATGGCAATGGTAGAGTGAGGGATATGCCAGGCCATGAGGTTACAGATAGTGGTGGAATACAATTCTGCTGCTGCTGATGGCCCACAGCGCTTCATGGATGCACAGTTTTGAGCTGTAGATCGGTTCTGAATCAATTCCAGTTAGCACGTTGGTAGTGCCCCACAACACGATGGAGGGTGTCCTCAGTGTGAAGACTGTTTTAAGATGAGCTGTGGGTTTCTGACAGTTAGAGTTGCTGGTGTTTTTATTTAGTGTTGACCCCAAAGAAGATATATATAACAAATATATATAACAAATAAATTGCTAAGTTGCAGCTTTTAAAAACACTGCCCCTTTTTATAGCCCTGTGATAGAACCGGGCTGGACACCCTCGCGGGGTGAAAGTTAAAGGGGAGGTGCACTGCAATGCGCACCACCATTTTTTTTTTGCCCCTTACCATGCAGGCCGCTGCCCAATGTTGCCGCGGGATCCGGGCCGTGATTGTGCAGCCCGGCACTCCGTTTCAGTGCCAGGTTATGGCCACGGCACCCCTAAGCCCTGGTGGCCCAGTGGAGGCCGTCAAAGGGCTGCAGAGCTCGCAGCGTCCCTCGCCTTTAACGGAAGGGGAATGGCCAGGGTGAGAGAGATTAATGGTTTTAATGGGGACTAGGGCATCAAAGGTGCAGGAGAGGGTGTGGTTGAGCAGATTGGTAATTGCAGAAATGTTGTGGTGAATGGAGAGTCAAAGGCCGGACAGTTGGGATTTTGAAATGGCAGTTGTAAGTGAATTGGGAGAGAGTTTTTTTCCAGGGACAGACACAGAAGGAAGTAGGGTTGGGAGGGGGAAGGGGGATGTGGGTGGAGAGCGATACAAGGAAGTGATCAAAGATGGCCTTATCTGTGATTTACAGTAGTGATAAGTGTCAGCAGACTATTCAAATGTGGGGGACCTCAGTACTGAGCCTGATCCTGCCTTTGCTTAGCATCTCCATGCATACATTTTCCAGCAGGAATTACTGGGTGACAACCAGGAGTGGGAGCTCGCGCAGATATTTGTCCCTTCCAATCCCAGTGGCGCTGGCATTTTCTGCACTGAGGGTTCAGCTGTGGCTTAGGGGTAGCACTCTCGCCGTGGAGTCAGAAGGTTGTGGGTTCAAGTCCCACTGTGGAGTGTTGCAGCACAAAACCTAGACTGACATTCCAGTGCAGTGCTGAGAGAGTGCTGCACTGTCAGAATTGCAGTCTTTCGGATGAGAAATTAAACCGAGGCTCCATGTGTTCTCTCAGGTGGACAGAAAAGATCCTGTGGTGCTATTTCTCCCCGATGTCCTGGCCAATATTTATCCATCAATAAAACAGATGATTTGGTGATGATCACATTGCTGTTTGCGGGAGCTTGCTGTGTGCAGTTTGGCTACCGCATTTCCTACAATACAACAGTTCAAAAAGTACTCTTTTGGCTGCAAAGTGCTTTGGGACATCCCGAGGTTGTGAAAAGCGCTGTATGAATGCAAGTTCTTTCAGCCGATCTAGAATGTGAAGCCACCCAGCATATTATTGAAAGCAATCAGCTCTGATATATATACAGCTATATTCCCTGTGGTACCTGATCTCTCTTCCTGCTCCATCATTTCCATGACTGAATGGAAATATCAAATTTTAATGCTGGGATTGTGCAATGAGCAATTTCAGCAGCCCATCTAATTTGCATCCGAGACACAGGATTGGCTTGTCGCTGATCAACATGGGGGAAGGTGAAGTGCGCTGTCACTAATTACAGTAATAAGATTCAACTTGCTCGTACCTAAATGCTATCATTGCTCTGGCCATGTGCTGGTAATTAAACCCTCGGCTAATTGAGCCATCAGTTAAACCAAAACCAAATTATACATTTTAGGTAAATAAAGATGTAGCACATGAAGTCTCCTCTCTTTAGCGCCTTTTAAGGATCCCCATGGAGCGTGAGACTGCCATGCAAAATGGTGGCTGGAATTCTGCACTGAGTTTCAACTTGACAGTTTCACGCTGTGAGTTTATCAGGATAGCTCTTATGGCAAATGGAATTGTTACTGGGCTAGCAGAAGATATCAGTCGATAGTTTTTCTGGCTTTTTGTATAGGCTGGGTGACATGCAGTTGGTCAATATTCCAAGATTTGTTGACGTATGTCAACACATTTATAGACTGTACAAATCACCGGAATAATGATGTATTTTCTCCCTATTTGTCAAATATATTTAATAAGGAAACTAACATTATTGACCATGTAAACAGGATCATGAACAGGGCAATGCAAACAGGTCTTTGTGGTATATTTGACCTAGGTTGTACCTGAACCGGCACGTGTGACGTCATATATGGCTACAAAGACTGCCCTCTCCAGGTGGATGTAAAAGATGCCACAGCACTATTTGAAAGAAGCGCAGAGAAGTTCCCCCTGACCTGGCCAGCACTTATCCCTCAACTAACTCCCACTAAAACAGATTATCCAGTCATTATCACATTGCTGTCTGTGGGAACTTGCTGTGTGCAAATTGGCTGTCACATTTCCTACATTACAACAGTGGTATCATTTCTAAAGTACTTGTTTGTTAAGTGCTTTGGGACATCCTGAGGTTGTCACTGGAGTGTTAGCCTAGATTATCTAGATTGGCTTAAATGGAGGTTTATAAGGGAGCTTTGTAAGCAAATATTTCTCTGAACAAAAACATTTTTTCTTGACAGATGGGAGAACTCTTTGGATAAGTATTGGCTTGCAATAGTAGCTACCGGGTGAAGTTACTTTCTTCAACTTGCCATGCACAATAGGAAACCAAGCTCAAAGGTAGCTCAGGTTGGAGACTGTGCTGGGGTTGTAGCCCTATCTCTGACTGCACTGTTTTTGAGTGTGTATTATGTGTGCCGCAGGTCGGGCTATAAAAGAGCTGAAGCATCGGGCCCTGGAATATCGTGGCCCCCCCCCCCTCCCTCGACCTGTGAGAGAACAGCTCCGCAGGTCGGGCTATAAAAGAGCTGGAGCGGTGTACCACTTCAACCTCCACCGTGAGCTGCTCCAAGTGTGTAACGATTTTGAGAAGGGCGACTGGGTGAAGTCATCAAAACCCTGGAGCGTGGGCAGGAACAGAGGAGTGGGAAGGTCAGGGCGGATGAGCGGCGAGTGTTTGTGGTGAGATGCGGTGAATGTTTATGGCGGAGGAGCGGTGAGAGATCGTGGCGGAGGTGCGACAGATGAGGGTATGGGGCCCAGAAGAGCCGAGGGCCCAGGGGCCAGCCCACACTGCGATATGTGTGGGTGCTAGGTCCGTGCAGCAGAGCAGGTCTCCAGTCATCTTGGTTAATCCTTGTCACTGGACCAAGACCTAACTCTGTCAAGCCCGTGTGGTGGCTGGCGTGCAACGGTCACAACACGTTAAAAAAAATTCACACACAGACATCTTCCACCCCCTCAATTGGAGTTCAGGACTGGAACATCAGGTCCTTCATCGAAACATCTGTGAACTTGTGGAAGCATGTCATCCTCGTTCGAGGGACCACCTATGAGCCTAGATTATGTGTTCTAGTCTCAGGAGTGGGACTTGAACCCACAACCTTCTGATCAAGAGACAAGAGAGCTACCAACTGAGCCACGGCTGACACTGTGGAACAAGTTAGAACTTGGATTGATGAGTGCGCTAATATACATGAGTTATAAGGGATCCTTTCACAAGTCTGAGCCACTGGCGGTACCCTCGCCTGCTACCAGTGCCTAGTTGAAATCTTGGCCTGCACCAAATGGTTGGAAAATCAGGAGAAGTGGGCATGGGAATCACTGATATCCCCGACGGGCTGGTGGAGCTCTCCACCGACTGTGCAGACTTTCGCTGGATTCCAACAGACTGGTACTCTATATCCATAGGTCATCGAAGGGTGATTATTTCAATGTTTATAACCTATCGGAGACTTTGAGTACCACTGGCTTCAAGTGAAGTTGACATCATGCCATTTCCAGAGCAGTATCTTTAAAACCCAGAGAACACATGCCCCTAAAAGGACCTGAATCCACCATAACAAAACTGCTCTGTTTATCTGAAGATATTTCAAGAAACATGCTTGCTGTAATGCTTTGTCGATTTAAAGTTGCATTTTATATAAATTTAGCTCAAGTAAAATACACCAGTAAATCTGAGTGCAAGCAATAGACCGTGATGCAAGTCCTTGCAAATAGACAATAAGGAGAGAGAAAAGAAAGTTAAAATCTTTTCTGTATTGTGCCAATTATTGTTCAAACATCTTTAAGTGACAATTTATACTCCAAATTTTAAGCTGTTCTCGGTTCCCACTTCTCCTCGTAATACATCATGAGATCAGTATATTGCTCTTAGGAACTGTGGGTGAAACCCCAACAACTAGGGTTTTCAGACCATGTGAGCAAGTCCCTTTGTGCAGTAAAGTCCAGTCTCCCAGAACCTGGGCTTCAAAATGATAGACAGAGTAAAACCTTATCTCTCTGTACTCACATCAAACTTGCTCCAAAGCCAAGGCTGTGTTGCCATGGTTGAGAACAACCTGAACATAAACACTTCCAATAGCAAGTTTACAAAGGAGTCTCAAGAAAATTACTTTCCCAGTGGAGAACCTATGCACGAACCTAAACGACAGGTGGAAGGTTCTCGTGTACCCATATCAAATGGATGACAAGTGTGTTCACACTATTAATGTGGCGTCAGTGTGAACAGCTGAGGCTTTGCACTAGTACTAACATTTGTGGAGTATAACTAAGGTTGTCCATGGCCATCCTGAATCCAAAACAAAGTCATGGGATCTCACTCCTCTTCGTTCCGATGTGTGTCGAGGCCTGACTCTGAATTCAGGCTGCATTTGCACTGTAACCACCAGTCAATGCTGAGGGAAATCACGTTGCAGCAATACTATGCTTTGAGTGTGAATACACGCTTAGAAACCATAAACACAGAGATAAGACCATTTTTGAAATTTGCACAATTGTAAACTGAACCCGATGCTTCAGCAATCATAATGTTGTGGTATGCAAACTGGATGGGGAACAGATGGAAAATGATGCTTTGGATGGTGTCCAGGAGTAAGCAGTGAGATACTGCCTTGGCTTCACGTCTGAGAAAAAGTGCCTTTCAAAGGATTGCCAGACACATCTCGAAGAATCGTTCGTTGAAGATGAACACAACTGAAGCAATTTTGTGATGAAAGAGCAATTTGTACATCCAGCAAAGTAGTATTATGGGACATTAAAGTTCTTGTTGAAGATACTGTGACTGTACAGTAGTACGAGGTACAGAGCTGATTTAATTAGCTCCAGATCATCTGTCGCAGAGTTGAACACAATTATGTTTTTCAGCGAGGCCCTTAATAAATATATCTGTCCATGCTTCCTACAGCCCATGGTCATGTTGAGTTAGCTAATGTAACTTGAGGCCATTCTACAATTGGCCTAAGTGCCTTTGGGTGAAGGAGGGTTCTAATGTTTCACCAACCAGTTCTGCGCTGCTGTCCTGGAACTCCCTCCCTAAACCTTTCCGTCACTCTGCCTCACTCTCCTCCTCCCCTAAGGCGCTTCTTAAAACCTACCTCTTAGACCAAACTTTTGGTCACCTGTCCTAACGTCTCATTTAGTGGCTCAGTGTCAACTTTTGTCTGATAATCTCTGGTGTGGAGCGCTTTGGGCTGATTTTACTATGTTAGAGCTGCTGTATAAATGCAAGATGTTGTTGGATGTGACAGCATGTGGATATCTAGCAAGGGCAGAATTGGGCTTGACTGGGATGTCTCCATGGTCAAAAATGCTTTTGATAATCACTGTTTAGGCTCGCACAGCACAGCACTCCCCCCCGCAGTCATCAAGATCCACGGCGCAGCCCTGGACATCGTGAACCACTTCCCATATCTCGGGAGCCTCCTATCAACAAGAGCAGGCTTGGACGACGAGATCCAACACCGCCTCCAGTGCGCCAGTGCAGCCTTCAGCCACCTGAGGAAAACAATGTTTCAAACCAGGCTCTCAAAACTGCCACCATGGTCTACAGGGCTGTAGTAATACCTGCCCTCCTGTTTGGCTCAGAGACATGTACCATGTACAGCAGACACCTCAAGTTACTGGAGAAATATCTCCAACGATGTCTCCGCAAGATCCTACAAATCCCCTGGGAGGACAGGTGCACCAAATCAGCGTTCTCGTCCAGGCCAACATCCTCAGCACTGAAGCACTGACCACACGATCAGCTCTGTTGGGCAGGCCACATTGTCCGCATGTCAGACACGAGACTCCCAAAGCAAGTGCTCTACTTGGAGCTCCTTCACAGCAAACGAGCCAAAGGTGGGCAGAGGAAACATTACAAGGACACCCTCAAAGCCTTCCTGATAAAGTGCAACATCCCCACTGACACCTGGGAGTCCCTGGCCCAAGACCGCCCTAAGTGGAGGAAATGCATCCGAGAGTGTCATGTATTCAACCAGCATTGTAACCCATGTATAAACTGACCTAAGTTGTACACCATGAGAACACTGACCATTAGGTGGGAGACACTCCTAACCTGGACCTTCATCACTTGAGTGCTAAGGAATAAAGGACAGGTCACAGACTGACCTTCTCTCAAGCATCGGCCTCGTGTGCATTTATACTGTATAGTAAGGACGTATCAATGGCGACAAGAAACTGAGATTTAAATATGCGAGCATGGCCACTAGCAGAACAGACGAGAGGTACTGTGTTAAAGAATGGTTGGGACAGAGATTCAACATTGTTAAAGCAGCACACAGTTCTCCAGGCAGACAAGGGCAATCGGGCATGCCCCAACATGTAGTCGAACATGTTCAGCCATGAACTCATTGAATGGCGGTGCAGGCTAGAAGGGCCGAATGGCCTACTCCTGCACCTATTTTCTATGTTTCTATGTTTGAACCCAGAGGGGGAGTTCGACAGAGACAATGGCAAGCTGAACAGCAATTCACGCCATTGCAAGGGACAATGCGGCCAGTAATGGGGCCAACAACTCCTGTTAATGGTGCACTCAAGGACAATAACAGGGGCAGTCAGGGACGATCGACTGGCAAGGGACCTTTTGTTTCAAACCGCAACTCATGCTGGAGGCGTGGAGGCACACACTCAGCCGGAGTTTGCAGAGATGAGCAAAATACCTGCAGAAATTGCAGAAATGGACACTGGGGGAAATTGCTGGAAGCTGAAGTTCAGCGAGTTCATGTGGAGCACGTATACAGTTCATACACCAGGATGCCACCGATAATGATGAAAGTGCTCCTCAATGGCATCCCAGTATCAATGGAGTTAGACACGGGTGCCAGCCAGTCCCTGGTGGGTATCAAACAGTTCGAAAGGTTGTGGGCATCCAAGGCCAGGAGGCCAAAATTATCACCGATTGACGCACAGCTACGGACTTACACAAAGCAGATCATTCCGGTGCTAGGCAGCGCCACGGTAGTCGTGACCCACAAAGATTCGGAGAACAGACTGCCACTCTGGATTGTCCCAGGGGACGGTCCCGCACTACTGGGGAGGAGCTGGAAATGGAGCGATGTCAATGCAATTTCCTCTGTGGAGCGAGTATCATGCTCACAGATCCTGAACAAATTTGACTCATTATTTCAACCCGGCATTGGCACTTTCATGGGGGCCAAGGTAGTGATTCACATAAACCCGGACGCCAGACCAGTACACCACAAGGCCAGAGCTGTGCCGTACGTGATGCGGGTAAAGATAGAAGGCGAATTGGACCGCCTGCTGAGGGAAGGCATCATCTCGCCAGTCGAATTCAGTGACTGGGCGAGCCTGATTGTTCCGGTGCTCAAGGCGGATGGGTCGGTCAGGATATGTGGCGATTACAAGGCCACCATCAATCGGGTGTCACTCCAAGACCAGTACCCGCAATCGAGAGCGGAGGACCTCTTTGCGACGCTATCCGGTGGCAAACTTTTTTCAAAATTGGACCTGACCTCAGCTTACATGACCCAGGAGCTGGCGAGTGAGTTGAAGAAGCTGACCACCATCACGACACACAAGGGGTTGTTTGAGTACAACAGATGTCCGTTCGGGATTCGCTCGGCCGCCGCGATCTTCCAACGAAATATGGAAAGCCTCCTCAAGTCGATTCCAGGGACGGTGGTTTTTCAGGATGACATCCTCATTACGGGTTACGATACTGAAGAACACCTCCACAACCTGGAGGAGGTGCTACGCAGACTGGACCGGGTAGGTCTGCGACTGAAAAAGGCGAAGTGCGTCTTCCTAGCTCCAGAGGTAGAATTCCTGGGGATGAGGGTAGCAGCAGACGGGATCAGCCCTACTGCGTCCAAGACGGAAGTGATCCAGAGAGCACCCAGACCCCGTAACACGACGGAGCTGCGTTCGTTCCTGGGGCTCCTGAACTATTTTGGTAACTTTCTTCCCAAATTGAGCACGCTGCTAGAGCCGCTACACGTGCTCCTACGCAAAGGTCGTGAATGGGTCTGGGGGGACAGCCTGGAAAGAGCTTTTAATAGAGCACGCAATTTGTTATGTTCCAACAATCTGTTAATGCTATATGACCCATGTAAGAAACTTGTGTTAATGTGCGATGCGTCGTCCTATGGTGTCGGGTGTGTGTTGCAGCATGTCAATGCCAAGGGTCAGTTACAGCCGGTAGCTTATGCCTCCAGAAGTCTGTCCCAGGCAGAAAGGGGCTATGGGATGGTAGAAAAGGAAGCGCTCGCATGTGTATATGCGGTAAAGAAAATGCACCAGTATCTGTTTGGCAGGAAATTTGAGCTGGAGACAGATCACAAACCCCTAACGTCCCTTTTGGCCGACAACAAGGCCATAAATGCAAACGCATCGGCCCGCATACAGAGGTGGGCACTCACGTTAGCCGCCTATGACTACACAATTCGGCACAGACCGGGCACCGAAAACTGCGCCGATGCACTCAGCAGGCTCCCAGTAGCCACCACTGAGGGGGCTACCGAGCATGCTGCTGAGATGGTCATGGCTGTTGAAGCTTTCGGAAGCGAAAGCTCACCCGTGACAGCCCGTCAGATTAAAGTCTGGACAAATAGAGACCCGCTATTGTCTCTAGTCAAAAAATGTGTCCTGAATGGGGACTGGGCAGCCACGTAAAGGGCATGCCCTGAGAAATTTAAACCATTTCACAGGCGCAAGGATGAACTCTCGATTCAGGCCGATTGCCTACTGTGGGGAAACAGCGTAGTCATGCCCCAGATGGGCAGAGAGGTGTTCATCAGAGAACTCCACAATGAGCACCCGGGCATTGTCACGATGAAGGCAATTGCCAGGTCACACGTTTGGTGGCCAGGGATAGACGCAGGTCTGGAACTTTGTGTTCGCAGGTGCAACACGTGTGCCCAGCTGGGCAATGCGCCCAGGGAAGCCCCCCTTAGCCCCTGGCCATGGCCCGCCAAGCCTTGGTCATGCAGCCAAGTGGACTACGCAGGTCCTTTCATGGGGAAAATGTTTTTGGTTGTAGTAGACACCTACTCCAAATGGATCGAGTGTGACATTTTAAATTCAAGCACATCCTCTGCCACGGTAGAAAGTCTATGGGCAATGTTCGCCGCCCACAGTCTACCGGACATCTTGGTCAGCGACAATGGCCCGTGCTTCACAAGCACTGAATTCCAGGACTTCATGGCAGGCAATGGAATTAACCATGTTAGAACAGCACCGTTCAAGCCAGCCTCAAACGGCCAGGCAGAACGAGCAGTGCAGATAATCAAACAGGGGATGCTCAGAATCCAAGGGGTTTCCCTACAAACCCGCTTATCACGCCTCCTGTTGGCCTATAGATCCAGACCACACTCGCTCACAGGGGTTCCACCCGCAGAGCTACTAATGAAAAGGACGCTCAAAACCCGGTTATCCCTTATACACCCCACCATGAAAGAAATTGTCGAGAGCAGGCGCCAGTCACAATATGACTACCATGACAGGAATGCAAGGGCGCGATGTATTGATGTAAATGATCCTGTTTTTGTCCTCAACTATGCTGCAGGGCCCAAATGGCTCGCAGGCACTGTGGTTGCCAAAGAGGGAAATAGGGTTCTGGTAGTTAAACTTACCAATGGACAAATCTGCCGCAAACATGTGGATCAAACAAAAAGGAGGTTCAGCAACCCCATAGAAGAAGCAGAGGAAGAACACGATATAGAGTTCACTCCACCACAGGTGACCGAACACCGGAACCAAAGGGAGGAGAGCCCAGTCACTGTGGGCAGTCCAGACAGGCCTGAGGCACTGCAAACAGCAGACACTCAGGCCAGCGCCCAACAACCGGAGCCCCAACTCAGGCGCTCTACAAGGGAGCGTAAACCACCAGAGAGACTCAACCTGTGATCCCAATAAGACCTTGGGGGGGGGGGGGGGAGGGTGATGTCATGTATTCAACCAGCATTGTAACCCATGTATAAACTGAGCTAACTTGTACACCGTGAGAACACTGACCACTAGGTGGGAGACACTCCTAACCTGGACCTTCATAAAAGGGGAAGCTCCAACCACCTTCATCACTTGAGTGCTAAGAAATAAAGGACAGGTCACAGACTGACCTTCTCTCAAGCATGGGCCTCGTGTGCATTTATAATGTATAGTAAACAAATCCCCTGGGAGGACAGGCGAACCAAAATCAGCGATCTCGTCCAGGCCAAAATCCTCAGCACTGAAGCACTGACCACACTCGATCAGTTCTGTTGGGCAGGCCACATTGTCCGCATGCCAGACACGAGACTCCCAAAGCAAGTGCTCTACTCGGAGCACCTTCACAGCAAATGAGCCAAAGGTGGGCAGAGGAAACGTTACAAGGACACCCTTAAAGCCTTCCTGATAAAGTGCAACATCCCCACTGACATCTGGGAGTCCCTCGCCCAAGACCGCCCTAAGTGGAGGAAATGCATCCGAGAGGGCGCTGAGCACCTCGAGTGTCAACGCTGAAAGCATGCAGAAATCAAGCGTAGGCAGCGAAAAGAGCGTGCGATAAACCAGTCCCACCCACCCCTTCCCTCAACGACTATCTGTCCCACCTGTGACAGAGTCTGTGGCTCTCGTATTGGACTGTTCAGCCACCAAAGAACTCACTTCAGGAGTGGAAGCAAGTCTTCCTCGATTCCGAGGGACTGCCTATGATGGTATGATGATAATGATGTTTTGGCTCACAAATGAATAATTGTTCTTTGGTCCAAATGGCCCATGGAACCAAACCCATCAAGGATTTAACACCTGCAGGAGAGGAGATGGGGAGGGGAGAGACTTGGTGGAAAATGGAATTTAAAAGAAATGAGACACGAACAGAAATGTTTCTGAAGTTTCTTTTAGGCCATTAATCAATAAGGCCATGATTTGCTAACAGGTTAGCCCCATTATTTAAAATAAAGATTAATGCGGCAGACATGTTGGTTTGAATAGTTGAAAGAGGCGTGCAATCCAGGCTCCATTTTAGGTTGAGATAGGTTAATGCTAGGGTTGCCAGCTCCAGCTGGACATATTCCTGAGGGTGTCATGACATGACTTCCTACCTCCAACCGCCCCGCCCTCACAATCTTGCCATTGGTCATCTGGCACACCGATCCCCACGGCGCCCCACCTTCCCACGGATTCTTCATTACCTGATTGGATGATCCTTGATGGTCAGTCAAACAGCATTTCATTTCCAGGCTCCAAAGTTTTCATAACTAAGAGTATTCAAAGAAACTGGAAGAAAAAAAGCATTTTTTTTTTAATGCCCCTATGATTTTTCTCCTGGATTGCTTGCGATGGTGCCTTTGGGATTAATCTTTAATTCCTGGAGACTTCAGGACAATCCTGGAGGGTTGGCAACCCTACTCATGAGGGCCAACACGTAACTTGCCTTAAACAGAAAAAGAGGCTAAACATGAAATTTTGCTCGCCGCTAAAGGCAGTATCAGAAGAATTCAATTTTTGATATGCAGGAGCCGCCAGTTGTGTCGTGACTGTTCTAATCCAGTTGTACATAAGAACATAAGAACATAAGAATTAGGAACAGGAGTAGGCCATCTAGCCCCTCGAGCCTGCTCCGCCATTCAATAAGATAATGGCTGATCTGGCCGTGGACTCAGCTCCACTTACCCGCCCTCTCCCCGTAACCCTTAATTCCCTTATTGGTTAAAAACTTATCTATCTGTGACTTGAATACATTCAATGAGCTAGCCTCAACTGCTTCCTTGGGCAGAGAATTCCACAGATTCACAACCCTCTGGGAGAAGAAATTCCTTCTCAACTCGGTTTTAAATTGGCTCCCCCATATTTTGAGGCTGTGCCCCCTAGTTCTAGTCTCCCCTACCAGTGGAAACAACCTCTCTGCCTCTATCTTGTCTATCCCTTTCATTATTTGAAATGTTTCTATAAGATCACCCCTCATCCTTCTGAACTCCAACGAGTAAAGACCCAGTCTACTCAATCTATCATCATAAGGTAACCCCCTCATCTCCGGAATCAGCCTAGTGAATCGTCTCTGTACCCCCTCCAAAGCCAGTATATCCTTCCTTAAGTAAGGTGACCAAAACTGCACGCAGTACTCCAGGTGCGGCCTTACCAATACCCTTTACAGTTGCAGCAGGACCTCCCTGCTTTTGTACTCCATCCCTCTCGACATGAAGACCAACATTCCATTCGCCTTCCTGATTACCTGCTGCACCTGCAAACTAACTTTTTGGGATTCATGCACAAGGACCCCCAGGTCCCTCTGCACCTCAGCATGTTGTAATTTCTCTCCATTCAAATAATATTCCCTTTTACTGGTTTTTTTCCCAAGGTGGATGACCTCACACTTTCCGACATTGTATTCCATCTGCTAAACCTTAGCCCATTCGCTTAACCTATCCAAATCTCTTTGCAGCCTCTCTGTGTCCTCTACACAACCCGCTTTCCCACTAATCTTAGTGTCATCTGCAAATTTTGTTACACTACACTCTGTCCCCTCTTCCAGGTCATCTATGTATATTGTAAACAGTTGTGGTCCCAGCACCGATCCCTGTGGCACACCACTAACCACCGATTTCCAACCCGAAAAGGACCCATTTATCCCGACTCTCTGCTTTCTGTTCGCCAGCCAAAGCTGTGAAATGGTTGAAGACCGTTTCTGTCAGAGTACGCTTTGTGCGGGGCAGTCAGTGTAAATCTGAGGCAGAGCATTGGAAGGTTTAAAGCAGCATTTTCCCACTGGCTCTCTGAACAAATCCGTTAGTCCAGTGGTGCGTGCAGAGTACTCTAGAGGGCTATGTATGGACTGCGAGCTTCATTTGCAGTCAAACCTCTTCAACAGTGCTGTACTTTATATTGAAAGACATCCTTTTTTTGGGGGGAAATAGGAGTCATTTAAGATGAAGCAGAAAGGAACTGGCCACTTCTTGACTGAATCTCCCAGCGGACTATTCTCATTTATCTTCTGAGCCCTGTGTTGGTGTAGCGAGTTCTGAGTTGCATTAAGGAGTTGAAACTCGGGTCACGTAACATCAGTTTTACTTAAATGTCAAGAAAGTGCACTGAAACCTTTGTATTTACTTGACATTGGGAACCTGATGCTTGCAGCTTTAACATAAACTCCGAGAAGGTTTTAAATTCCCACGGCGACATCGGATGTGAAAGAGCTTGCGGCAGGTGGTCACATGGTTTATCGTAGCTTTACACCCAAGGTTTCACGCTCACATTTCCTACTTTTCTTTTTAAAACCATGGCAACGTGTCACTAAGGTTTTTCAGCAGGCTGGGCCTTAGTACAATTGATTGACTTTTGTCCCGAGTCCTTATTTTAATAAAGCCACATTGACAGGTGATATGTTTATAGTGTAACTGCAGTAGTTATACAGACTGGTCTCTATCTCTATAAATGGTATGCTTCTACCTCCTGTAACTACAGTGGTTGCAGGAGATACAAGTTGTGTCTATAGCCTAAACTATGTGGTCATTTTCCATAACATCTTACAGCGTTAATTCATGTACTGTAAATGGGTTTACGTCTCAGTTAAAATAGCAGCTTATGATATGAACGTGTTAAGTGTATCGTGTAGTGGATGATGCTGTGTATTTATTTCCTCTGACTGCAGTAATTACAATGACAGATGTCTAAGTGATGTGTATTTTTTACCCATTATAGTGATAGGGATCTCAATAAGCCGAGTGTGCTCTAACTCTCTCTCCTGTTTTCATTTCCTGCAACTGTAATGTTTTTACAGATAGATGTCTCTATAAGTGATATGTATATATATACATAATATATATATTTCCTGTAGCTGTAATAACTGTAATGATAATTATCTTCCAAATGTTGTGGGTATAACCCCTTTAAGAACATCATAACATAAGAAATAGGAGCAGGAGTAGGCCATTTGGCTATTTGAGCCTGCTCCGCCATTCAGTAAGATCATGGCTGATCTGATCTTGGCCTCAACGCCACTTTCCTGCCTGTTCTTCATAACCCTTGACTCTCCTGTAGTTCAAAAATCTGTCTATCTCCGCCTTGAATATATTCAAGTGCATCAATATAGTCATCATAGGCAGTCCCTCGGAGTCGCGGATGACTTGCTTCCACGCTAGAAATGAGTTCTCATGTGACTGAAGAGTCCAATGCGGGACCTATAGTCTCTGTCACAGGTGGGGCAAACAGTGGTTGAAGGAACAAGTTGGTGGGTGCCTGGGTTGTCAGCCACGTGATCCTTCCGCTGTTGATGCTTGGCTTCAGCTTGCTCTAGGCGAAGCGACTCGAGGTGTTCAGCTCCTTCCCAGATACTTTTCCTCCACTTTGGGCGGTCCCAGGTATCGCCGGCGATGTTACATTTTTTCAAGGAGGTTTTGAGGGTGTCCTTGAAGCATTTCCTCTGCCCACCTGAGGCTCGCTTCCTGTGTCGGAGCTCCGAGTAGAGCACTTGTTTTGGGAGTCTCGTGTCAGGCATGCTGGCACTGTGGCCCGCCCAGCAGAGCTGATCAAGCGTGGTCAGTGCTTCAATGCTGAGGATATTGGCCTGAGCGAGGACATTGACGTTGGTGCTGGAAGGAGGAGATCATGCCAGGAGATCTCAGAGATGCTGTAATCGTGACAATCTTCAAGAAAGGTGACAAGTCCGACTGCAGTAACTACAGAGGAATCTCCCTGCTGTCAACCACTGGGATCAATATAGTGACAGGTGTCTGTGTAACATGTATCTTCAAAAGCTACAGTTGTTAAAGTGACGACAGTCCCTGTAAGTGATGTGTGCCTCCTGTCACTAAAATGGTTGTACAAGCAACCTCCTTTTATGTGATGTGTTTATATGTCCTCTAACAACAGTAAGCTTACATTTGTAGACACTAGCACGCATTGCTAGCATAGTGTTGCAGCACTGAATCACATTATATTCCTTGAGCACAAATTGTCATTATATTGAACAGTAATGGGGTAATTTAATTGCATTTCTGTTGTTTGTTCACATTGGAACAGCAGAACTTCAACTTTTGCAGATTGATCAGTGACCTTTTGCTATTAGTGGAAGAAATGACTTTAAAATCATATTTTAGCAGGAAAGAAAGAACTTGCATTTATATAGTGCCTTTCACAACCTCGGGACGTCTCAAAGCACTTTACAGCCAATGAAGAACTTTTAGAAGTGTAGTCACTGTTGTATTGTAGGAATCACGGCAGCCAATTTGCGCACAGCAAGCTCCCACAAACAGCAGTAAGATAAATAACCAGATTATCTCTTTTTTTTAAAGTGTTGGTTAAGGGATAAATGTTGGTCAGGACACTGGGGGGGAGGGGAACTCCCCTGCTCTTCTGTGATTAGTACCATGGCATCTTTTACTTCCACCTGAGAGGGCAGATGGGGTTTTGGTTTAACATCTCATCTGAAAGGTGGCACCTCCAACAGTGCAGCATTCCCTCGGTACTGCACTGAAGAGCCAGCCTAGATTTTGTGGGACTATTACATAGCACTGTCTGACAGCCAATATTGATCCCCCCAAAACAAACTCATTCATTTCATTTCTTGTTTGTGGGACCTTGCTGTGTGCAGATTGGCTGTCGTGTTTCCCTATAAAATATCAGTGACTGCAATCCACAAGTAATTCATTAACTGTGAAGCGCTTTGGGACATCCTGAAGATGTGAAAAGTGATAAATAAATGGAAGTCTTTCTTCAGCTCTCACAATCTCCGTGTTCTCAGCAAACCATCCAATATATGTAGTAAACAATGAGGAGGATAGTATCAGACCTCAGGAGGACATAGACAGACTGGTAAAATGGGCAGACACGTGGTGGATGAAATGTAATGCAGAGAAGTGTGAAGTGATATATTATGGTGGGAGGAATGAGGAGAGGCAATATGAACTAAATGGTACAATTTGAAAGGGGTTCAGGAACAGAGAGACCTGTGGATGTATGTACACAAATCTTTGAAGATGGCAGGTCTAGTTGAAAAGACTGTAAAAAAGCACATGGGATCCTTGGCTTTATTAATAGAGGCATAGAATACAAAAGCAAGGAAGTTATGCTACTTTTTTGTGAAACACTGGTTAGACCTCAGCTGGATTTTATGTTCAATTCTTGGCATCACAATTTAGGAAGTGTTATGTATGTAAACATTGTAACTGTGTAAGACTTGCCACCAGAGGGTGCAACTGTTGGAGGCCCAAGGACCACCTGCACATCTCGTGCAACGGAGTATAAAAGGTTGTCTGCCATGCTGCTTAGGCACTCTGGAGCTGTATTAAAGAGACGAAGGTTACATCAGTTTTAGCTCACAATACTCAGTCTTGTGGAGTACTTCCATACTTAATAATTGACGACAAGGATGGGATCCGAACCCATGTGTGCAAAGCACAATGGATTAGCATTCACGCCCGATGGCGGACTCTGAGTCATCCTAGGTCTTGCAGCTACAGACGTGTCGGCCCTGCCATATGCAATTCTGCCTGCTAGCGATGTTATTTTATGTACTTAAGTCCCAGAGCACTTAAGGAAGTGGCACTAGAAATACTGGATGCATTGGTGATCATTTTCCAACAGTGTATCGACTCTGGATCAGTTCCTATGGACTGGAGGGTAGATAATGTAACACCACTTTTTAAAAAAGGAGGGAGAGAGAAAACAAGTAATTATAGACCAATTAACCTGACATCAGTAGTGGGGAAAATGTTGGAATCAATTATGAAAGATGAAATAGCAACACATTTGGAAAGCAGTGACAGGATTGGTCCAAGTCAGCATGGATTTATGAAAGGGAAATCATGCTCGACAAATCTTCTGGAATTTTTTGAGGGTGTAACTAGTAGAGTGGACAAGGGAGAATCAGTGGATGTGGTGTATTTGGACTTTCAAAAGGCTTTTGACAAGGTCCCATACAAGAGATTGGTGTGCAAAATCAAAGCACATGGTATTGGGAGTAATGTACTGACATGGATAGAGAACTGGTTGACAGACAGAAAGCAGAGAGTCGGGATAAATGGGTCCTTTTCAGAATGGCAGGCACTGACTAGTGGAGTGCCGCAGGGCTCAGTGCTGTGACCCCAGCTATTTACAATATACATCAATGATTTAGATGATGGAATTGAGTGTAATATCACCAAGTTTGCAGATGACACTAAACTGAGGAGGATGCTAAGAAGCTGCAGGGTGACTTGGACAGGTTAGGCAAGTGGGCAAATACATGGCAGATGCAGTATAATGTGGATAAATGTGAGGTTATCCACTTTGGGGGCAAAACCACGAAGGCAGAATATTATCTGAATGGCGGCAGAAAAGGGGAAGTTCAGCGAGACCTGGGTGTCATGGTTCATCAGTCATTGAAAGTTGGCATGCAGGTACAGCAGGCGGTGAAGAAGGCAAATGATATGTTAGCCTTCATAGCTAGGGAATTTGAGTATAGGAGCAAGGAAGTCTTACTGCAGTTGTACAGGGCCTTGGTGAGGCCTCACCTAGAATATTGTGTTCAGTTTTGGTCTCCTAATCTGAGGAAGGACGTTCTTGCTATTGAGGGAGTTCAGCAAAGGTTCACCAGACTGATTCCAGGGATGGCTGGGCTGACAAATGAGGAGAGACTGGATCAACTGGGCCTTTATACACTGGAGGTTAGAAGGATGAGAGGGGATCTCATAGAAACATATAAGATTCTGACGGGACTGGACAGGTTAGATGCGGGAAGAATGTTCTCGATGTTGGGGAAGTCCAGAACCAGGGAACACAGTCTTAGGATAAGGGGCAGGCCATTTAGGACTGAAATGAGGAGAAACTTCTTCACTCAGAGAGTTGTTAACCTGTGGAATTCCCTGCCGCAGAGAGTTGTTGATGCCAGTTCATTGGATATATTCAAGAGGGAGTTAGATATGGCCCTTACGGCTAAAGGGATCAAGGGGTATGGAGAGAAAGCAGGAAAGGGGTACTGAGGGAATGATCAACCATGATCTCATTGAATGGTGGTGCAGGCTCGAAGGGCTGAATGGCCTATTCCTGCACCTATTTTCTATGTTTCTATGTACAGTACTTGCCGGTGAGCTTCGATGCTGGGAAGATATTTGTCTGGTATTATCGCTCGTGGATATGAATGCCTGGGATATCGTGATGGCCTTGCTCAGGTCTAGGGATTCGGCGGACAGCAGCTTGTGAAGAATGACCTCGTCGCCGATGCCAAGCACAAAAAAGTCCCGCGGCATTTCCCCAAAAAATCCAGCAAATTCGCAAGTTCCCGCAAGGCGTCTCAGGTCAGCGACATAACTCGCCACATCCTGGCCCTCGGAGCGGTGGTGCGTGTAGAAGCGATACCTGGCCATTAAGACGCTCTTCTTCGGTTTGAGGTGGTTCCGAACCAGCATACACATCTCTGTATATATCTCTGCTGGTTTCTCTGGTGCTATCAGATTCTTGATGAGGCCATATATTGTGGACCCACACACGGTGAGGAGAATCGCCCTGCGCTTGATCATTTTATCAGTCCCATCCAACTCGTTGGCCATGAAGTACTGGTCGAGACGCTCAGCGAAGGCTTCCTAATTATCATCCTCTACAAATCTCTCTAAAATGCCAATGGTAGCCATGACTGCGTGAAAGTTCATAATCTGTTACTTGTCGCCAATTGTTAAGTATGGAAGAACTCCACAAGACTGAGTACTGTGAGCTAAAACTGATGTGACCTTAGTCTATTTAACACAACTCCAGAGTGCCTGAGCAGCATGCCAGACAACCTTTTATACTCCCTTGCACGAGGTGTGCAGGTGACCCTTGGGCCTCCAACAGTTGCGCCCTCTGGTGGCAAGTCTCACATAGTTGCAATGTTTACATACATAACAGAAATGATGTCAAGGCTTTGGAGAGGGTGCAGAGGAGATTTACTCGAATGGTACCAGGGTTGAGGGACTGCAATTTTGTGGAGAGACTGGAGAAGCTGGAGTTGTTTTTCTTAGAGCAGAGATGGTCAAGAGGAGATTTAATAGAGGTGTTCAAGATTATAAATGGTTTTGATGGAGTAACTAAGGAGAATCTGTTTCCATTTAGAAGAGTCGGTGACCAGAGGACACAGAATTAAGGTGATTCGCCAAAGAATCAGAGGTGACATGAGGAAACATGTTTTTACACAGCGCGTTATTGTGATCTGAATGCACTGCCTGAAAGGGTGGTGGAAGATTCAATACTAACATTCAAAAGGGAACTGGATAAATACTTGAAGGGAAAACATTTTCAAGGCTATGGGGAAAGAGCACGAGAGTGGGTTTAATTGGATCGCTCTACCAAAGAGCCGGCACAGGCATGATGGGCCAAATGGCCTCCTTCTGTGCTGTATCATTCTATAGAGCAGAAATCTTTAAAACTTCACTCCGATAATGGAAGTCAGTTGAAAAGACAGAAAGCAATCTGAGCTGATGGCAGTGAATTTCTGTAACACTTTGCAAGTAACTCCAGCATAAAGAATGTGTGCAATTTAAACCGAGCTGCGGCCCCCATTGGGAGCAGCACTCAGTTTACTCTGAAACCCGGAGAATCCATTGGGGAAGCTCCAAGTCTATTGTCTCTGCACAGAATGACTCAGCGCAGTCGCGCAGCAATTGTTTTTGAAATAAATCCTATTTATCCTACATATGATGCGTTAATTAAATTCTGGTATTGGTTTATTTAGTTAGCGCTGGTTTGGAATGAAACTGTGTTAATTGATTGTCTGACATCTGCTTCAAGCTGTAACCTCTTCCTATTTCAGAACGTATCTTTTTTACCACTCTGGGAGAATCTTCATTGATATTAAGAAATTAGATCAACTGCCTTGATGGCTCAGTGGGTAAATGTACCCTCATATAGTACTAAGGGCAACAATAGAGGCACAAGAATTAGTTTCTGCTCTCTCTCTCTCTCCGTATCTTCTCCACTATGGAGGCTGGTCTCCTCACAGGTGACCTGTATCATTCCAATCTATCCAATCACCTTGCAATGTTCTTCTCTGACTGACAGTCGATCTATCTCCGTCCGCTTTCCCAGACACTATCAGCCCCAGTCATTTTCCACGTGAGTCCTAAATGATGTATCTATAGAATGCTATCTTTCTCATCATCGGGTGTTTCATCTCATCTCTCTTGGAGACTAGGAAGAGAAATAAAAATCATCCAGCACTGCTGAATGCTGTTCACTGGCTTCCTGCTGGAGTGTGTGTGCGTGAGTGGCATTGGGTGACTCTTGGCCAGGATTTTCTGCTCCCCTTCGCACCAGTCCTTTGGTGGAAAAGGAGCAAAGTAGGGAAGTAGGAAATGAGGCTTACATAGAATTACAATGAAATTACAGAAATAGGCCTTTCGACCCAACTGGACTGTGCACCACACGAGCCTCCTCCCGCCCTACTTCACCTATCCCTATCCGCTTATCCTTCTATTCCTTTCTTCCTCTTGTGTTTATCTAGCTTCCCATCAAATTCTGGCCTCTACCGTATCCCTGATTTGAATTGCTCCATCATTGGAGGCCATGCCTTCAGCTGCTGAGGCCCTAAGCTCTGGAATTCCCTCCCTAAACATCTCTGCCTCTCTACCACACTCTGCTCCTTTAAACCTACCTCTCATCTGTCCTAATATCTCCTTATGTGGCTTAATGTCAAATTTTATTTGTTAACGCTCCTGTGAAGCGCCTTGGGATGTTTTACTACGTTAAAGGCGCTATATAAATGCAAGTTGTTGTTGCAAATGCATCTATTGCTTATTCGCCTAAACTACTCCATATGGTAGTAAGTTCCACATTCTAACCGCAGCGGGAAATGGGACCTATTTCCTGCTGGAAGTGGCGAATGACGGACTATATTGTGGATAAACACCAACATGGACTGGTTAGGTTGAACGGCCTATTTCTATGCTGTCATGTCTATGATACTGTTTTGACATTTTCAATTGACTCCCAGCCTCGGAGAGGTTTGGCGGAGAGAGTTCCAGATTTCCACCACCCTTTGTGTGAAGAAGTGCTTCCTGACATCATCCTTGAACTGCCTGGCTCTAATTTTAAGGTTATGCCCCCTTGTTCTGGGCTTCCCCACCAGAGGAAACAGTTTTTCTCTATCTACCCTATCAACTTCTTTGATCATCTTAATCGCCTCAATTAAATCACCCCTTAATCTTCTGTATTCAAGGGAATACAAGCCCTGTCGATACAACCTGTCCTCATAATTGAACCCTTTTAGCCCTGGTATCGTTCTGGTGAATCTGCACTGCTTTGTTTCACAATTAAATTGCCACATCTGGTATAAGACTCTAAATTATTTGCTTTGAAACTGTTCTGATGGGCCCTGTTCAATCTGTGTCATTGTGAACATTCACTAATACATTTAATCTTCAGAGGGAAGTGAATAATTACAGGTTTAACAAAAGAAAATCCAAGGAGAGAAAATCCTGTGACATCTACCCCAGAGGCAATCAACAGAAACCTCCAGGATATTAATCTTAACATTAGAATTCACATTATCAAACTCTCACAGGCAGCTTTCCACAGATGACATTCTAGAGATGAAGGTTAATTCTGTGGTGTGGTCCTTGCCAATTAATCGTGCCAGATCGGGAGAGTTGTCTGTGAATAGGTGGGTTACACGAGAACTAAATTTCCATTGAAAATGTATTAATATCACTAGTATTTTGGAGTATTTTTATTTCACTTCCACTTTATAAGGGGAACACCACACAGCATCGAGACAGAGGATATCTTTGCATATCATTTCCGTTTATTGCTCTATCTCCCTGCTGACTTTGTTTGCCATTGGTTTGATCGAAAGAGACTTTAAAATCTCAATTAGCACCATCATCAGTACTTGCAACAATCCCCATCTCACCCTGGCGGTACAAATAGTTTTAATTTCTTTCTTTGAATATTTCTTCAGCGTTATTGAGTTATAGAAGCTACAAGCTTCAATTACCTCGGTTTCCGACTTAAATTACGATGGATCTGAATCACCACTGGGGCAATTTCCATATTCGGGGCGGCAGTGCTGGTGGAGGTAAATCCAGTTGTTGGGTTGCCAACCCCCCAGGATTGCCCTGGAATCTCCTGGAAACATAGACTAATCTCCAGGACACTGCCATGAGAAAAAACCCAGGAGAGAAATCACAGGGGCATTAGAAAAATTGTGTTTTAAAAAAAAAAAAATCCTTTGAACACTTTTGATAATTGGTTGTAAGAATATCGGACATGGAAAAAAAGAATGTTTGACTTGAAATCATTTTCATCCCCCTGAGAGGGGGCCTCGGTTTACCGCCTCATCCAAAAGACGGCACCTCCGGCAGTGCAGCTCTCCCTCACTACTGCACTGGAGTGTCAGCCTAGAATATGTGCTGGAGTGGGACTTGAGCCCATAACCTTCAGATTCAGAGGCAAGAATGCTACCACTGAGCCATGGCTGACAGGATGCTGCCATTATAATTCCTGATCAGGCTCTGGAAAGTCGTGCGCGAGAAATCCAATGGGGCCCCACTATTTGATTTTGCTTCCCCTGCCCCACCACCCACCTGCAGGGACATCTGACATCTGCTCAGCACCTTCCCATTCAACACATCTGAAGTCAGGAACAATGAGAGGTAGCGGGGTGGGGGGGCGGGATGGTGGACAGGGAATTGAACAAGGTAATGACTTCCCATCCCCACCCTGTACTATGCTCCGTATTGATGTCCGCCTAGCGATTAACAGTAATTAAATGCCCGTGATAAGATGAAAGTAGCTCTCAGGCAAACAAAAGATGAGGTGCTGCACGGTTTTATGACTTTACTTGGCTAAAAGATCGCTGGAGGTTCCCAACACCACTGTGAACACTACAGACGAAGGCACCTGCAATTCTCTGTAAAGCAAGTACGGTGCGTGTCCTTCAGGAAACCCACATTTTTTTCATCCAAATAATCACCCCTCTTTCATCCATTGAAGAGCTTCAACAGCAAGGCTGCCCGTAACCTGTCGCAAACCGTTTCCATAAGGAGATCAATGGCCAGAACAAGGCCGCAGGGTGTACAGGGGATCCTGGGAAAATCCTGATGGGAAATTCTTCACAGAGGCAGAACACGGCTGTGGAAAAAAGTGACCTACTTGAACCCTATTAGCAGACACACCAGCTTCATATGCAATGTTGCTGTTGTGGGCTTTACACAGCGGAGATAATTGGCATACGCAAAGCAATGTCCCACGTTTATTTGCCAAGTTTTTTTTTTTAATTGGTCATTTCACTTTTTCCATGGTTCCTGTCAGGAGAACAAAAGGAATATTTGCCTCACGCTGAGGGAAAATTTAGATTTTTGTTTCCACGGTGACGGTTTGGTGACGATGTGATTTTTCTCTCGGCTTGTATTGGCTGCCTGTCGTTAATTACTGGAGTGCAATCAATTTTGGAACATAAACTGCACAGTGGCCCCTCAGATATCACGGGATATCCCATGCGTGCAGGAAAAAGCCCCTTAAAATTTGACCTTTGAACTTCACCCCACCACCTGCCTCCACTGCTCTGTGCAGGAGTGATGGACTGTACTATAGGGTTGCCAACCCTCCAGGGTTGACCAGGAGTTTCCAAGAATTAAAGAATAATTTCCAGGACACTGCTGCCAGCAACACCCAGGAGGAAAAATCATTGGGGCATTAAAAAAAAACTTGAATTTTATATTTAATTTTCTTTGAACACTTTTGTCACATAGCCCAAATGAACTGAGGTAATAACTGGCTGTGAAATGGAGACCAGATTTATTTGCTATTCGTAAAACAGCACTATGTCTGTACTGTTTCTGTATTTATTTTGGGTTGAGTTTCGTTTTTTGACAGTACATGGGAAATGCTAAAGGTGGATCAGTTGAACACAGCAGTTTGATGAAGGATTAATCAGGGCCCAAATCAGAGTTGCCAACTCTGGTTGGATGTATTCCTGGAGGTTTCACCGCATGACCGCTCACCTACAACCCACCCAACCCAGCCTCTTATCCCCATTTCCCATATTTTTAGAACTAAGAAGTGAAAGTGCTTAAAGAAAATGATGAAAACAAACTATTTCTTTTAAGGCCCCTATGATTATTTTCTCCCAGGTGTTGCTCGCAGCAGTGTCCAGGAGATTAATTGTTAATTGCTGGAGACTCCAGGGCAATTCTGGAGGATTGACAACCCTAACCGGGATAGAATCCCTGCCACAAAGAAAGATTAGTTGTCTCAAAATATCAAATTCCAGTTGCGTGTTATAACTCTGAATTAACAGATAATTTGCTTGATATTTTTGTAGTTTCATTGCCTTACTGCATGTATTGAGCGACGTTAGGTGACTTGTATTCCATGAGTTTGATAGTAATTTGTCAGTCAATAGTCTTAGTGTGGCTTCCCCTCAGGAGTACAGAAGATACAGGCCTGGTGACCATGTTCTTCTCACGGGCAAGTGGGTTCAAATTGGAAGCAGAGTGAAAAAATCCACCACAGCTTCAGCTGCTTTACTCCAATGGACCTGAAGTGCATCCACGATTTTAATTGTCCCTAAGCTCTGGAGCTCCCTCCCTAAACCGCTCCGCCTCTCTACCTCTTTTTCCTCCTTAAGACACTCCTTAAAACCTACCTCCTACCCTTATATCTCCTTACGTGGTTCGGTGTCAAATTTTGTTTGACTATGCTCCTGTGAAGGCCCTTGGGATGAATTACTGCGTTTAAGGTGCTATATAAATACAAGTTGTTGTTGTTGCAGGAGTATTTCAGCTACTTATCTTATAGAAACGGGAGTAGGCCATTCAGCCCCTCTAGCCTGTTCCGCCATTCAATTAGATCATGGCTGATCTGTATATTAACTCCATCTACCCACCTTTGTTCTACAACCCTTACTACCCTTGCCTAAGATCTATCAATCTCAGTTTTGAAATTTTCAATCGACCCCCAGCCTCAACAGCTTTTTGGGAAGAGAATTCCAGATTTCCACTAGTCTTTGTGTAAAGAAATGTTTCCTGATGTTTTCCTACTTTAAAGGTGCTATATAAATGCCAGTTGTCGGTGATGTTGTTGGCATCACCCCTGAATGACTTTGCTCTCATTTTAAGGTTATCCCCTACATTTGCAGTTTTATAAGTTCAGAGGCAGCATTTACATCAAATGCCACAATCCCAACCAATAGTCTTGCTTGAACACTACACTCAGGGAAGCTGCAATGCACTACACCATGGAATGATGGGCGGGAAAGAACAACAAAAAAAACTTGCATTTATATAGCGCCTTTCATGATCGCAGAACGTCCCAAAGTGCTTTACAGCCAATTAATTAATTCTGTAGTCATTGTTGTTTTGCAACCAATTTGTGCCACGTTAGGCCCTATAAACAGCAATGAGAAGAATGACCAGTAAATTGCTTTTGGTGGTGATGGCCGAGGGATGAGTGTTGGCCGAGGGATGAGTGTTGGCCAGAATATGGAACGCTCAGCTGCTCTTTTTCAAATAGTGCAATGGGATCTTTTACAACCATCTGAAAGGGCAGACAGGGCCTCGGTTTAATGTCTCACAGAAAGATGGCATCTCTGACAGTGCAGCACTCCCTCAATACTGCACTGGGAGTGTCAGCCTAGATCATGTACTCAAGTCTCTGGAGTGGGGCTTGAACCTACCACCTTCTGACACAAGTGCTACCACTGAGTCATGGTTAAAAGTGGGCCTGTGATTCCCTACACAGTGAGCTCCTGATTTCAATCATCCCATTTTGGGGAGTTGTCAAGTGTTGGCCTGAACACTTACTGAATGGAAACTATGATAAACCTGTTTCCAAATAGTGTTCCCTCGTGTCTTTTTGCTGGAAGGCTAGGAAAGAGTGGATTCTGACAGCCATAGCCAGACACACCATGAATGGATGTCCAGAAACACGTGGAACAGAAAGCTCAGCTGACACTCAAAGTGGAGATGGCCTGCAAATGGCCCCCGGGCTGTATTATAAGCACTGCTGATTTATACAGTGGTGCAATTTGTACACAGGGAACTTTTATTTAGACTAAAAAATATTTTAAACAATCTAGAACTAAATATTTTCACCTGTGTACTGATCATTTCTGGAGAGCAGCTGAATATAACATAATTAATGTACATAAAAGGCAAGTATACAATAAATAGAAGCACTGTTGAGGTATTTGGAATAAAACCACCGCCGGAAAGGTACGGCTGATTTATACATAGGTGCGACAGTGTTTTGAGTAAAGCAGTAACTTTGTAATCGTGTGTTTTCCCACAACGAACATTGTTTATACATCGGCCTAATGGGGCCTGAAGAGCGTCTGTGTCCCAGGATCACGGTCCATGTGGATACATGTAGCAGACATTGAAAGAAAGAAAGGTTTGCATTTATATAGCAACCTCAGGATGTCCCAAAGCACCTCACGGGCAATAGCGGGTTGTTGTTGAATCGCGCCGGTGCTCCAAAAGTCATCTCTCTTCTGGTCTGAGTGACCAAGTGCGAGATTAGAAAGTGTGTGTCAGCAGACTATTTTGATCGGGGGTGCATTACGTCAAGCCAAATCCTGCATGCACGTCGCAGCAGGAGTACTTTGTCCTATTGTACTTCCTTTAACATTCAACCTGGATACGATCATATAACTAGAACAATATGGCTTTGTTCCGTACTGGGCTGTGCTTTGATCAATTGAACCATCGGGGGAGCCAGACAGTGCCTGTTTAACAGCTTCCATTTTTCATGTTCTGGTGCAGACACGCTCACACAGTAACCCGGCGGAGAGAACCGGACGGTTAAAGAGCCACTTTATTAAAGCGACCCGTGCCAACATTTATTGAGGACAACAGGCCATGTGCCAGTTTGTGCTTCATTACGGTGTTGCCACATAGAATGGCTGAGCCTCTCGTCTCTCGTCTTCCTTCAGTACCTCGTGAAAGGATCGGCGGCAACTGGTGCCAAATTCATCAGGCTGGGATGGGACAGTTTACAGTGCAGCAGCTTGTCAGCAGAAGCACAGCAAATGTTTAATTTGTCGCTGGCCGGCGCAGAGCCTCTGAGGCCGTATAGCTCGGGAAGAAAGGAAAAGAAAACAACCGTGTTTTGAACAATAGGCTGAATTCCTGTGCTCGACAGGGATACCCTATCCCCCCCTCACAGTGATTCTTAGCCTCTGCTATCTCTGCACTTGCCCAGTCCATTCGGACTGCGCCTCGACTCTGACTCGTAACGTGTTCTCCTCCTTTGAAAAGGCCAGTGCAAATCACGCCTCCTCACCTCTGCCCCATGAGCTGGGGAACAATTAACAGCTTTTAACATCCCATGGAATTTTCAGTCCTGATACCTCAGTCCTTTCAGCCGAGTAACCAAAGAAAAAAAAAACTTGCCAGACTGAAGTGGATTATGAAAGAATTTAAGATGTTTTCAATCCGGGCTGTGGTTTGAAAGTCTGGAGGAAGGGCAGTGGTCTGTCAGGGATTCCTCGCTGAGACTCATCGCTTGGCTATGGGTAACACTGCTTCCTGTGGATCTGCAGGTTTGTGTCTTGTTACTTTTCCTCACACTGCTACGTGTGGGCTGCACACAGCATCCTCCTGTGCTGGTCACAGACATCCTGCTAAGAAGTAAATCGTTTTGGCACTGTGTGTACGCTCTCCCTAAACCTTTCCACCTCTCTACCTCTCTCTCTCCTCCTTTAAGATGCTCTTTAAAACCTACCTCGTTGACCAAGCTTTTGATCACCCGTCCTACTACATCCTCATGTGGCTTGGTGTCAAATTTTGTTTTATAATCGCTCCTGTGAAGCACCCTGGGACGTTTTACTATGTTAAAGGCATTATATAAATGCAAGTTTATACAAATGACAGATAAACAGATAGATTTTGAGTGCCAACAGATCTAGGGAGCAGACAGTTAGAGTTGAGGTTTGGGGTGCAGATAAATCTAGGAGTGAAGATAAACAGATTTGTTCAAAGACTGCAGCGGTTCAATTAAAGGCACACCACCATCTTCTTGAGGGAGACTAGCGATGAGCAATAAATGCTGCCCTTGCCGACAATGGCCAGCCCTCCCCCCGCCCCCAAGAATGTTTTTTTTAAAGGTACTGAAAATGGTGCAGTTTCATTGCATAACAAAATATGAAAGTTCCCATATTATTTCCAACTTATGCGACGCAATAAAGCATCAACCTGAAGCAATCGAAATATGCCTTGCATCTTCCTTCCATCCTGTGCCGACAATGTGATTCTGTCAGATTTCACCATGAAGCAGCTGATCATTTTTCTTAAAAGGGGCAGTACCCATTGAGAAACTTATTGCTGCTGATTTACAAAACACTATGCGACGAGGACAGAAACTGTGCTGAAATGCTTTCCTGCATTATTTGAACTCTGTTATTCCAATACAATGAGCGAAGACTCCACCTTTGCCTGAATCCAAATACATTTACTGGTTAAAAAATGGGGCCCTTTTAATAACTTTCTAATCTAGTTGCAATTTGAAAGAAAATGTGCTTGAGGACAATCTGACTATTGCACATATTGATCCAACACATTACATTCTAATCAGCTTCAGTGCTTATTGATCTCAAGATTTATAATTGTGCCTGACAGAAACGAGGTGCTTGAAAAAGCCAGCCAGACAGACTGGAAAGATTTACCAATGAACGAAGCTTGTATGGAGGCTCAAGATCATAATGAAGATACATTATTCAACTGTGGCTAAGAGGTGGGGGGAGCGGGGGGAGAATTGGGGATGCCATGGTTCGGAGTGACCATGCGTCACATGTAAGACCAGTATATGCACAGTGTAAAAAGGTAGTAAGCCCTTCTAGGCAGACAGTCCAGTGCAGTACTGAGGAGGTGCTGCACCTTCAGAGGTGCCATCTTCCGGATGAGATGTTTATCTGAGGCCCCATCTGCCCTCTTAGGTAGATGTGAAAAATCCATGGCACTATTTGAAAAAGAAGAAATTCTGGAGGAATTCTGGCCAATATTTATCCATCAACCAACATCTAAAACAGATTATCCGATCATTTATTTCATTGCTGTTTAGTGGGAGCTTGCTGTGCTCAAATTGGCTACCGTGTTTATGACGTTACAACAGCGACTACACTTCAAAAGTACTTCCTTGGTTGTAAAGCACTTTGGGGCATTCTGAGGTTGTGAAAGACGCTATATAAATGCAAGTCTTTTTTCGCATTGTAAAAAGTGCTAATTTTCTTTATTAAGTTCTCACATTACGATATTTAATTTGGACGTGTAAATTAACTCTTTGCTCAGATATTGTTGGAATTTTAATAACTATATAATTTCTTTATTTTGATGCGGGTGTTCCCATGAACTGGCCCCATTCTTTTTGTGTTCTTCCATCCCCTGTTCATTGTCTTTCTGCATCGACATCTGGAGCTATGAGAATCTAAAGCAATAATGAACTCAAAAGACCTATAAAGGGTGTCCTGATTTCCTTCTGCTGTGGATAAGCTGGATGCCCTTATTTTACTGGTGTATGGAGTCCTGAGCACGGTATTGTGAGAAAAACCCAGCTCGTGAAAACAAAGCCTGGCCCAGCAAACAAAAGACACAAAGGATGAAGCTTGTACAGCAAGGAGCAAGGCTCACTCTAATCATTGACTGCAGTCTACACCCTTCACATTACACGCACGCAAGTGGCACCGATATATCATCTGTAGCCCTGCAATATTCCACCTTGTGATCTGTTACCAACAATTCCATCTTATCTTCAGCTAGCACCTGTTCCGTGAGGAGATAGATATGGAGCGAGAGAAAAAGATGGAGATCGGGGAGGGGAAAGGCGAAAATAAAACTTGGGTTGCAACTCTGGCTATACCCAGTGGATTGTCAATCAGAATCCACCAGTGCCATAGATAGCATTTTTCCCAGACAGTTCTCCTCATTGTTTGCGAGAAAGCATTAATGCCGAAATAAATATTCTCTCCAATTAGCAGACCCTGTGAAGGCCTCTGACAGAACTTTTGAACCTGCATTATTTTTGTCAAAGAGGAAAAAGAATCGATTTAGTGCACACACTTGTGGGTGAGCCAGCGTGAGGCGGAGACTGGGGACAAGACCCTTTATCACCACGGTGTGAGCACCACTTCAGGTTGATGGCACTGTGCAAACTGCTGCCCCATCCTGCTGTCCTCACAAAAGCAAGGCGAGGAGCCCCACAATCTGTATCTACCTTCAGTCATAAAGGTTGCCACGGGAAGAGCAATGCTGCCATATTAGACCTTCTCTTAGAGAGAGAAAGAAAGTCTTGCATTAATACAGCACCTTTCGCAACCTCAGAATGTGCCAGAGCACTTTACAGACAATTAAATGTTTCTGAAGTGTGGTCACTGCAGTAATGTGGGAAACACAGCAGCCAATTTGCGCACAGCAAGATCCCACAAACAGCAATGGCGTGAATGACCAGATCATCTGGTTGAGGGACAACTATTGGCCAGGACACCAGAGAGAACTCCTGAGCTTTACTTTGAGTAGTGCCATGGGATCTGAGAGGCCAGATCCGACAGTGTAACACTCCCTCAGTACTGCACTGCAGCGCTGTCTGGATTATGCACTAAAGATATGGTGGTAAAGTGGAGGATCCTCCCAGGAGATTCCTGGCCCGTGTGTGTTTGCCTGCAGCTGATTCTACCTAATTTTTATTTGATCTAAGATTGAAAAAAAGAAAAATCAGAAGGTCTGTACCTTTAAATGCACCCATTGGTCATTGTCAATACATTTCCCATGATCCTGTTGCAGCTGCCAGCTTGATGATCACCCCTACAACAGTAAAGTATGGGGAGAGTTTTGATTTCCTCATACTTAATGAAATCAATGTCCCGTGTCGCAAGATTCCCCACGTAACTTCCACACGCAAGAGAAAAACCATGATGTTCCCCTGAGATCAGACACTGCAGTGGGAATGGCTACGGATGGCATGTTTAATGCAGGTATCTTTTTTATTCTTAATGGATCTACTTGTACTTGTCAGTTTTGGGCTATTTCATTCATTCAGACTCTTCTATCCTGTCAGCTCCTCTGACTATAACTGATTTGTGGTGGGGCATGCATTAAATAAATTGCAAGCAAAGCCAAACGAGTTGAGTTTCACGAGGCAAAGCTATTGTTATAATGGGCTTTTTAGCAAGACATTAAAACCCGTGATCGAGCCTACTCTTCATGCTACTTTACCTCAATTTGTAGCGTAGTTATGCGCTCAACATTGCGAGCTTTATGACAGTTTCCACTCCTCATTGATTATGGGGTGTCAAAATTAGAAAGCACATTCATCTTATTAACAGTGTCGGCTGCAGGATGCTATCTGCAGTGTATAAGAGAAAGAAAATCTTGCATTTATATAGCATCGTTCATGACCTCAGAACATTCCAAAGCGCTTTACAGGCTTTTAAGTACTTTTTGAAGTGTAGTCACTGTAATGTAGGAAATGCAGCAGTCAATTTGCACACAGCAAGCTCCCACAAACAACAGTGTGTTAATGACCAGATAATCTGTTTTATTGATGTTGGTTAAGATATAAATATTGGCCAGGACACTGGGGAGAACTCCCCTGCTGGTCTTCTAAATCATGCCATGGGTATATTTTAGGTCCACCTGAGAGGGCAGACTTGGTTTAGGACCTCATCTGGAAGACGGCACCTCCAACAGTGCAGCACTCCCTCGGTATTGCACTGGAGTGTTGACCTAGATTTTGTGCTCATGTCTCCTGGAGTGGGACTTCGAACCCACAACCTTCTGACTGAGAGGAGAGTACGCTACCCACTGAGCCACGACCTGACACAAACACGGGAAAGTCACTGATCTCTGTGCACAGAAGCCACGACACTGCTACAAGGGAGCGTTGAAATTCAGCATGGGCAAGGGCATAAAACGGGCGGTAGTGATTCGAACGTCCATTATACACTCTGCCCAAAAGGAAAATCGGGCGGAATGTGTAACAGGGCAACCGATTCACTACCGCCCATTTTTGTGCCCCCGCAGAAGTTGAAGGCCCCAAGGTCTTCCAATCCCAACCCAATGGGTGTCCCAAATTACCAGAGCACCAGCAAGCATGACAAAAGCAGCCTTTGGTATTGGACTGTGAGAGCCTTTCCAACCATTTTACTCCCTTCCATCAATACTCCAATCTGCAAACCTCACAGCTGGATTGAAACGCTGTGTTAGTTGTACCACTTACACGCCGATTAAAGTGGGTTAACGAGTGATTAAGCACCATTATTGGCGATTTGTTTTTCTGATTGGTTGCTCAGTTGTGCCTGGGTTGGTCCAAGAATGCGCAGTGACTGTGTGCCTGTGTGTGCACCAAGATAAAAGCGAAAAATGAACCCTCATTTATTACACAATCAAATTAAAAAGTCAGCTGTGGCTCAGTGGGTAACACACTCGCCTCTGCTTCAGCAGGTTGTGGGTTTAAGTCCCACTCCAGGGATTTCAGCACAAAATAAATCTAGGCTGACACTCCAGTGCAGTGCTGAGGGAGTGCTGCATTGTTGGAGGTGCCATCTTTCGGATGAGACGTTAAACCGAGGCCCTGTCTGCTCTCAAGTAGATGTAAAAGATCCCATGGCACTATTTCGAAGAAGAGCAGAGGAGTTATCCTGTGTCAATATTTGTCCCTCGATATAAGAAAAAAACAGATTATCTGGTCGTTATCACATTGCTGTTTGTGGGAGCTTGCTTGTGTGCAAATTGGCTGCCGCTTTTCCCACATTACAACAGTGACTACACTCCAAAAGTACTTCATTGACTGTAAAGCACTTTGAGACGTCCGGTGGTCATGAAAGGTGCAATATAATTCCAAGACTTTCGTTTTAAATCCCCTAGTGCCAAATTAGGGGCACTTTTATTCACTTAAATCATACCTACTTATGGTTGCCAATGCTCGAGAATTGTCCTGGTGTCTCCAGGAATTAAAGATTAATCTTTTGGACACTACTGCAAGCAACCAAGGATATAAAGGAAATCATAGGAGTGTTAATAAAAATGACGTATTGTTTTTCCTTTTCTTTGAACACTTTTGCTCATGAGTTGTAAAAATAGTGGAAACGGCTGTTTGACTGGGCGGTGAGTTGTGGGAGGTCATGTGACAAACCCTCCAGCAATATGTCCAACCAAAGTTGACGGTTGAGGTGGTATACACTCATTTCACAAAACAAACATTACAGATAGCACACAACGGAAGTTTTCATTCCGTTAATCTAGGCTGCTTTTGAACTCGGGTCCCAGAGGTACAAATCTAACTAACCATGCCAGTCAGTCTCCACCTCATTGCAAATGTGTTTCAAATATATTGAGTCTTCAATACTCTCAGCTTTACACTTAATCATCCAATCCAGGCAGTTCCACATTAGAAAACATGAGGTGAAAAGTTAATTTAAAGGCACTTCTGAAAGGCGATGTTTAGAAAAAAGTACTTACAAAATCTCAAACTGATGAGAAGGGAAATAAAAAAAGTGATGGAATGGTTCAGATTTGAGGGAAAGCAATATTTTTAAAATTAAAATCCTTGTCTGCTGTAGGAATTATTTATGACATTCACAACTCCCATGTTAAGTGTGAGAGTGGGGTTCATAGACCTGAATCCACCATAACAGAAAATGCACACAGATAAACTATCTCTCACAGGATCTTCTATTTAATCACTAACATACAGATTAAATAAGAACCCAACATAATCTATCCTGGAGTCAAACCTATGATCACTTGAGTCTGTTGAATCTTTAGAGATCTTCTTCCCATTAGACCAGAACACATTTGTCTCGGCCGACTGCAGTAAAAAAAGTAGGTATTGTGTTAGATCTTATATTCTTTCTGCAAGTTGGGGCTATAAGTAGAGCTGGAGCACTGGGCCATGGAACATTGTGGGCCGCCCTGACCTGTGTGAGAACACCACCGCAGGTCGGGGCCATAAATAGAGCTGGAGCACCGGGCCCTGGAACATCGTGGGCGGAGGAGCAGCGAATGAGGATACGGGGCCTAGAAGAGCCAAGGGCCCAGGGGCACCACGGGACAGCCCACACTGTGATATGTGTGCGCACTAAGTCCATGCAGCAGAGCAGGTCTCCAGTTGTCCTGGTTCAACCCTTGCCACTGGATAAAGGCCCAGCTCTGTCGAGCCCGTGTGGTGGCTGATGTGCAACGGTCATCACACGTTAAAAAAATCCACGCACAGGCATCTTCCACCCCCTCAATTGGAGTTCAGGACTGGAACATCGGGTCCTTCATTGAAACATCTGTGAACTCTTGTGGAAGCAAGTCATCCTCATTCGAGGGACTGCCTATGGTGATGATATTCTTTGTGTTCAGACTCCTCTTGTGGCTCTCATATGCACATCTCAGTGATTGGTTCCTTCAAGCATAGCTTTTCCCCTTGTGGTTCAAAGTTTAGTGGGGTTATGTCATCATGCATGTCACTTGTTGCATGAGGGTCTTATCTCAAGACAGTGCTGGTCAGTTCTTCTGGTCCCATTAGCAACCCCAGATTTGTCCTTGGTGACAAACTGTCTTTTGTCTGAATAATATCTGTTAAAAATGTTCCTCCATATTTCTGTTTCGTGCATTTTATTGTGGCTTAGCCTATTAGATGTGACTAGTGGGGTGCCGCAGGTCTCAGTGCTGGGACTTCAACTATTTACAATATACATTAATGATTTAGATGAAGGAATTGAGTGTAATATCTCCAAGTTTGCGGATGCAACTAAGCTGGGTGGCGGTGTGAGCTGTGAGGAGGACGCTAAGAGGCTGCAGGGTGACTTGGACAGGTTAGGTGAGTGGGGAAATGCATGGCAGATGCAGTATAATGTGGATAAATGTGAGGTTATCCACTTTGGTGGCAAAAACACGAAGGCAAAATATTATCTGAATTGCGACAGATTAGGAAAAGGGGAGGTGCAACGAGACCTGGATGTCATGGTACATCAGTCATTGAAAGTTGGCAGGCAGGTACAGCAGGCGGTGAAGAAGGCAAATGCTATGTTGGCCTTCATAGCTAGGGGATTTGAGTATAGGAGCAGGGAGGTCTTACTGCAGTTGTACAGGGCCTTAGTAAGGCCTCACCTGGAATATTGTGTTCAGTTTTGGTCTCCTAATCTGAGGAAGGATGTTCTTGCTATTGAGGGAGTACAGCGGAGGTTCACCAGACTGATTCCTGGGATGGCAGGACTGATATATGAGGAGAGACTGGATCGACTGCGCCTGTATTCATTGGAGTTTAGAAGGATGAGAGGGGATCTCATAGAAACATGCAAGATTCTGACGGGATGGGACAGATTAGATGCAGGTAGAATGTTCACGATGTTGGGGAAGTCCAGAACCAGGGGACACAGTCTTAGGATAAGGGGTAGGCCATTTAGGACTGAGATGAGGAGAAACTTAACTCAGAGAGTTGTTAACCTGTGGAATTCCCTGCTGCAGAGAGTTGTTGATGCCAGTTCAGTGGATATATTCAAAAGGGAGTTAGATATGGTCCTTACGGCTAAGGGGATCAAGGGGTTTGGAGAGAAAGCAGGAAAGGGGTACTGAGGTGAATGATCAGCCATGATCTTATTGAATGGTGGTGCAGGCTCGAAGGGCCAAATGGCCTACTCCTGCACCTATTTTCTATGTTTCTATGTTTCTATGAAACGTATAAGATTATGAGGGGGCTTGAAAAGGTGGATGCAGAGAGGATGTTTCCACTGATGGGGGAGACTAGAACTAGAGGGCACGATCTTAAAATAAGGGGCCGCCTATTTAAAACAGAAATGAGGAGAAATTTCTTCTCTCAGAGGGTTGTAAATCTGTGGAATTCGCTGCCTCAAAGAGCTGTGGAAGCTGGGACATTGAATAAATTTAAGACAGAAATAGACAGTTTCTTAAATGATAAGGGGTTATGGGGAGTGGGCAGGGAAGTGGAGCTGAGTCCATGATCAGATCAGCCATAATCTTATTGAATGGCGGAGCAGGCTCGAGGGGCCGTATAGCCTACTCTTGTTCCTATTTCTTATGTTCTTATGTGGCTCAGTGTCAAATTTTACACAGTATTACAAAGTATTTACAGCACAGAAACAGAACACTCAGCCCAACAGGTCCATGTTTATGCTCCACATGAGCCTCCTTCTTCATCTAAACCCATCACCATATCCTTCTATTCCTTGCTCCCTCATGTGTTTATCTAGCTTCCTCTTAAATGCATCTATGCTATTCACCTCAATCACTCAATGTGGTAGTGAGTTCCACATTCTCATCACTCGCTGGTGAAGATGTTGCTTCTGAATTCCCTGTTAGATTTATTAGTGACTCTCTTATATTGATGGCTCCTAGTTCTGGCCTAATCAATTTTGTTTGATAATGCTCCTGTGAAGTGCCTTGGGATGTTTTACTATGTTAAAGGTGCTATATAAATGCAAGTTGTTTTTTTGTTGCTACAGAACTGGTAGACTGACACAAAAGGAAGCCATATTTAATGCAAGGTAGGAAGCAAGGACGTGACCCCTAGTTTGAACTCATTGAATAACAAATAACCAGAGGGGCTGCAGTTGTTAACGGCTCGCAGAGAAAATGATTGAAGTTCCCTCAATTCTCTTGACATCACTGGGAGCAAGTATGGAAATGACAGGAACTTGCCACCTTTTTAATCACTTTCCCAGCAAGGCAAATGAATTATTGCCTTACAGTTCCTTGTGGAGCTAATAAATTGTGGAAAAATCAGCAGTGCAGGTTAATGGCGGCTGCTCTCTGCAGACTGAACATAAGAACATAAGAAATAGGAGCAGGAGTACGCCATATGGTCCCTCGAGCCTGCTCCGCCATTCAATAAGATCATGGCTGAACTGATCTTGGCCTCAACTCCACTTTCCTTGCCTGTTCCCCATAACCCTTGACTCCCTTGACACTATTGAAACTTGTCCCTCAGGACTTATTCCCCCCGCCCTCTCCAACCCTCTGTATGCATGCTTTGGCGTTCCAGTAACTACAGGGCCAGCTGACCAATGAATAATGGGCAGAACAAGCTCTGTGTGCACTGTGATGACGGGCACTGCAGGAACACTTTGTTCTAATCTCTTGCCATGTCAGCTCCAATATGGTTGGGCGCAGTATCCTCTAACCCTGGCTGCTGCAGATTTACATCTGGCCAGATGTAGGTCATTGGGAACATCTACAGAGCTTGCTAACCTCTCCACCTCTCTCTACCTCGCTCACCTCCTTTAAGATGCTCCTTAAAACCTACGTCTTGGACCAAACTTTTGGCCACCTGTCATATTATCTCTTTATGTGGCTCAGTGTCAAATGTTGTCTGATAATGTTCCTGTGAAGCACCTTGGGACGTTTTACTTGTTGAATTGCAGTCACTTCACTACGTTCTTGCCGCTCCTTTCCTATCGGTGTTAGTGTCCCACTGTTCATTTGTCTTTCCCTTGCTCAGTTCATTTCTCCTCCTTCCTGTTCCTCACAAAGGCAGCGATCAGTACAGGGATACAATTCTATAGGCACCAGCCCAAGAGGCCATTGTTCATAAGTGAGCTTAGCCGGCAAACTATTCTTCCGTGGGGACCGTCACAGCTGACCCCACCACCCATCCTATCGTCACCAATGAACTGCTAGAAGATGGTGATTAGGAGCAAGGAATCCTGGCTGATTTCCCTTCCATAGCCTGGATTTGCTGAGCCTAATTGTAACACCCTTCCCCCTTTTGCCTTCACTCACTGTTGTAGCCCCACTTTACCTTGCACAGACCAGCTGCTGAATCGAGAATCTTGTTTGTCTTGAGGTGAATGGAGCATTTGCTCACAATTTTTATCAAATATTTAGCTTACCTCATTTTCCCTGTGACCCATTCCTTGAGTGAGAGGAAATGTTCGGAAGCCTGTAATTATGCCTCTGTCATTACCATTCTTAACACAGTCATTAACATAATTAGCCATAGTACTGAGGGAGTGCTGCACTGTCAGAGGTGCCGTCTTTTGGATGAGATGTTAAACCAAAACCCCATAGCCCTCTCACATGGATGTAAATGATCCCATGGCCCTATTCTAAGAAATGCAGGAGTGTACTTCCGGTGTCCTGGCCAATATTTATCCCTCAACCAACATCACTAATATCTGGTCATTATCTCAGTGCCAATTGTGGGAGCTTGCTGTGCACAAATTGGCAGCCACATTTCCTGCAATACAATCGTGACAACACTTCAAAAAGTACTTAATTGGCTGTAAAACACTTTGGGACGTAAAGAGCTTGTGAAAGGCGCTATATAAATGCAAGTCTTTCTTTCATTTAATATCCTTGATTGATTTTCTCCCTTATTTTCCCTCTCTTCCTGCGAAGAAGTGCTTTTCTCTTACTCAACACACCTCTTGACAAATTGGCTGAGATTTGAAACCTGCTGTTTGAGGAGTGATGTGCATTAGTCAGAACCCAAGTGATCCATAGTATAACTCACAGAGACATGGTCCTGTGTAATGAGACAGGATTAATAAACAATCTCCTAGTAAAAGATCCCTCCGGAATGAGTGATCATAGCATGTTTGAATTGCAAATTCAGATGGAGGGTGAGAAAGTTGGATCTCTAACCAGCATACTAAACTTAAATAAAGGAGACTATGAAGGAGATTGGTGCAAGGGTCAAGGGTGTCTCGGAGCGGCTGCAGGGCATTCTGGAGGGGGAGGGTGAACAGCCAGTTGTCATGATGCATATTGGTACCAACGATATACATTAAAAAATGGGATGAGGTCCTACAGGCTGAATTTAGCGAGCTAGGAGTTAAATTAAAAAGTAGGACCTCAAAGGTAGTAATCTCAGGATTGCTACCAGTGTTACGTGCTAGTCAGAGTAGAAATAGCAGGATAGTTAAGATGAATACGTGGCTTGAGGACTGGTGCAAGAGGGAGGGATTCAAATTCCTGGGACATTGGAACCGGTTCTGGGGGAGGTGGGACCAGTACAAACCGAACAGTCTGCACCTGGGCAGGACCAGAACCGATGTCCTAGGGGGAGTGTTTGCAAATGCTGTTGGGGAGGGTTTAAACTAATATGGCAGGGGGATGGGAATCTATGCAGGAAGACAGAGGGAAGTAAAATGGGGGCAGAAGCAAAAGGTATAAAGGAGAAAAGTAAAATTGGAGGGCAGAGAAATCAAAGGCAAAAATCAAAAAGGGCCACATTACAACATCATTCTAAAAGGACAAGGAGTGTTAAAAAAACAAACCTGAAGACTCTGTGCTCAATGCGAGGAGCATTCGTAATAAGGTGGATGAATTAACTGTGCATACAGCTGTTAATGGATATGATGTAATTGGAATTAATGAGACATGGCTCTAGGGTGACCAAGGCTGGGAACTCAACATCCAAGGTTATTCAATATTCAGGAAGGATAGACAGAAAGGAAAAGAAGGTGGGGCAGCATTGCTGGTTAAAGAGGAGATTAACGTAATAGTAAGGAAGGACATTAGCTTGGATGATGTGGAATCTGTATGGGTAGAGCTGCGGAACACCAAAGGGCAGAAAATGCTAGTGGGAGTTGTGTACAGACTACCAAACAGTGGTAGTGAGGTTGGGGATGGCATCAAACAGGAAATTAGGGATACGTGCAATAAAGGTACAGCAGTTATCATGGGTGACTTTAATCTTTATATAGATTAGGCTAACCAAACAGCTAGCAATACGGTGGAGGAGGATTTCCTGGAGTGTATAAGGGATGGTTTTCTAGACCAATATGTCGAGGAACCAACTAGAGAGCTGTCCATCCTGGACTGGGTATCGTGTAATGAGAGAGGATTAATAGCAATCTTGTTGTGCGAGGTCCCTTGGGACCATAATATGGTACAATTCATCATTAAGATGGAGAGTGACACAGTTAATTCAGAGACTAAGGTCCTGAACTTAAAGAAAGGTAACTTCGATGATATGAGACATGAATTGGCTAGGATAGACTGGCGAATGATACTTAAAGGGTGGACGGTGTATAGGCAATGATAGACATTTAAAGCTAACATGGATGAACTTCAACAATTGTACATCCCTGTCTGGCGTAATAATAAAACGGGGAAGGTGGCTCCACCATGGCGAACAAGGGAAATTAGGGATAGTGTTAAATCCAAGGAAGAGGCATATAAATTGGCCAGAAAAAGCAGCAAACCTGAGGACTGGGAGAAATTTAGAATTCAGCAGAGGAGGACAAAGGGTTTATTAGGAGGGGGAAAATAGAGTATGAGAGTAGATTTGCAGGGAACATGAAAACTGACTGCAAAAGCTTCTATAGATATGTGAAGAGAAAAAGATTAGTGAAGACAAATTGCAGTCAGAATCAGGTGAATTTATAATGGGGAACAAAGAAATGGCAGACCAATTAAACAAATACTTTGGTTCTATCTTCACTAAGGAAGACACAAATAACCTTCCGGAAATATTAGGGGACTGAGGGTCTAGCGAGAAGGAGGAACTGAAGGAAATCCTTATTAGTCAGGAAATTGTGTTAGGGAAATTGATGGGATTGAAGGCTGATAAATCCCCAGGGCCTGATAGTCTGCATCCCAGAGTACTTAAGGAAATGGCCCTAGAAATAGTAGATGCCATTGGTGATCATTTTCCAACATTCTATTGACTCTGGATCAGTTTCTATGGATTGGAGGGTAGCTAATGTAACACCACTTTTAAAAAAAGGAGGGAGAGAGAAAACAGGGAATTATCGACCGGTTAGCCTGACATCGGTAGTGGGGAAAATGTTGGAATCAATTATTAAAGATGTAATAGCAGTGCATTTGGAAAGCAGTGACAGGATCAGTCCAAGTCAGCATGGGTTTGTGAAAGGGAAATCATGCTTGACAAATCTTCTAAAATTTTTTGAGGATGTAACTAATAGAGTGGACAAGGGAGAACCAGTGGATGTAGTGTATTTTGAATTTCAAAAGGCTTTTGACAAGGCCCCACACAAGAGATTAGTGTGCAAAATTAAAGCACATGGTATTGTGGGTAATGTATTGACGTGGATAGAGAACTGGTTGGCAGGCAGGAAGCAAAGAGTAGGAATAAACGGGTCCTTTTCAGAATGGCAGGCAGTGACTAGTGGGTTACCACAAGGTTCAGTGCTGGAACCCCAGCTATTTACAATATACATTAATGATTTAAACGAAGGAATTGAATGTAATACCTCCGAGTTTTCAGATGACACTAAGCTGGGTGGCAGTGTGAGCTGTGAGGAGGATGCTCAGAGGCTGCAGGGTGACTTGGACAGGTTAAGTGGTTGGACAAATGCATGGCAGATGCAGTATAATGTAGATACATGTGAGGTTATCCATTTTGATGGCAAAAAACAGGAAGGCAGAATATTATCTGAATGGTGACAGATTAGGAAAAGGGAAGGTGCAACGAGACCTGGGTGTCATGGTACATCAGTCATTGAAGGTTGGCATGCAGGTACAGCAGGCGGTGAAGAAGGCAAATGATATGTTGGCCTTCACAGCGAGGGGATTTGAGTATAGGAGCAGGGAGGTCTTACTGCAGTTGTACAGGGTCTTGGTGAGGCCACAGCTTGAATATTGTGTACAGTTTTGGTCTCCTAATCTGAGGAAGGACATTCTTGCTATCGAGGGAGTGCAGCGAAGGTTCGGTAGACTGATTCCCGGGATGGCAGGACTGACCTATGAAGAAAGCCTGGGTCGACTAGGCTTATATTCACTGGAATTTAGAAGAATGATGGGTGATCTCATAGAAACATATAAAATTCTGACAGGATTGGACAGGTTAGATGCAGGAAGAATATGCACGATGTTGGGGAAGTCCAGAACCAGGGGTCACAATCTAAGGATAAGGGGTAAGCCATTTAGGACCGAGATGAGGAGAAACTTCTTCACTCAGAGAATTGTGAATCTGTGGAATTCTCTACCACAGAAAGTTATTGAGGCCATTTCGTTAGATATATTCAAAAGGGAGTAAGATGTGGTCCTTACAGCTAGAGGGATCAAGGGGTATGGAGAGAAAGCAGGAATGGAGTACTGAAGTTGCATGATCAGCCATGATCATATTGAATGGTGGTGCAGGCTCGAAGAACCGAATAGCCTACTCCTGCACCTATTTTCTATGTTTCTATGTATGAGGGTAGAGTTAGGTAAAGTGGACTGGGAAAATAGATTAAAGTGTAGGACGGTTGATGATGAGTGGTGTACATTTAAGGAGATAGTTCACAACTCTCAAGAAAAATATATTCCAGTGAGGAGGAAAGGGTGTAAGAGAAAAGATAACCATCCGTGGCTAACTAAAGAAATAAAGGATGGTATCCAATTAAAAATAAGGGCATACAAAGTGGCCAAAACTAGTGGGAGGACAGAAGATTGGGAAGCTTTTAAAAGCCAGCAAAGAACGACTAAAAAAATGATTAAGAAAGAAAAGACAGACTATGAAAGTAAACTAGCGCAAAATATAAAAACAGATAGCAAGAGTTTCTATAGGTATATGAAAAGGAAAAGGGTGGCTAAAGTAAATGTTGGTCCCTTAGAGGACGAGACCGGGGAATTAGTAATGGGGAACATGGAGATGGCAGAAACTCTGAACAAATATTTTGTATCCGTCTTTACAGTAGAGGACACTAACAATATTCCGACAGTGGATAGTCTAGGGGCTATAACGGATCGGGGGAGGAACTTAACACAATCACAATCACTAAGGAGGTGGTATTGCGTAAGATAAAGGGACTAAAGGCAGATAATTGCCCTGGACCTGATGGCTTGCATCCTCGGGTCTTGAGAAATAGCAGCAGGGATTGTGGATGCATTGGTTGTAATTTACCAAAATTCCCTGGATTCTGGAGAGGTCCCAGCAGATTGGAAAACTGCAAATATAACGCCCCTATTTAAAAAAGGCGGCAGACAAAAAGCAGGAAACTATAGACCAATTAGCTTAACATCTGTGGTTGGGAAAATGTTGGAGTCCATTATTAAAGAAGCAGTAGTAGGACATTTTGGAAAAGCAAAATTCGGTCAGGCAGAGTCAGCATGGATTTATGAAGGGGAAGTCACGTTTGACAAATTTGCTGGAGTTCTTTGAGGATGTAATGAACAGGGTGGATAAAGGGGAACCAGTGGGTGTGGTGTATTTGGACTTCCAGAAGGCATTTGACAAGGTGCCACATAAAAGGTTACTGCACAAGATAAAAGTTCACGGGGTTGGGGGTAATATATTAGCATGGATAGAGGATTGGCTAACTAACAGAAAACAGAGTGTCGGGATAAATGATTCATTCTCTCGTTGGCAACCAGTAATTAGTGGGGTGCCGCAGGAATCGGTGTTGGGACCCCAACTATTTACAATCTATATTAACGACTTGGAAGAAGGGATTGAGTGTAATGTAGCCAAGTTTACTGATGATACAAAGATGGAAGCAAAAGCAATGTGTGAGGAGGACACAAAAAATCTTCAAAAGGCCATAGACAGGCTAAGTGAGTGGGCAAAAATTTGGCACATGGAGCATAATGTTGGAAAGTGTGAGGTCATGCACTTTGGCAGATAAAATCGAAGAGCAAGTTATTATTTAAATGGAGAAAGATTGCAAAGTGCCGCAGTACAGCGAGACCTCGAGGTCATTGTGCATGAAACACAAAAGTATAGTATGCAGTACAGCAAGTGATCAGGAAGGCCAATGGAATCTTGGCCTTTATTACAAAGGGGATGGAGTATAAAAGCAGGGAAGTCTTACTACAACCATATGCTATTGGTGAAGCCACACCTGAAATACTGCTTGCAGGTTTGGTTTCCATATTTACGAAAGGATATACTTGCTTTGGAGGCAGTTCAGAGAAGGTTCACTAGGTTGATTCCAGGGATGAGGGGGTTGACCTTTGAGGAAAGGTTGAGCAAGTTGGTCATTTACTCATTGGAATTCAGAAGAATGAGAGGTGATCTTATCGAAACGTATAAGATTATGAGGGGGCTGGACAAGGTGGATGCTGTCATGTATCTCACACTACTGTACACAACTGTATCTTACCATGCTATACATGACTGTAACTAGAGATGACCTGTAACCACTAGCTTACCTTACTAGCCAGGGGCGAACTTGCAGGAGACACTGGATACCTGTCCCAGACAGGTATATAAGGACGGCTCTCAGGCAAGTGTGGCATTTAAGAGCTGTGTGATAAAGGTGCAGGTCCTGAGTGACCTTGACTTCAGCATGTGCCTCGTGTGAGTCTGCACTGCAGGGACAGGACTTTACAGTGGCGACGAGTTACGGGATTACAGAATCCACAGAATGGCGACCAACGGCTCAGATGAAAAATACAATGCTGGAGATAATTGGGAGGACTTTATAGAAAGGCTCCAGCAAAGCTTCGTAACCAAAGACTGGTTAGGCGATGATAAGACAGACAAGAGAAGAGCCCATCTCTCGACCAGCTGTGGCTCGAAAACATACGCCTTAATGAAGGACCTGCTGGCACCCGAGAAACCAGCAAGCAAGTCGTTTGAAGAGTTGAGCACACTGGTAAGAGACCACCTGAAGCCAGCGAGCAGCCTACACATGGCCAGACACAGGTTCTACAACTACAGACGCTGTGTGGGCCAGAGCATACCCGACTTCGTGGCGGAACTTCGGAAGTTGGCTAGCTTATGTGAGTTCTCCGATGAACTAAGGAGAGAAGTACTGAGAGACTTTTTTATTGAAGGAATATGCCACGCAGGCATATTCCGAAAGCTCGTAGAGACCAAGAACTTGACCCTAGAGGTAGCAGCACTGGTTGCACAGACATTCTTGGCAGGAGAAGAAGAAACGAGGTTGATCTACACTGCGGGTACGACAACGAACGAAACATCGGAACAAGGGGTTCACAGCGTGAAACAAGCCGCTACCCCCCACACACAGACAAAGGCAGGAGAGCAGGCCCTCAACAGCAGGCAGTGGCGCCAGAAGCCTTCAAGGGCCACATGAACGGCCGTTCACATCTCATCAACCCACAATGCAAGCAATCAACTACAAACTGAGAGAAGCTCAAGCGAGATCAGCCAGACGCAGCTCATCCTTTGGAAACAATGGAAGCAGTCTGTGCTGGAGATGTGGGGGAAGGCACTCAGCAAGGGGGTGTCGATTTCAGCATGCTGTTTGCAGAAACTGCGACTATACAGGGCATCAGGCCTGCATGGGCAGAAAAACGGCAGCTCAGCTAGTATACAAATTGATAGGGTCGGAAAGCGGACCAGAAGACGGTGGGGACAGTACCCGGGACAGCGAGGTACAGCGGGTCAACACAATCAATGGCCACTGCTCCTACAACAAGACGCCTCCAATAATGATGAGGGTCCTACTCAACGGGATACCCGTCAACATGGAACTGGATACGGGAGCGAGTCAATCTCTCATGAGCGCTCAACAATTTGAACAGCACAAAAGAGACAGACCAAAACTCACAAGGGTCGACACCAAACTAAGGACCTATACCAAAGAAATCGTCCCAGTCCTTGGCAGTGCCATGCTCTCAGTCACACACAAAGGGACAGTGAATCGACTTCCCCTGTGGATTGTCCCCGGAGACCTCCCAGCACTGCTGGGGAGAAGCTGGCTGGCAAAACTAAACTGGAAATGGGATGATGTTCACGCCATGTCGTCAGAGGAACGGACCTCCTGCTCAACAGTTCTAAGTCGATTTGAACATCTCTTTCAGCCAGATGTGGGCACCTTCAAAGGGGCTAAAGTCAAAATCTACATCACACAGGATGCTAGACCGGTCCATCACAAGGCTAGAGCTGTGCCCTATGTGATGAGAGAAAAGATTAAACATGAACTGGACAGGCTTCTGCGGGAAGGCATTATCTCACCCGTGGAATTTAGTGACTGGGCAAGTCCCATTGTCCCAGTCATGAAGCCTGATGGATCCATACGAATCTGTGGGGACTACAAGTCTATCATAAACAGAGTCTCCCTACAGGACCAATACCCACTGCCCAGATCAGAGGACTTATTTGTCACACTGGCTGGAGGAAAACTTTTCTCAAAACTAGATCTCACATCTGCGTATATGACACAAGAACTGACCGACGAGTCTAAGCTACTCACCACCATCAACACACATCGAGGCCTTTTTATGTACAATCAATGCCCATTCGGCATCAGGTTGGCAGCTGCCATATTCCAGCGCAACATGGAGAGTCTGCTCAAGTCCACCCCGGGGACGGTTGTATTTCAAGACGACATACTTAACACGGGCAGGGACACCGACTCCCATCTCCGCAATTTGGAGGAAGTACTAAAGCGGTTGGATCGGGTAGGCCTAAGAGTTAAAAAATCCAAGTGCCTGTTTCTCGCGCCCGAGGTTGAATTTTTGGGCAGAAGGATTGCTGCTGATGGATCCACCCAACAGAGTCCAAAACAGAAGCAATTCGCCTGGCACCCAGGCCCCGGAATGTCTCAGAACTGCGCGCCTTTCTCGGGCTACTCAATTACTTTGGGAACTTTATGCAGAACTTAAGCACGCTGCTGGAGCCTCTCCATGTGCTACTCAGAAAGGAGTGCGATTGGTTTTGGGGGGATGCCCAGGAACGCGCCTTCAATAAGGCACGCAACCTTCTGTGTTCCAACAGTGTTTTGGCTTTCTTTGATCCAGGTAAAAAGCTAGTTCTTACATGTGATGCATCAGCGTACGGGATCGGGTGCGTTTTACAACATGTCAATAGTGCGGGTAAATTACCACCCATAGCTTATGCCTCCAGGCCACTTTCGCGGGCGGAGCGCGGGTACGGAATGGTGTCAAAAAGATGAACCAATACCTTTTCGGGGCCAAGTTCGCATTAGAAACCGACCACAAGCCCCTCACGTCCCTACTATCTGAGAGCAAGGCAATAAACGCCAACGCCTCGGCACGCATTCAACGGTGGGCACTCATGCTGGCATCTTACGATTACACCATAAGGCACAGACCAGGCACAGACAACTGTGCTGACGTACTTAACAGGCTACCCCTGGTGACCATGGAAGGGTCTGACGAACAGGACTGTGAGATAGTCATGGCATTCAATGCCTTTGAGTCCACAGGTTCGCCATGACGGCTCGCCAAATCAGAGCCTGGACGACCAGCAACCCCACGTTATCCCTAGTAAAAAGATGTGTCTTAACTGGCGACTGGGCAGAGGCTCGTGATGCCTACCCCGAGGAGATCAAACCTTTCCTTAGGCGCATGCATGAGGTGTCACTACAAGCAGACTGCCTTATGTGGGGCAGCCGAGTAGTTATGCCTCTGCGAGACAGAGAGGAATTTGTCCGGGAGCTCCACCGCGAGCACCTGGGGATCGTTCTCATGAAGGCCATAGCCAGATCCCACATCTGGTGGCCTGGCATTGACGCAGACTTGGAGCTCTGCTTCCGACGGTGCACCATTTGTGCCCAACTCAATAATGCCCCCAGGGAGGCCCCCCTGAGCCCCTGGCCCTGGCCCACCAAACTGTGGTCGCGGGTGCACGTAGAATATGCGGGCCCATTCATGGGCAAAATGTTTCTCGTAGTTGTAGATGCATTTTCAAAGTGGATCGAATGCACCATTTTAAACTTGAGCACCACCTCCACCACTGTGGAGAGCCTTGGAACCATGTTCGCAACGCACTGACATATTGGTCAGTGATAATGGTCCGTGCTTCACCAGCGCAGAATTCCAAGACTTTATAATTGACCACGGCATAAATCACGTTAAGACGGCACCGTTCAAACCGGCCTCCAACGGCCAGGTGGAGCGAGCAATGCAGATTATTAAACAAGGCATGCTCAAAATCCAAGGTCCCACGCTGCAGGGCCACCTGTCGCGACTGCTGCTGGCATACAGATCTCGTCCGCATTCATTGACTGGAGTTCCCCCCGCACAACTATTGTTGAAACGGATCTTAAAGACAAGGCTCTCATTAATCCTCCCAGACATGCATGAAATCGTTGAGGCAAAGCGCCGTAAGCTAACTGAGTACCATGACCAAAATTTGAGGGGGAGGTGGAATGAGATAGGGGACAAAGTGTTTGTGCTAAACTATGGCAGGGGTCCCAAATGGCTTGCAGGGACCATAACAGGCAAGGAAGGAAACAGGCTACTGGTGGTACAAATGGATAATGGCCAAACCTGCCGGAGTCATGCAGACCAAGTCAAAAGTAGATTTACCAACAACACTGCTGAACCAGAGGCAGACTACAATGTGGAACTCACACCACACCTGGTGGACAGACAGAGGGAACAACCTGAGGAAAGGGCAATCCCAACAGACAGCCCAGGCGAGACACCAACAATCATACTGAATGAAACAGACAGCCCAGGCGAGATACCAGCGATCACACCGAGAGAAAAACAGGCACTAACGCAACAACTGAACCACAACTAAGACACTCCATGCGAGAGCATAGACCACCTGAGAGACTGAACCTATAAAGACAATAAGACCTTGGGAGAGGGTGATATCATGTATCTCACACTACTGTACACTACTGTATCTTACCATGCTATACATGACTGTAACTATAGATGACCTTTAACCACAAGCTTAACTTACCCCCAGGGGTGCACTTGCAGGAGACACTGGATACCTGTCCCAGACAGGTATATAAGGACAGGTCTCAGGCAAGTGTGGCATTCGAGAGCTGTGTAATAAAGGTGCAGGTCCTGAGTGACCTTGACGTCAGTATGTGCCTCGTGTGAGTCTGTACTGCAGGGACAGGACTTTACAGATGCAGGATGCAGAGAGGATGTTTCCACTGATGGGGGAGACTAGAACTGGAGGGCATGATCTTAGGATAGGGACCGCCCATTTAAAACACAGATGAGGAGAAATTTCTTCTCTCAGAGGGTTGTAAATCTGTGGAATTCGCTGCCTCAGAGAGCCATGGAAGTTGGGACATTGAATGAATTTAAGACAGAAATAGACAGTATCTTAAACGATAAGGGGATAAGGGGTTCTGGGGAGCGGGTGGGGGAGTGGAGCTGAGTCCATGATCAGATCAGCCATGATCTTATTGAATGGCGGAGCAGGCTCGAGGGGCCATATGGCCTACTCCTGTTCCTATTTCTGATGTTCTTATGTTCTTGCGCACATTACTCCATTGCGACATTTCATTTCACACTCAAATTAAGCAAACCTTAAAAATATCGTTGAAAGAAAATATCGTTTTAATAATCTACTTACAAAAAGAAATATCTTTTGCCGAATGTACCCTTGTGTTCTGAAGGATTCCACTATATATTGTATCATCCTCCAGGGAGCTAATGGTTTCTCCATCATGCAAAGCATTCTGGGAACGATGACTAATTATTGCCAGCCTACACTGCGTGAACTCTCCGCAGGTTTGCAGCTTGTGAAAAAAAAAATTCCGCCATTCGCCCCCCTTCCCCATTAGCTAAAATTCTCTGAAAATTTACAACCCAATGATAAAATGCAAACCAGTGATATTGCTGTAATACTCTCAGAAAAGCATTGCTTGAGGGAGACAGAATGGTGTTCCCCAGGAAAGCTGCTCCCTTAATCTTACAGAAAGAACATTTCACTGTTGCACATCCCATTTAATGCTCAGCAGGTTGGTATTCACAGCACTTGGTTGATGATTTGAATGGGGAATAAATTATTTGGATCTTTTAGCCTGAAAAGCAGATGTCTGTGAGGTGCTCTTCTCGAGATGTACAAGACAGTTGGTTGAATGGAAAAGGTACATGTGCAATAATTTACATTACATGGAATTGCAACACAGAACCAGGCCATTCAGCCAACGATTATGCTCCACATGAATTTCCTCCCACCCCTCATCACCTCACCCTCTCAGCATACCCTGCTATTCCTTTGTCCCTCATATGCTTATTTTGCTTCCCCTTAAATGCATCTTTTGGTGACTGTCTTATATTTATGGTCTCTAGTTTTGCTTTCCCCACAATTGAAAAATCTTCTCTCTGTCTACTCTATCAGACCCCCTTCATAATTTTAAGGACCTCTATCAGGTCACCCCTCAGCCTTCTCTTTTCTGGAGCAAAGAACTCCAGCCTGTACACCCTTTCCGAATAAGTATAACTTCTCAGTTCTGGTATAAATCTTTTTTGCACCTTTTCCAATGCCTCTATATCCTTTTTTAAATTATGGAGACCAGAACTATGCAGAATACTCCAAGTGTAGTCATACTTAAATAATACTTCAAATTAAATATGAGAAGAGGATATGGGGACTCCGGTTCAGGCTAGTAGAAGGCAAGTTTAGGACTCATGTTAGGAAATTCTTCTTCGCACAAAGAGTAGTCAATGAGTGGAATGGACTACTCTGAAGAGTATGTGAGGTGACAACCCTGAATTAGTCTCAGAAACAGTTGGATGCCGAAATGGTGGGACTTTAAGATCTCTCTGGATGGATGAATTAAGATAGGCTGAATGGCCTTCCACATCCGTAATTATCTTGCGATATTGTAAAAGATCAAGAGTTCAAAATTAATGGTGTAGCTTTACAATAAAACCGATGCAAATCTGCTATAACAGATCAAAGGTCCACTCACATCAGAGACTGATGTAAGTACATGGATTGTAGGTCTGCATGTATCTGCTTAGGATGAGACAATTATGTTTAATTGATCAATAAATGGATCAGTTTATGGCTAGTGATTGTATTATTTAAGTACAATTATCTGTACTTGCAATAATTGAACGAGTTATTTTAACATGGTCGCACTGTTAAACACTGTTATGTATACAGAATACAGTGTAAGCAAATCAAATGTAAGCAAATGTCTGGGGGCTGCTAATTCTACCTTCCTGTCATGTGGTCCGACACATCCCTAAAGTCCATTTTGTATCAGAGAAGGCATCATGCCTGCTTGCTGTTTTCATCTGCCTTGGGGTTTCAGTGAGCCTGGTTACAATCAACTCTGATAACATCCAAAGTTTATCAAGCACACAACTATGATAAAGTGTGAAATTCTGCTTACACCAACCATTTTTGATTATATACATTTTTGGTCCACAGCTGTTGAAAATAAAAAAGCCCAGTTTTACCTTGGTGAAACTTTGAAGAACATAGGAAGAATTGAAATGAGACAAGATTATTGGACTCATTGGGCCTGCATTCATGTACAATCTATCCATGTGATTTACTGGTCCCCTCATCTCCACCACTCAGTAGTGGCTTGTTGCTGTCCACCATCAGTAACAACAACCTGCATTTATATAGCGACAGCCAAAATGCGCACGCAGATAGACACAGGCGAAAAAACTATAAAAAGAAATTCAAATTACATTCTAAATAATACAATAAGGAGTATACAATAATAAAATCAGTATAATAAAGATTTATTATAATTAAACAAAATTAAATAATATATACCATAATTATAACTTAAGTTCAAATTAGAAAATCAGCAATTGAATCAAATTAAAACAGTTATTAGAAACATAGAAACATAGAAAATAGGTGCAGGAGTAGGCCATTCGGCCCTTCTAGCCTGCACCGCCATTCAATGAGTTCATGGCTGAACATGCAACTTCAGTACCCCATTCCTGCTTTCTCACCATACCTCTTGATCCCCCTAGTAGTAAGGACTTCATCTAACTCCTTTTTGAATATATTTAGTAAATTGGCCTCAACAACTTTCTGTGGTAGAGAATTCCACAGGTTCACCACTCTCTGGGTGAAGAAATTCCTCCTCATCTCGGTCCTAAATGGCTTACCCCTTATCCTTAGACTGTGAACTTCTGGACTTCCCCAACATTGGGAACATTCTTCTTGCATCTAACCTGTCTAACCCCGTCAGAATTTTAAACGTTTCTACGAGGTCCCCTCTCATTCTTCTGAACTCCAGTGAATACAAGCCCAGTTGATCTAGTCTTTCTTGATAGGTCAGTCCCGCTGATCCAGTCTTTCTTGATAGGTCAGTCCCGCTTGTCTTTAAGATTCATTCCCTTTGGCCCTCTTGTAACAATGACATTTCTTCAACCATCAATCTGCTCAGTCACACCCTCACTACCACCTTTGATGTCCTAGTCCCTATTAAAATGATTACTTTCTCCCGCCCTTACCGTTCCCCCTGGTACAGCCCTTATCTTCGCTCCCTCAAGTCTAAAGGGCGTAGACTTGAACGGATGTGGCGGACAACTGGTTTAATCATTCACCGCCAGATCTGGCTCGAACACATAAAACACTATCAGTTCTTACGCTTGTCTACGAAAGCTGCTCATTATTCCAGGATAATTCTGGATTGCAAAAATAACCCCAGGCTACTATTCTCAACTGCTAACCATCTCATTAAACCCTTCTCCCCTGTCTCCACCACACTCACCTCCAACAACAAGTGTGAGGAGCTCATGGACTTCTTTGTATCAAAGATTGAGACGATCCAATCAGCTGCCTCTGCGAGTTCCCTAACTTCACCTAGCCCACAGGACCAAACTTCATCTGATGCTCCCACCTGCCCTAGCCCTAAACTCATATCTTTTTCTAGTTTCTCTTTGATCTCCCCTCTTAATCTCTCCAAACTCACCTTATCTATGAGACCCACTGCCTGCTCTCTTGACCCTATTCCCATTAAACTGCTGACCACTCAACTTCCTTTTCTGGCTCCCATGTTAGCCGACACTGTTAACGGTTCTCTGTCCTCGGGTACTGTTCCCCTCTCCTTCAAATCTGCTGTCATCACCCTCTCCTCAAAAAACCAACCCTTGACCCCACTGTGCATGCTAGCTATCGCCCCATCTCCAACCTCCCTTTCCTGTCCAAAGTACTTGAACGTGTTGTTACCTCCCAAATCCGTGACCATCTTTACATGAATTCAATGTTTGAATCCCTTCAATCTGGCTTTCGCCCCTGCCACAGTACCAAAACTGCTCATCAAAGTCACAAATGACATCCTTTGTTAAGATTGGATAATTACGTTCAGAAGAAAATATTAAGAAATGTCTCTCACAAGTGCTGACTGAGTAAATGTGAATGGAAAACATTCTTCTGTCGTGATAATATACAGTCTTAAATCTGACTCCCCAATGGCTGAGTAGATGCCTGCATGCCCAGTGTAGACCTCCTGTTTGCTCTCTATTATATTAGCTGATTTCAGTCAGGGCAAAGGTTTTCTTTTCCATTTGATTTCAATGCTCTGAGTGAAGAGTCACATGGAGACCAGAACAGGTAGAGACAACAGCTACCCTTTGCTCCCTTGAAGCACCTTAATGAACCTGTTGAGTTTTTATGACAATTGAGCATGCTTATTTTTTTTTTTGGTGCAATTTGCCAGATTTATTGGAAGTTCATTTCTTAACTTGCCATGGTGATATTTGTCCTCATGACCTCTGGGTTGCTAGTCCAGACCACAACCACTAGATTTAATGTTGAAATGATACCATGCATCTCCAACCCTTCATTATCCCATGTGGAGTCTGCAGTATTAGATGTTCCCATGTCAAACTCTACACGGGATAGTGGATAGTTGGAGATGAATTGTATCATTCCGAGATGGGCTTTGGCCATATACTCCTTGAAAATTCATCCTCTGACCATTCTTTGCTTTTTCCTTTGCTTTTTGGTGCATTTTTGTGACTGTCCAAGTGGGAGCTGTAAATACTGGGCACTGGAACACCTCTGTATTTGTTCCATCGAGTGTCAGTTTCCTCTACACTTTTACAATAATGCAACTTAGCACCACCCCCCCTCCCCCCCCCCCGCAACATCAACCTCAGCAGAGCAGTCCTGTTGCATGTGTGTGCCTTGTCCCAATCCATTCTTGTTAACTGAAGTTAAATGAAGATTCCAAATTATGAGCCATTTTGTATTATGCATTCATACTCACTAGAAGCAATTAGGGTATCCAAATTTGACTTGAGAAAGAAAGAATTTGCATTAATATAGTGCCTCTCATAACCTCAGGGTGTCCCAAAGTACTTAACAGCCAATTAAATACTTTTGAAGCATAGTCACTGTTGTAATGTAGGAAACACGGCAGCTAATTTGCACACAGCAAGCTCCCACAAACAGCAGTGTGATAATGACCAGATAATCTGTTTTAGTGATGTTGATTGAGGGATAAATGGTGGCCAGAACACCAGGGAGAACTCTCCTGCTCATACCAAAGAAGCAGGATTTTAATGCCGAGTCTGGTCTGAATTTGATGCTCGCGCCTCAGAGCTGAAAGGACACAGTGCTTGTTTTTTATTTTAAGATTTGTACTTTGAGACATGGCAGGGTTAGGGTTGCCAACTTCGATTGGGTATATTCCTGAAGATTTCATTACATGACCTCCCGCCTCAAATGCCCCACCCCCACTCTCCCACCATTGGTCCATCTTCCAGGCTTCCCAGGGCCAATTGGAAAGTGTACAGCCCTTTGTTACCCAATTGGGTTAACCTTGACTGTGAGTGAAACAGCCTTTTTTGCCCAACTCCTATATTTTTATTACTAATAAAAGAAAGAGTCAAAGAAAATGAAAAGAACACAATTTATTTTATTGTTCCTCTGCTATTTCTCCTGGGTTGCTGGCAGCAGTGCCCTGGAGATTAGAGTTCAATTCCTGGAGACTCCAGTCCAATCCTGGAAGATTGGCAACCTGAGGTGGGGCTGGGGATTATAAATACTGTATACCTTTTAGCGGTTAAATATAGCAGATGGTCACTAGCACAAATGCATCTACCATTTTACAGTATCAAGGTGTACAGTGTCATACTAAGATTCAAGATTACATGGAAACGCTAATATGCAAGGTCTGATGTTAAATGCAAATCTATCGATTATTGTTTCAGAATGCAGAGGGATTCAGCATTCTCTCATGTCTCTCGGGTATTTCCAATCGTTTTAGATACTGTAATCCTTGGATGTTAGGTTCAATGGACTTTATTTTAGTGATGTCAGGGACTGCAGAAAATGCCAGTCTAAAAGCAGTGCAGCCTGTGGAACGATTTGAGATGCTGCATTTGCTATTTTCTGTCAATAGAGGGCGTTTCAGTAGCTCACGACTGGCCTCTAGTGGCAGGAATTAGTGTTGTACCATTATAGCACAAAATGGACAACACCTGAGAACCTGAACTCTCAAACAATGTGCTCTCCATCCTCCATCATCAAAACGAATTTTAAACAAATGGAAACAAGTCCTGCCTTTGCAGGCCTACAGTTTGTCCCATGGCAACAGAGATGTTCAATTAAGTTCTAAAGATGAATGCGTACTAACTCGATTGTCACCACACTTACCAATTAACCAAACCAACATGCGGTGTATGCTCAGCAACTGTATTTAATCAAGCTTTGTGTCTGTGTGAATGCAATTTAAGGTATGTGCAGACCATGTAATGCCTCCAGGTTAGGCACACAGGGCCAACAACTATCTCTTCCATGTCACCCTGTTTTTGACGAGATCCTGCGCTTCTTCTAGTAGTTCCTTCTCTATGGTACTCTGTGGGGTTATTCTTGCACTTCCACATTTCCCTTCTCCACTGAGTTACTATTTTGGTGCTTGCTTTGATTTTTTATTGATTCATTCACAGGATGTGGGTGCCGTTGACAAGGGCGGCATTCATTGTCCATCCCTAGTTGCTCTTTGGAAGGTAGTGGTGTGCCTTCTTCTTGAACCGCTGCAGTTCATGTGGTGAAGGTATTCCCACAGTGCTGTCAGGGAGGGAGTTCCAGAATTTTGACCCAGCGACGATGAAGGAACAGGCGATATATGTCCAAGTCGGGATGGTGTGTGATTTGGTTGGGCACTTTAGAGGTGGTGGTGTTCGCATGCACCTGCTCCCCTTATCCTTCTAGGCTGTAATACCCACCCTCCTGTATGGCTCAGAGACATGGACCTTGTAGAGTAGACACCTCAAGGCGCTGGAGAAATACCAGCAATGATGCCGCCGCAAGATCCTACAAATCCCCTGGGAGGACAGATGCACCAACATTAGCGTCCTCGACCAGGCCAACATCCTCAGCATTGAAGCACTGACCACACTCGATCAACTCCGCTGGGCAGGCCACATTGTTCGCATGCCAGACACGAGACTCCCAAAGCAAGCGCTCTACTCGGAACTCCCTCACGGCAAACGAGCCAAAGGTGGGCAGAGGAAACGCTACAAGGACACCCTCAAATCCTGAAAAGTACAACATCCCCACTGACATCTGGGAGTCCCTGGCCAAAGACCGCCCTAAGTGGAGAAAGTGCATCCGGGAGGGCGCTGAGTTCCTCGAGTCTCATCGCCGAGAGCATGCAGAAATCAAGCGCAGGCAGCGGAAAGAGCGTGCGGCAAACCAGTTCCACCCACCATTTCCCTCAACGACTATCTGTCCCACCTGTGACAGGGACTGTGGCTCTCATATTGGACTGTACAGCCACCTAAGGACTCATTTTAAAAGTGGAAGCAAGTCTTCCTCGATTCCGAGAGACTGGCTATGATGATGATGATGTCCTTCTAGGTGGTGGAGGTCACGGGTTTGGGAGGTGCTGCCGATGAGAAAGGTATGCTGGAGTCTTCCATTCTGAAGTCAACTGAAAAACCTTCATACATGTCATCCTACCAAACTGACAAAAACTGACTAACAGCTTCAAATAAAAAGCTGATAGCATCTTAAAAAAGCTGTTAGCTCATAAAATGGCTCTGAATTCACACAAAAGCAAGTAATTATATAGAAAGTGGAGTGACTTGTAACTTGAGCTGTACATATATCTAATATTCCCTCAGTTTAAGCACATGATAGCCTGAAAGGAGACTCAAGCGTTGAAAGCACCAGATTTATTTTAATGGGGATCTGGGAGCACATCCCTCTGATATTTAGATGTTGGACTTTCCAGTGTTTTGGAATCCTCAGTGAAAAGGAGAATTTTTTTTGCTGAATATTTTGAAAACGTCTCTCCATTTGCCATTTTTGGGAATGACTTACTTGTCTTTATATTTTGAAACTTTTTTCTCCGAGTAGCAGCAGATAATCTGTAACAAGGAGATTAGAAAATGAACCAGAATTTGCAGTCGGTATGATGGCGTGCTCTGAGATACGCCATTATACGGTCTTTGAAATGGACCACAAATGCACCCACTAAACCCCGACCTTGACAGATGAGCTGCACAGACGGGGAAATCCTCATTGCTGTCGCAGAGTCGGGCTAATTACCCACCAACTGCCCAGCAATTACGTCCGACAATTTTACGGCTGGTGCAAACAGGTGCAGGGCCTGGGGGGATGCTCCCTTGAAAGTTCTAATTTTTACTTTATAAGTGATGCATTCAGCTTCATTTTAACACTTTCACAAATTACAATTGATTTTTAATCTAAGAAAAGGAAAAGTAATAAGAACATAAGAAAGAGGTGTCGACCATAAGGGCCCTCGAGCCTGCTCTGCTTTTCAATAAGGTCATGGCCGATCATCGATTACAACTCCACTTTCCCGCCCAATCCCCATATCCCTTGATTCCCTTAGAGTCCAAAATCTGTTGATCTCAGTAATAGAAAGAACTTTGTCACTTCAGGACATCTCAAAGCACTTTACAGGCAATGAAGCACTTTTTGAAGTGTAGTCACTGTTGTATCTGGTTTCCACACCTGCCACAGTACCGAAACAGCTCTCATCAACTGACATCCTTTGTGACAAAGGCAAACTATCCCTCCTCGTCCTTCTTGACTTGTCTGCAGCCTTTGACACGGTTGACCACTCTATCTTTCTCCAATGCCTCTCCACCGTGTTCCAGCTGGGTGGAACTGCACTCTCCTGGTTCCATTCTTATCTATCTAACCATAGCCAGAGAATCACCTGCAATGGCTTTTGTTTCTGCCCCCGCATCTTTACCTTTGGTGTCCCCAAGGATCTATCTTTGGCCCCCTCTTATTTCTTATCTACATGTTGCCCCTTGGTGACATCATCCAAAAATACAGCATCTGTTGCCACATGTACACTGTTGACACCCAGCTCTACCTCACTACCACTTCTCTCGACCCCTCCACGGTCTCTAAGGTGGCAGACAGCTTGTCCGACAGCCAGTTCTGGATGAGCAGAAATGTTCTCCTGTTGAATATTGGGAAGACCGAAGCCAAAGTTTTCAGTCCCCACCACAAACTCTGTTCCCTACCCACTGACTCTATCCCTCTCCCCAACTTCTGTCTGAGGCTGAACCACACTGTTCGCAACCTTGGTGTCATATTTGACCCTGAAATGAGCTTTCGATCACATATCCGCAACATAACTAAGACCGCCTATTTCTATCTCTGTAACATCGCCCGTCTCTGTCCTTGCCTCACTCAGTTCATCCGCTGCTGAAGCCCTCATCCATAACTTTGTTACTTCTAGACTTGATTATTCTAATGCACTCCTGACTGACCTCCCACATTCTACCCTACATAAACTAGAGGTGATCCAAAAGTCAGCTGCCCGTGTCCTAAATTGCATCAAGTCTCGATCATCCATCACCCCTGTGTTCGCTGACTTACATTGGCTCCCAGTTAAGCAACGGCTCAATTTCAAAATTCTCATCCTTATTTTCAAATCCTTCATGGCCCGCCCCTCCCTATCTCTGTATTCCTTGTGCATGAATCCCAAAAGGTTAGTTTGCAGGTGCAGCAGGTAATCAGGAAGGCGAATGGAATGTTGGCCTTCATTGCGAGAGGGATGGAGTACAAAAGCAGGGAGGTCCTGCTGCAACTGTATAGGGTATTGGTAAGGCCGCACCTGGAGTACTGCGTGCAGTTTTGGTCACCTTACCTAAGGAAGGATATACTGGCTTTGGAGGTGGTACAGAGATGATTCACTAGGCTGATTCCGGAGATGAGGGGGTTACCTTATGATGATAGATTGAGTAGACTGGGTCTTTACTCGTTGGAGTTCAGAAGGATGACGAGTGATCTTATAGAAACATTTAAAATCATGAAAGGGATAGACAAGATAGAGGCAGAGAGGTTGTTTCCACTGGTAGGGGAGACTAGAACTAGGGGGCACAGCCTCAAAATACGGGGGAGCCAATTTAAAACCGAGTTGAGAAGGAATTTCTTCTCCCAGAGGGTTGTGAATCTGTGGAATTCTCTGCCCAAGGAAGCAGTTGAGGCTAGCTCATTGAATGTATTCAAGTCACAGATAGATAGATTTTTAACCAATAAGGGAATTAAGGGTTACGGGGAGAGGGCGGGTAAGTGGAGCTGAGTCCACGGCCAGATCAGCCATGATCTTATTGAATGGCGGAGCAGGCTCGAGGGGCTAGATGGCCTACTCCTGTTCCTAATTCTTATGTTCTTATATTCTTATGTTCTCCTTCAGCCTACAACCACTGAGATGCCTGCACTCCTCAAATTCTGCCCTCTTGAGCATCCCTGATTATAATTGCTCAACCATTGGTGGCTATGCCTTCTGCTGCCTCGGCCCTAAGCCAATTCCCTGCCTAAACCTCTCCGCCTCTCTATCTCTCTGTCCTCCTTCAAGACGCTCCTTAAAACCTACCTCTTTAACCAAGCTTTTGGCCACCTGCCCTAATTTCTCCTTATGTGGCTCGGTGTCAATTTTTTTGTCTCATAATACTCCAAGCGCCTTGGGACGTTTCACTACGTTAAAGGCGCTCGATAAATACAAGTTGTGGTTATTGTAATGTAGGAAACGCACCAACCAATTTGTGTACAGCAAACTCCCACAAAGAGCAATCCAATAAATGACCAGATAATCTGTTTAGTGATATTAATTGAGGAATAAATATTGGCCAGGACACCGGGGAGAACCTCCCGGCCCTTCTGCAAATAGTGTCATCAGACCATTTACATCCACCTGAGAGGTCAGACGGGGCCTCGGTTTAACGTCACATCTGAAAGTCGGCTCCTCCGACAGTGCAGCACTCCCTCAGTACTGCACTGGGAGTGTCAGCCTAGGTTTTGTGCTCAAGACTCTGGAATGAAGTTGTAGCGGACTGGTAGTAATAAATATAATAGCTGATAGATGATTTACAGTTTAAGGGTACACAGCAACAAAACATTTTTTTCATTATTTCTTTTTAATACTCAGTTTGGTTTGCACGAGTGCAATAGAATTCTCTTTCATGCAGATGTATTGTCATTGTTGAATTTGCCATTAAGTAGGGTCCTTTTTGGACAATGGATCAACAGTTCGCAATAATTCTTCTTAAATTGTCCCCTTTCTGGTTCAGCCTCGTGCTCTTGTGAACAACAGCAGCTCCTCCATTCTGAGCTGTGCTCTCCCCAGCTCTTTGTGAGCTGCAGTTCCAATTTACATTTTTATTGATAACCCATTTAGTTTTACTGACAGTAGATAAATATAAGGGCCGCAATAAAAGCAACGCACGGCAGTTTTAAATGAAAAGCTAGCTGTTTGTTTGGTGCCTGCCCTTGGTCAGAAAGATTTATTTAGGTACTTCCTCATCTTTTTTTAAGTCCCAGCCTTGACCCATGTGACCAACTGCCAGGTGTCTACCAATGCCACTTGTAAGTGTTTGAGGATTGGGAGTATTTTAGAATTCAGCAAAGGAGGACCAAGAAATTGATAAAGAAAGGGAAAATAGAATATGAGAGTAAACTAGCAAGAAACATAAAAACAGACTGTAAAAGCTTCTATAGGTATGTAAAAAGGAAAAGATAAGCAAAAGTAAATGTGGGTCCCTTACAGGCTGAGACAGGAGAAATTATAATGGAGAATAAGGAAATGGCAGAGAAATTAAGCAAATACTTTGTGTCTGTCTTCATGGAAGAAGACGCAAAAAAACCTCCAGGAAATAGTGGAGAACCAATGGTCTAGTGAGAATGAGGAACTGAAAGAATTTAGTATTAGTAAAAAAATAGTACTGGAGACATTAATGGGACTGAAAACCGATAAATCCCCTGGACCTGATGGCCTACATTGAAAGAGGTGGCTATAGAGATTGTTGACTGCGTTGGTTGTCATCTTCTAAAATTCCATAGATTCTGGCACAATTCCCGTGTATTGGAAGGTAGCAAATGTAAGCCCACTATTTAAGCAAGGAGGGAGAGAGAAAATGGAGAACAACAGACCAGTTAGCCTTACATCAGTAGTAGGGAAAAGGCTAGAAACTATTATTAAGGACATGGTAACAGGGCACTTAGAAAATAATAATAGGATTGGGCAAAGTCAACATGGATTTATGATAGGGAAATCATGTTTGATGAATTTGTTAGAGTTTTTGAGGTTGTAACTAGCAGAATAGATAAGGGGGAACCAGTGGATGTGGTACATTTGGATTTTCAGAAGGCATTCGATAAGGTGCCACACAAAAGGTTATTGAACAAAATGAATATGGATAATTAACATAGGATTGTGGGTAATATACTAGCATGGATTGAGGATTGCTTAACAGACAGAAACAGAAAGTAGGAATAAACGGGTCATTTTCGGGTTGGCAGACTGTAACTAGTGGGGTACCACAAGGATCAGTGCTTGGGCCCCAGCTATTCACAATCTATATCAATGATTTGGATGAGGGGACCAAATATAATATATCCAAATTTGATGATGATGCAAAGCTAGGTGGGAATGTAAGTTGTGAGGAGGATGCAAAGAGGCTTCGAGGAGATATAGACAGGCTAAGTGAGTGGGCAAATGGAATATAATGTGGAGAAATGTGAAGTTACCCACTTTGGTCGGAAAAATGGAAAAACAGTCTATTTTTTAAATGGTGAGAGATTGGGAAATGTTGGTGTTCAGAGGGACCTGGGTGTCCTTGTACACGAATCACTGAAAGTTAACATGCAGACACGGCAAGCAATTAAGAAAGCAAATGTTGGCCTTTATTCCAAGAGGATTTGAGTATAAGAGTAAAGATGTCTTACTGCAATTATATAGGGCCCTGGTGAGACCACACCTGGAGTATTGTGTACAGTTTTGGTCTCCTAACCTAAGAAAGGGTATACTTGCCATAGAGGGAATGCAACAAAGGTTCACCAGACTGATTCCTGGGATGGAGGGATTGTCCTATGAGGAGAGATTGAGTAGAGACTAAGCTTATTTTCTCTAGAGTTTAGAAGAATGAGAGGGATCTCATTGAAACATACAAAATTCTTACGGGGCTTGACAGGGTAGATGCAGGGAAGATGTTTCCTCTGGCGGGGGAGTCTACAACCAGGGGTCACAGTCTCAGAATAAGGGTTCGGTCATTTAGGACTGAGATGAGAAGAAATTTCTTCATTCAGAGGGTGGTGAATCTTTGAAATTCTCGATACCAGAGGGCTGTGGATGATCAATTGTTGAGTATATTCGAGACAGAGATCGATAAACTTTTGGATATTAAGGAACTCAAGGGATATGGGGATAGTGCAGGAGTTGATGTAGAAGATCAGCCATGATCTTATTGAATGGCAGAGCAGACTCGAGGGGCCTAATGGCCTACTCCTGCTCCTATTTCTTATTCACCAGCAACACTCTTTCTCAACTTCAACTCTCAACCGAGCAACATCTGACACACCGCATGGTTGGTGGGGCGGGGTGGGGGTGGGGGAGTGATTGGTCTACTGAGATGTCACTCATCAAGGAGTCCTAATTGGACACTGCCATTGACAACTGTTGGGGAACCACATATCCTTCATTGTCCAATCGTGCCACAATAGCTAAGTACCAGACACAATGGCATAATCTCTTTGAATGTAATTTGCAGTTTTTATATTCCAAATATGCCCCTCCCCCAAACCCAAAATGCCAAGTCATAGATCTAAGTGATTATTACTCTTGATGTAAATGAGGAATAAATTTGCCCAAAATGTCTTAATGGAATAAGTGATGAAGCACTCAGCTTGCATCTTCAATCCGATCAGTTATAAATTATTGGAGAAGACTCCATTCGTCTGCCCTTGTGAATTGTGCTGAATCAATCTAGGTTCTCCAGCTAACTGCCTGCTGATGGCTCCTTCCATATTTCTCGAAGGATCTTATGTAAGAAGTTCATGACACTTGCTATTAGTGGAGGGAAGGGAGGTGAACTCTCTCAATTCAGTATGGAATCGGTCGCTTAAAACTATCCAAGGGTGCTAAATGCAACAAACAAATCACAAAAATAGCTGCAGTGCCTCAGCAATCTTGATTGTAAGATTAAGAGCTGGGTAGGGAAAAAAATTAGGCCTTTGCTAAGTTTTCTCAGGAAGGCCCGAAGGCTGATATCTGAAAAATGACCAGCAGCTTTTAGCATCGTTCTTCATCCTCGGCTATCTATTGTTTACTGTAGTTTGTTTTTATTCTGAGATCTGAGAAGCAAAGATATGAATCATTGTGTGACGTTAAGTGTTGAGGAACCGTCAACAGTTTGGCAGCAGAACAAGAGAGCAACATTCATATCATGGTTGTCGATTTATGTGCTGGCACGATACCATTTTCTGTACCACTGACTGGGACAGTAGTCTTCTTTGGGGCAAAGTATAAAAGAAGAAGAGGTCATGAGTATTTTTAGCATCAGTAGAAGGAGCTTATACATAAGCTATTGAGGGTGGGTGAGTCGCTTTAATACAATCATTTTGGAGATAGCATTTATTTTTGTGTGTGCTGAAACACTATTCCTTATGTAGAGGTAAGTGGGTGCCTGCTACCAATTCTATAAAGGGGAAAATAATTATTCTTGGTCAAACACGATGATGGACGGGAAATTTCCAAGGCCTGGAGGAGCCGGTTGGAACTATGCAAATTAACCGAAAAATGGCACGCGCTTTCCCTCGACATTAATTGCCTCTGACGTCGACGCAGAAATAAATCAGAGGCAGTACATCCCTGATTGTCCAACATGACGGCCACTACCCAAGTTCCTGTTGGTAACTAAGGGACCTCGGAAAGTTACGCCCAAAGTGCCAGTGCTCCATTTATCTGCGTACCTGATTACTTGCCCAGAGGTTTTGTTGGATCAAGATGTTTCCTCATCGCCCAAAGCCGCACCTATTTCTTTATGTTGTTTGCATTTCGTCTGTTTTTGTCCGATGAGTAAAGCTGCACGGCATTGCTTGTTGTACTACACTTGTGTTCATTCACCTCCCCTTTACCACAAGACCAACATTTGGGGGTCTTGTACAGCTTATTTCCGGGTGATCAACCAGGTGACCCTGCCCATTATCGTAGATAATGGGGGTTCCACACTGTAATTTCACAGTGTGGAGATTCTGATTTTGGTGCGGACAACAACAACTCACATTTATATAGTGCTTTTATCCTATGGTGCTTCGCAGAAGCGTTATCAGACAGAAATTTGACACCAAGCCAAAGAAAGAGATATTAGGACAGATGACCAAAGATTTGGTCAAAGAACTAGATTTTAAGGAGTGCCTTGAAGGAGGAGAGAAAGGCAGAGAGATTCACAAAGGTAATTCCAGAGCTTAGGGACAGACAGCTGAAGGCATGGCCGCTTTGGAGGAACGCAGAGTTGTATGGCTGAATAGGGGTCGCAGAGAAAAGAAGAGCGGCAGAAAAAATGACAAATTTATATAGCGCTTTTCATGATCTCAGGACACCCCAAAGCATTTTACAATGAATGAAGCACTTTTGAAGTATTGTCACTGTTGTAATGTAGGAAACGTGGCAGCCAATTTGCATACAGCAAGGTCCCACAAACAGCAATGTGATGTTTTTAAGTGGATATTATAAAACAGAAACAGGCTATTGAGCCCAAACCAGTCTGTGCTGTCACTTACCTTCATACGAGCAAATAGTTTTAATCATATTTACCCACCCTGTCACCATAAACCTTCAACCCCCTTCTTCCTTCATCCACCTATCCAATCTAATCTTAAATGTTGGCATAGTTTCTACCTCAACCATTAACCCTGGAAGCAAATCCCACATCCTCACAACTCCCTGTCTGAAGAAGCATCTCTTGCCCTCCATTCTAATTATCATACATTTCATCTTGTATCTATGCCACCCTCGTCCTAGACTCCTGATAAACAGTTTGCTTCAGTCTACTTCAGAAAAGCTTATTCACTTTACTGGTTGAAAAAGATGGGGGGGGGGTGGGGGGGAAGGGGGAGGGGGCGGGGGGGGGGGGGAAGGGAACATGCAGACATTATTCAGATTACAGCTGTAGTGTCATCCCCTGTCCTTTTGTGTTAAATTCAATAACACTCGAAGAGTCTGTGCCTGTGGCCAGAACCTTGAAATAGCTAAAATAAGCAGCTGTGTTAGCAATAAATGTTCACTCTGCAGGTCTCCTGGCGAGTTGTTTATTCAGTCATTGTGATGAAGTGACCAATGATAAGGGATATATAATAACATATTTGTCCACAGGTGCAACTGCTCATCATGTGAAAGATACTGTAGTGGTATCACATTATTACAGAAAATAAATTGCTCGCTACAATAAATTAATTCACACAATTAGAAGTCGGGGGACTGCACATTATTGACTATCAATTTGACGAACAAAAGCAGCTCAAAGATCACAGAATGCTGGGAGCACTCAACAGGTCAGGCAGCATCTGTGAAGAGGGGAAGTTAGGGCTAAAGTTTCAGGCAACGGACCTTTCGGCAGAACCCTTGATTAACCTGAAACGTTAACCCTACCTTCCACTCTCCACAGCGGCTGCCTGATCTGCTGTGTTTTCACGGTTTTTTACATTTTTGCAGAAGAACATAAGAAATAGGAGCAGGAGTAGGCCATTTGGCCTCTTGAGCCTGCTCCGCTGTTCAATAAGATCATGGCTGATCTGATCTTGGCCTCAACTCCACTTCCCTGCCCGCTCCCCATAACTTTTGACTCCCTTATCAGTCAAAAACCTGTCTATCTCCATCTTAGATACATTCAGTGTCCCAGCCTCCACAGCTCTCTGTGGTAGAGAATTCCAAAGATTCACGATCCTCTGAGAGAAGAAATTCCTCCTCATTTCCATTTTAAATGAGCGACCCCTTATTCTGAAAATATACCCGCTAGTTATAGATTCCCCCACAAGTGAAACATCCTCTGCATCTACCCTGTCGAGACCCCTCAGAATCTTATACGTTTCAATAAGATCACCTCTCATTCTTCTAAACTCCAAGGAGTATAGGCCCAATCTCAACCATTCTTCATAAGACAACCCCTTCATCTCAGGAATCAACCTCATGAACCTTCTCTGAACTGCCTCCAATGCAAGTACATCCCTCCTTAAATAAGGAGACCAAAACTATAGGCAGTACTCCAGGTGTGGTGTCACCAACTGTACAGTTGGAGCAGGACCTCCCTAATTTTATACTCCATCTCCCTTGCAATAAAGGCCTTTTATTTCAGATTTCCAGTTCTCACAGTCCACTGTCTGAGACTGAACCAGAATCATTCGCAACCCATATGAACCTGAGCAGAGCTTCCGAAGACCATAATCGGGAAAGAGTGAAGAGGACTGGGACTAATTGGATAGCTCTTTCAAAGAGCCAGCACAGGCATGGTGGCCAAATGGCCTCATTCTGTGCTGTAAGACGCTATGAAAGCATAGGATTTGGTTCCTCACTCTCACTTCCCTACACAATGAATTCCCAACTTCTTCCGGACCATCAAGGGTAGCAGCCTTGATGTGAGGGCTGGCTGATTCCCACAGGGAATGATCTCAGCTCCGAGCAACCAGTTCGCAACAATGCAGGAGCTCGCACTTTGCACTACCAGGCCAGAGGAATAATGCGGGCGAGGGGACGTGAAAGAGGTGAGAAAATAAAATATTAGAATCATAGAATCCTACAGCACAGCAGCGGGCTATTCGGCCCATCGTGCCTGTGGTGTCTTTTTGAAAGAGCAATTGTGCCTAGACCCACAACTCCCGCCCCCCCTCCCCAGCAATTTTTGTCCATAACCCTTTACATTCCTCATCCTCACATACCTGTCCAACTCGCTTTAAAATTATTTCTGGAATTAGCTTTTCAGGTAGAGCATTTCGCATCCTAACAATTCTCTGAATGACAACAATTTCTCCTCATCTCCTCTCTAGATCTTTTGCCAATGATTTTAAATCTATGACCTCGGATTCATGAAGGGGAAATCATGTTTAACTAACTTACTGGAATTCTTTGAGGATATAACGAGCATGGTGGATAGAGGTGTACCGATGGATGTGGAGTATTTAGATTTTCAAAAGG